>NC_034177.2:22874851-23182351 GCF_002021735.2 Oncorhynchus kisutch
TGTTGCGTTTATGTTTTAGTTCAATGTATATAATACATTAAAATAAATATTGGGGAGGACAGGGGGACGACCTCAATAGAGTGACTGTAATAAAAATGGAAACTGTATAGAAACGATATTGGACCTACATTTATACAGATTCTTGACTGTGTCCAGCTCGCTAAGAATCCCCCAAATGAAAACAAGACCGTCAGGGAGCATCAGAAATTCCCAAAATTATGAATAGAGGACAACTTTTTGCACATTTCTGATGCAGAGGTCCGGTGCGGCGCTCCGGACCTCTTTGAAGACCGAATGCGGCCCCCGGGGGAAAAAATGTGTTTGACACCACTGGCCCACATCCTCCTAAGCTATGTCTACACAGGCAATGCACAGTCATCAGCCAAAGCCGGCATGTGTTACCTGAAACACTGTAAACACAGTCATACAGTTTATAACAGCAGCACAGCCATCCCTGAGACAGGGCTGTTCCAGGGGAAGGGACAGGGCATGAAGCTGAGAGAGAGGTGTTTACTACTACTGCATCCGTCACAGAGAGCACCAAGTCCAACATGACATGCAGCGGAACCAGCTGCATCAGCCACAAGAAGACAGTGATAAGTAGTGCTTGGACATGACTCAAAAATATACGCTTAGGCTGCACTGTGCCATATTTGGAATTGGTTGGCATAACTGACACTCCTGAAAACTCATCTTCACAGTGATCAAATCTGCAGTATGGTGAGTGTCACCCCCACCTCCGCCTGCCTGTCCACACACAACACAAGCAGTAGATAAAGTATAGGTACACTCTAGAAAAAAGGGTTCCAAAAGGGTTCTGCAGCTGTCCCCATGGATAACCCTTTTTTGGTACCATGTATAACCCTTTTTGGCTCCAGGTGGAACTCTTTTGGATTCCATGTAGAACCCTCTGTGGAAAAGGTTCTACATGGAACCAAAAGGGATCTACCTGGAACCAAAATGGTTTATCAAAGGGTTATCCTATGGGGACAGCCGAATAACCTTTTTGGTTCTAGATAGCACCTTTTGAGTGTAATGTTACTGCTGTGTATTGCATACATACATACTGCATGTGGAAGTGGACTAGGTATGGCATAGAAAGATAACACAACAAGGTATTTGGCATGAAAGGGATACAGAAGCACAAAGCCAGTATAATTTCTATTTTTACAGGTGAGGTGCTATCTAAAAAAACAAGGTCTAAATTATTCTAACTTCCTTTCAGAAGAGCACTTAGTGTTCCTTACCTTTCATTCCAAACTTTGACCGCCGTCCATATTTGTTGATGAGAACAAACAGGACAACAAGAAGGACACAGGCAAATCCAGCCAGGCCAACAGCAATAGACACCTGGAGCAGGACAAGACAGGGTTTAGTGAGAGTAGATCTCACAATGAAGATGTCTACCTTAAGTACAGAATAGCCAACAGGCATAAAGCCTGAATGCAGGGTTTGTGAAAATTTGATTAGTAGTGCAATGTACTACTGAAAATTAAAGGGAATGCATTTTACCATATGGTAAGGTGCAGTAGACTATTGAGGTTTACATAAGTTACTTCAACAACAAAAAACTGTTAGGGCACTCTCTGCACATTAACAATGCCTCTACGTGCCATTCTCCACTGGCAAAAAAACAATACAAAGAGGAGATGCACGAAATGAAGTGGAAGTCTTCTCTCCTCCCATGTCAATGCTCTCTTCCCCATTAAAACCTTCAAATGAGCAAATCATCTCCATCCAGTCAATTATGCAGGCTGATGTTTATTGTCATGAGTCTTCTTGTCCTGGAGGCAGAACTGAGCGATTTCCCCTTAAATAGGCCAGCTCAAAAGTCAAAATTGGCTATATTGTCAAATTTGATAAAAACAAAAATGTGCTTTTAGGTCATTCATTTAAGGTCAGGGATAGACATTATGGTTAACAGTGTGGTTAAGGTTAAAATCTGATTTTATTACTTGTGGCTGTGCCAGCTAGTGACCACTCTGCAGAGCTTCCTCCAGATCAAGATTCCTGATGAAAAAAACACTAACCTGTACCAATTGCAGCACAAAGATGAGCGAAATTACATTCTTAAGAAGTTGTTAAACACAGTGGCCACAAGGGAAAAGGCAGATAGGAGGGAGCTACAAGGCAAGGGAGTGAAAAATAAAGGAAAATAAACAGATTAAAATAGCTCAAACTAAAGCCTCCTTTTTGTTGTTGTTCCCAGGAAAAAGAAGATGTTCATGTGCTGTATGCAGGCTGTAGCTACACTAGGTTTTAAACAGCCACTTAGTACAGCACCACCATGTTCTCAAACTCACCCCGAACGTGTCCTCCTCAGGCCTGTGTGTTACTGTGATGGTCGGCGTAGGAGTCCCTGTGAAGAAGAACAAAGAACACATTGGTCCTATTTATGAAAGTACTGACTGACAACCTTGAGTTATACTGTATGTTCTGTATAGTATATACATAACATACAGTCTACACTAAAATTTTGAACAAGCCATAGGCATGGAGATGAACATTCAGAGTTGTAATCCGTGATGGCAGGGGAGAAGGGTGGGTATGGCCTACAGCAGAGATCATCAACTATATTCAGCCATGGGCCATTCAGCCCATTTCAAATTTTGCTTACATGTGTATACGATCAAATACACTGAGTACACAAAACATTAAGAACACCTGCTTTTTCTATGACAGACTGACCAGGTGAATCCAGGTGAAAGCTATGATCCTTATGATGTCACAATCAGTGTACATGAAGTGGAGGAGACAGGATAAAGAATGATTTTTTAACCTTGAGACATGGATTGTGTATGTGTGCCATTCAGAGGGTGAATGGGCAAGACAAAATATGTAAGTGCCATTGAACAGGGTATGATAGTATGTGTCAGGCGCACCGGTTTGTGTCAAGAACTGCAACACTGCTGGGTTTTGCACACTCCTGTGTGTATCAAGAATGGTCCACCAACCAAAGGACATCCAGCCAACTTGATACAACTGTGGGAAGCATTGGAGTCAACATGGGCCAGCATCCCTGTGGAACGCTTTTGACACCTTGTAGAGTCCGTTCCAACTTATTAAGGCTGTTCTTAGGGCAAAAGGTTGGGGTACAACTCAATATTAGGAAGGTTTTTTTAATGTTTTGTACACTCAGTGTATTATGCGTGCAACCCCCCCCCCCAAAAAAATCTCTTGGAGCTGATTTGCTGGTGTTTTCACAGTCTTTTATGTCCAACAATAAACGTTTTCACATACTTTTATGTCCAACCCTGAGCTACAGTATGTACCAGATGAAAGAATTACAGCACAGACCCACAATCCATGCAGCTAACTAATGTTATGGTTAATGCTTTACAAACTGTGTAGTGTTAGTTGGGTTGTTGCCCTTCACAGCTCTGCTTCCATTTCTGATAAACTGAGACCTTTTCTAGTCTCTCCTCATCTGTATCCACTTCTATGGAGACACTAATTCCCTTGGGTTTCCCTCCCATCATGCTCTCTGCTAACAGGCCACGGTGTGGTGGAGTGTAGGGGAGCGGAAAAGAATAGAACAGAACTGTGCTGAGTGTATCTGACAAACCCATCTGTCCTGTTCTGCCTGCCCTCTTCCTCTCCCTGCCTTCCTACCACCAAGTACACTCATCCAACATAATTTCCAGCCCTGACAGTAACAATCTGTCACTCTCTCACGACCGCATTCAGGATTTATTATGCATGGAATATCCCAATGAAGCTCCGGCATGATGTCAATTTGAGGGCCTGGGGATGAAGATCAGTGGTTGTGCGTGCCTCTACATTTAACTCCTAAATTAGAACAGATTAAAGACTAAATGAAAATGCCCTCCTAGAGCCTGTTGGTCCTTCAACGAGAGAGGCGTCTAGCTATAACCTTGAGTCCTACTCAGCAAATGTAGGCAGTGTATGGTAGGAACAACTGTTTGGAATTATGGTAGTAAATATCAGAAGATTTAAATTAAATCAAATGTAAGCTCCCATTACCATTTTGTCACTATGTTTATTAAATAGATGTCATGGTACTATTTATGTCATTGTACTTCAGGTAACAGCCAAAATATAGGATTCACTTGAGTAAATGAGGGATACAAAGATTATTGAAAGCAGGTGCTTCCACACAGGTGTGGTCCTGAGTTAATTAAGCAATTAACATCCCATCATGTTTATGGTCATGTATAAAAATGCCCAGTCGCCCATTATTTTGGCTACCATGGCTAGAAGAAGAGATCTCAGTGACTTTGAAAGAGGGGTCTCAAAGGAGGGTTAAAGTGTACATTAATTTGAGAATGACACAAATATTAATTTGCAAGTCTGCTGCCTCAGTTTGTATGATGGCAATTGGCATATGTTATGAAGGGTGATCAGATTAATTGCAAAGTCCCTCTTTGCCATGCAAATAAACTGAACCCACAAAAAAACATTTCCACTGCATTTCAGCCCTGCCACAACAGGACCAGCTGACATGTCAGTGATTCTCTTGTTAACACAGGTGTGAGTGTTGACGAGGACAAGGCTGGAGACCACTCTGTCATGCTGATTGAGTTCGAATAACAGACTGGAAGCTTCAAAAGGAGGATGGTGCTTGGAATCATTGTTCTTCCTCTGTCAACCTTTGTTACCTGCAAGGAAACACGTGCCGTCATCATTGCTTTGCACAAAAAGGGCTTCACAGGGAAGGATATTGCTGCCAGTAAGATTGCACCTAAATCAACCATTTATCGGATCATCAAGAACTTCAAGGAAAGCTGTTCAATTGTTGTGAAGAAGGCTTCAGGGCGCCCAAGAAAGTCCAGCAAGTGCCAGGACCGTCTCCTAAAGTTGATTCAGCTGCGGGATCGGGACACCAGCAGTACAGAGCTTGCTCAGGAATGGCAGCAGGCTGGTGTGAGTGCATCTGCACGCACAGTGAGGCGAAGACTTTTGGAGTATGGCCTGGTGTCAAGAAGGGTAGCAAAGAAGCCACTTCTCTCCAGGAAAAACATCAGTGACAGACTGATATTCTGCAAAAGGTACAGGGATTGGACTGCTGAGGACTGGGGTAAAGTCATTTTCTCTGATGAATCCCCTTTCTGGTTGTTTGGGGCATCCGGAAAAAAGCTAGTCCGAAGAAGACAAGGTGAGAGCTACCATCAGTCCTGTGCCATGCCAACAGTAACGCATCCTGAGACCATTCATGTGTGGGGTTGCTTCTCAGTCAAGGGAGTGGGCTCACTCACACTTTTCCATAAGAACACAGCCATGAATAAAGAATGGTACCAACACATCCTCTGAGAGCAACTTCTCCCAACCATCCAGGAACAGTTTGGTGATGAGCAATGCCTTTTCCAGCATGATGGACCACCTTTCCATAAGGCAAAGGTATAACTAAGTGGCTCGTGGAACAAAACATCAATATTTTGGATCCATAGCCAGGAAACTCCCCAGACCTTTAATCTAATTGAGAACTTGTGGTCAATCCTCAAGAGGCAGATGGACAAACAAAAACCCACAAATTCTGACAAACTCCAAGCATTGATTATGCAAGAATGGGATGCCATCAGTCAGGATGTGGCTCAGAAGTTAATTGACAGCATGCCAGGGTGGATTGCAGAGGTCTTGAAAAAGAACACTGCAAATATTGAATCTTGGCCTGAACTTCATGTAATTGTCAATAAAAGCCTTTGACACTTATGAAATGCTTGTAATTACATCAGTATTCCATATTAACATCTGACAAAAATATCTAATATTTAAGGACACTGAAGCAGCAAACCTTGTGAAAATTAATATTTGTGTCATTCTCAAAACTTTTGGCCACGAATGTATATATGTGTGCGTCTCAGTCACCAGATCTCAACCCAATTAAACACTTATGGAAGATTCTGGAACGTTGCCTGAGACATCGTTTTCCACCACCATCAACAAAGCACCAAAATGATGGACTATCTCATGGAGGAATGGTATTGCATCCCTCCAATAGAGTTCCAGACAGTTGTAGAATCTATGCCAAGGTGTTCTGGCAACTTGTGATGGCCCAATGCCATATTAAGATACTTTATCTTGGTGTATCCTTTATTTTGGCAGTTACCTACATTTATTGTTGATGGTCTTAAAATATAAATCATTTACCATAACCCCCTAGAATCGTTTAAATCACGTTTTATTCAGCTAGAGACTTCCGGGTTCTTGCATATCATGGTACTATTTGTCTTATGGTACTACTTCTTGTTGACTGTTTTATAAAATCACTTACCATAATCACCATAATCTGTAGGAAAAGAAGACAGAAAAGGATTTGTCAGTGATGTATTCAACCAATGTGTATATGTACAGTGCATGTTTAAAGAAGAACATTTTTTACTTTACGACTGGTCAGCAAATACACTATATATACACAAAAGTATGTGGACACCCCTTCAAATTTGTGGATTTGGCAATTTCAGCCACTGCCATTGCTGACAGGTGTATAAAAATCGAGCACACATCCATGCAATCTCCATAGACAAACATTGGCAGTAGAATGGACTTACTGAAGAGCTCAGTGACTTTCAACGTTTCACCGTCATGGGATGCCACCTCTCCAACAAGTCATTTAGTCAAATTTCTTCCCTGTTAGAGCTGCCATGGTTAACTGTAAATGCTGTTAATGTAAAGTAGAAAAGTCTAGGAGAAACAACGACTCAGCTGCAGAGTGGTAGGCCACACAAGCTCACAGAACGTGACCGCTGAGGGCTTGAAGCGCGTAGTGCGTAAAAATCGCCTGTCCTCAGTTGCAACACTCACTATCGAGTTCCAAACTGCCTCTGGAACAAGAGTGAGCACAAGAACTGCTCGTCAGGAGCTTCATGAAATGGCAGAGCAGCCGCACATAAGCCTAAGATCACCATGCGCAATGCCAAGCATTGGCTGGAGTGGTGTAAAGTGCGCCACAATTGTACTTTTGAGCAGTGGAAATGCGTTCCCTGGAGTGATGAATCATGCTTCACCATCTGGCAGTCCGACTGACGCATCTGGGTTTGGCGGATGCCAGGAGAATGCTACTTGCCCGAATGCATAGCGCCAACTGTAAAGTTTGGTGGAGAAAGAATAATGGTCTGGGGCTGATTTTCATGGTTTGGGCTAGACCCCTTAGTTCCAGGTAAAGGACATCTTAAAGCTACAGCATATACTGACATTCTAAAGATTCTGTGCTTCCAACTTTGTGGCAACAGTTTGGGGATGGCCCTTCCTGTTACAGCATGACAATGCCCCCGTGCACAAAGAGAGGTCCATACAGAAATGGTTTGTTGAGATCGGTGTGGAACGAACTTGACTGGCCAGCACAGAGCCCCTTTGGAATTAATCGGAATGCCGACTGTGAGCCAGGCCTAATCGCCCAACATCAGTGCCTGACCTCACTAATGCTCTTGTGGCTGATTGGAAGCAAGTCCCCGCAGCAATGTTCCAACATCTAGTGGAAAGCCTTACTAGAATAGTGGAGGCTGTTACAGCAGCAAAGGGCGGACCAACTCCATATTAATGCCCTTGATTTTGGAATGAGATGTTTGAGCAGGTGTCCACATACTTTTGGTCATGTAGTGTATATCTAAATGTGTTTCCTAGGTTTCTACACTTGAGCTGACCAACTTGGGCTGTCATGGAGTTACAGTCAAGCCTTTCAACATCTCCCGTCTCGTTACTGTGCTCTCCACTCCCTATGAACCTCGGCATCCATGTGTTGAATCCCATTATCGTGAGATCCCTTAAAATCGGGTCCCAATCCCGAAATCACTTTAGCCTTTACCAAGAAATCTGCTTCTTCCCGTTAACATCCAATCATCTTTCATAGCATTTCAAATCTGCATTCGAATTCTGGCATAAGATCTGTATTTTTTTGTTGACAACACATTTTCCTCAGCCCTTGATTGGGGTCGGGTGTGTTGGATGCTGGGGCGGGGGTGTGCCCTTCTTACATCAGCTGATGTCACAAAGTGCTGTACAGAATCCCAGCCTAAACCCCCAAACAGCAAGAAATGCAGGTGTAGAACCACGGTGGCTAGGAAAAACTCCTTAGAAAGGCCAAAACCTAGGAAGAAACCTAGAGAGGAACCAGGCTATGAGGGGTGGCCAGTCCTCTTCTGGCTGTGCCGGGTGGAGATTATAACAGAACATGGCCAAGATGTTAAAATGTTGGAGCTGCTAATAGAGATCCGTTTTAATGTCAGCAGTGCTGTTGTAATTACCATTGTATTACTATTATTGTTATTATTTATTGCTATAGTTTTTTTGTACTCTCTTGGTATGATGCCTTAACAGGATGGGTGTGCGCGATGGCAGGGTGGGTCGGGAGGTGGGCAGGGGGGAGAAGGACTGGGGATGTTGTACTGTTCTAAATGTCTCTACATTCTCAAATTTGAAAATCTACAAATAAAGCATTTAAAATCAAAAAGAACACAAAGTAACATCACCAAAAATATCGTATCTTCACCTCCACACTACCGGTCAAATGTTTTAGAATGTTTATTTTTTACTATTTTCTACATTGTAGAATAATAGTGAAGACATCAAAACTATGAAATAACTCATATAGAATCATGTAGTAACCAAAAAAGTGGTAAACAAATAACCTTCAAAGTCACTGCATCTCACAATGACACGGTGGTTGGATCCAAAAATCTCCAATTTGGACTCCAGACCAAAGGACAAATATCCACCGGTCTAATGTCCATTGCTCGTGTTTCTTGGCTCAAGCAAGTCTCTTCTTCTTATTGGTGTCATTTAGTAGTGGTTTCTTTGCAGCAATTCGACCATGAAGGCCCGTTTACCACAGTATCCCATGAACAGTGGATGTTGAGATGTGTCTGTAACTTGAACTCTGTGAAGCATTTATTTGGGCTGCCATTTCTGAGGCTGGTAACTCTAATGAACATATCCTCAACAGGAGAGATAACTCTGGGTCTTCTATTCCAGAGCCAGTTTTATTATAGCGCTTGATGGTTTTTGTGACTTCTTGAAATTTTCCGGATTGACTGACAGTAATGATTGGGCTATCTTCTGTATACCCCCTACCTTGTCACAACACAACTAATTGTCTCAAAAACATTAAGGAAAGAAATTCCACAAATGAATTTAAGAAGTCACACCTGTTAATTAAAATGCATTCAGGTGACTACTTCATGAAGCTGGTTGAGAGAATGCCAAGATCAAGGCAAAGGGTGGCCATTTGAAGAATCTCAAATATAAATATATTTAGATTCCTTTATCACTTTTTTGGTTACTACATGATTTCATATGTGTTTTATCATAGTTTTGATGTCTTCACTATTATTCTACAATGTAGAAAATAGTCTAAATAAAGAAAAACCCTTGAATGAGTAGGTGTCCAAACTTTTGACAAGCAGTGTACATAAATCCCATTTATGAATAGAGGTCTAACAGAGAGAGCGAATGTCCTATATTCATCAATGACCCTGTTAATAAGTTAGTAAAACTTGGTTCTCAGTGACTCAGTGACTCAACAGTTTTCAGCTCTGCTTCATCGATTCCACTGATCCATGCAATATCATGTTGGACTAATGAAAGGTCACAGATACGAAGCTACTATACTGTATATCTGTAGTATTATATACAGCATAGCTACTTTAGCTAGTATAATCTACCTACCGTCTGGAAACGGGGCGTTGAGGAAGTGTCCATACACTGTCTTGGTGGTGACTCCTAGGAAGTTGCTAGCCTCCAGAGTGTAGTTGCCGTTGTTGTGGTGCGTGGGGTCCTTGAAGTTGAGGCATCCCTCTAGGTAGTCCTGGTAGGTATCCATCTCAGTGCGGATGTAGTCACTGGGGGAGATCTCGTTGTCCCGGTGGAACCAGCGCAGGGTGGGCAGGGGGTTGCCACGCACCGTGAACTCTATGCAGGTTTCATGGCGACGCTCGGGCTCGTCCAGCTTCAGGATGGTGGGGGGGACTGTTGGGAGGACAGACAGGAGGAGAGGAGCATCAGGAATGACAGAGATGCGTTCTTTAATGTGTCAGCGTCTGGACATGTCTGGACATGTGCCACACATTAAAATACAATGTTTTAGTTACACCATGTAGCCTTGTTCAGGAGCCTGCACTTTTTACTATGTCTGACGCAGGACAGTCACACAATGTTCTATAGTTACACCCTGTACCCATGTATTTTCAAGTTTGTCTGTAGAGACTGAGTGGTTTGAAGGTCAATCATATGAATGGTGTTTTATTGACTTTTGAATCTGCTGCTAGGATGTGGCTACTGACCACAGGAACATTGGTTTGTCTCCAGGCTTTTGGTTGAGTGGACACATCCACTCTGAACGATGGCGGCCAGATGCAGTAATAATATCACACCTCATAAAAGTGCCCACCACTTAACTCCACATCTATGGTCAATCTGTTAGAAGCCAACCATCTGCAAATCCAGGGCTGTGAATGTGGCATACAGAGCTCATGTAAAGCATCAATCATATTCTGATTCACTGTTAATTCAGCTAAAATACACTAGGGATGTCACAATACAAGTATCGCGAGGCTCAGAGGTATTGTGGCAAGGAAACAACACATGAAGCGGACTATATTTCCTGCAGAAAAATGTTGGAAACAAGCAGCCCTATGCTGTCAACCAGAATCATGTTTATTTTCCAAGCTATAGCACACAATATTTTACATGCAGTAGGTTATTTTGAAAGACCAAAGAGTTTAGTCTGCTTTGTGTTTTCTTTATTGCCATGGACAATCAGATATCGTAGTATCGTGACAACCTTAAAATACACACTATATACACCGAGTACATGCCAATTTCCTCATTGTTAGTAATTCAAGGTCAAACACAGGGGGTCTCTGTGAAAATATTCAGAAAAACACCCTGAAAATGAGTGTTTGAGATAGAGGGGTTGTAGAAAGAGAGAGAGACAGAGAGAGCATAAGAGAGAGAGAGAGACATTCATTTCCACCTGAGTTTGCAGATCTCATCATAATCTCTGGGAATCAATATGCATTGGATATGGAGGGAATAGTGTTGCACCCTGTTGGCCAACACCACTCAGTATGAATGTAAATGCAGGAGCAACAAACGCTCATCATATTACCCTGTTCTGGTATCCAGCTGAAGGAAACAATGTGGTCTAATAAGGGAACTTGACGATCAGTTAGTCTAACTAATCACCACAGCTGTTGACATTCTCTGTTTTAAGGCGTTTCCAACATACAAGCCAAGCGGCTGTTGAGATGATTGGTAATTACCAGGAAGGTTAGGAAACCAAAGAGCATGTGGCTTCATAAAGAACAACACAAACAAAAACAAATGGCTTTGCTGTGTTGCACCAGTGCACTGCCACTGAATAACTAGGGTCAGAGCCCATCTCTCCTCGCTCGGCTGGAAAGCAATCATGCACATTATGTGATGAAACATTCTATGAATCTCTGCAATCTTTCACGTGGAGGACCACTGCCTTGTCATGGATGAAATATATCCGCATCCAAGGAAACCAACTCCAAGTAGAGAGACTTTCAGTAGTTTGAAGGCCAACCATACAAATGGTGTTTTGTTGACATTTGAATCTTTTTTTAAATTTTTATTTTTACCTTTATTTAACCAGGCAAGTCAGTTAAGAACACATTCTTATTTTCAATGACGGCCTGGGAACAGTGGGTTAACTGCCTATTCAGGGGCAGAACGACAGATTACCTTGTCAGCTTGGGGGTTTGAACTCACAACCTTCTGGTTACTAGTCCAACGCTCTAACCACTAGGCTACCACTAGGCTACCTCTGCTGCTAGGATGTGGCTACTGACCACAGGAACATTGGTTTGTCTCCAGGCTTTTGGTTGAGTGGACACATCCACTCTGAACGATGGCGGCCAGACGCAGTAATAATATCACACCTCATCAAAGTGCTCACCACTTAACTCCACATCTATGGTCAATCTGTTAGAAGCCAACCATCTGTAAATCCAGGGCTGTGAATGTGGCATACAGAGCTCATGTAAAGCATCAATCATATTCTGATTCACTGTTAATTCAGCTAAAATACACTAGGGATGTCACAATACAAGTATCGCGATGCTCAGAGGTATTGTGGCAAGGAAACAACACATGAAGCGGACTATATTTCCTGAGGAAAACAGTCCTAATGTTGGAAACAAGCAGCCTTATGTTGTCAACCAAGAATCATGTTTATTTTCCAAGCTATAGCACACAATATTTTACATGCAGTAGGTTTCTTTAAAGACCAAAGAGTTTTGTCTGCTTTCTGTTTTCTTTGTTGTCATGGACAACCATATATTGTAGTATTGTGACAACCCTAAAATACACCCTGAAAATGAGTGCTTGAGATAGGGGGGATGTAGAAAGAGAGCATGAGAGAGAGAGAGTGCGAGAGACTGAGATGAAGAGAGGGGGAGAGAGAGAGCGAGAGCAAGAGTACATAGCCAATAAAAAAAACATTTGAAATATCTACAGTTGAAGTCGGAAGTTTACATACGCGTAGGTTGGAGTCATTAAAACTTGTTTTTAAACCACTCCACAAATTTCTTGTTAACAAACTATAGTTTTGGCAAGTCGCGTTGGACATCTACTTTGTGCAAGACACAAGTATTTTTTCCAACAATTGATTACGGACCGATTATTTCAGTTATAATTCACTGCATCACAATTCCAGTGGGTCAGAAGTTAACATACACTAAGTTGATTGTGCCTTTAAACAGCTTGGAAAATTCCAGAAAAGTATGTAATGGTTTAAAAGCTTCTGATAGGCTAATTGACATCATTTGAGTCAATTGGAGGTGTACCTGTGGATGTATTTCAAGGCCTACCTTCAAAGTCAGTGCGTCTTTGCTTGACATCATGGGAAAATAAAAATAAATCATCCAACACCTCATTTAAAAAAATGTAGACCTCCACAAGTCTAGTTCATCCCTGGGAGCAATTTCCAAATGCCTGAAGGTACCACGTTCAGCAGTACAAACAATAGTACACAAGTATAAACACCATGGGACCACGCAGCCGTCATACCGCTCAGGAAGGAGACACGTTCTGTCTCCTAGAGATTAACGTATTTTGGTGCGAAAAGTCCAAATCAATCCCAGAACAACAGCAAAGGACGTTGTAAAGATGCTGGAGGAAACAGGTACAGAAGTATTTATATCCACAGTAAAACAAATCCAATATTGACATAACCTGAAAGGACGCTCAGCAAGGAAGAAGCCCCTGCTCCAAAACCATCATAAAAAAGCCAGACTTCAGTTTGCAACTGCACATGGGGACAAAGATCTTACTTTTTGGAGAAATGTCCTCTGGTCTGATGAAACAAAAATGGAACTGTTTGGCCATGATGACCAACGTTATGTTTGGAGGAAAAAGGGGGAGGCTTGCAAGCCAAAGAACACCATCCCAACCATGAAGCACGGGGGTGGAGCATCATGTTGTGGGGGTGCTTTGCTGCAGGAGGGATGGTGCACTTCACAAAATAGATGGCTTCATAAGGATGTAAAATTATGTGGATATATTGAAGCAACATCTCAAGACATCAGTCAGGAAGTTAAAGCTTGGTCGCAAATGGGTCTTCCAAATGGACAATGACCCCAAGCATATTTCCAAAGTTGTGGAAAATTGCTTAAGGACAACAAAGTCAAGGTATTGGAGTGGCCATCACAAAGCGCTGACCTCAAGCCTATAGAAAATTTGTGGGCAAAACTGAAAAAGCGTGTGCGAGCAAGTAGGTCTACAAACCTGACTCAGTTACATCAACTCTGTCAGGAGGAATGGGCCAAAATTCACCCAACTTATTGTGGGGAGCTTGTGGAAGGCTTTCCGAAACGTTTGACCCAAGTTAAACAATTTAAAGCCAATGCTACCAACTACTAATTGAGTGTATGTAAACTTCTGACTCACTGGGAATGTGATGAAAGAAATAAAAGCTGAAATAAATAATTCTCTCTAATATTTTTCTGACATTTCACATTCTTAAAATAAAGTGGTGATCCTAAATGACCTAAAACAAGGGACATTTTTACAAGGATTAAATGTCAGGAATTGTGTAAAACTGAGGTTAAATGTATTTGGCCAAGGTTATATAAACTTCCGACTTCAACTGTATACTCTTTAAACATTTTGGGAAGTGTAACATTCACTAATATTTCCCTTGTTTATTTCCCTTTTGTTTGTTGTATATTTAATTTACTTTGCCATTGTAAACATGTTTCCCATGCCAATAAAGCCCATTGAATTGAATTGAGAGAGAGTGTAAGAGAGCGTAAGAGAGAGTAAGCGAGCATAAGAGAGAGAGAGACTTGTTTCCACCTGAGTTTGCAGATCTCATCATAATCTCTGGGAATCAATATGTATTGAGTATGGAGAGAATAATGTTACACCTCTGTTGGCCAACTGCCTTGTCATGGATAAAATATTCACATCCAAGAGAACCACCTCCCAGCTCGCAGGCATCAATATTCAATACACTGGCCTCTGGGAATTGATAGAATGGAACTGCTAGATTAGATAAAAGCAGGCCTAGTTATAGAATGGAGAGGATAGAATGGACATGCGTATTGATAGAATGGAGAGGATAGAATGGATAGGAGTACTGATAGAATGGATAGGAGTACTGATAGAATGGAACTGCTAGATTGGATAAAAGTAGGCCTAGTTATAGAATGGATAACATTGATTGGATAGGAGTACTGACAGAATGGAGAGGATAGAATGGATAACATTGAATGGATAGGAGTACTGATAGAATGGAGAGGATATAATGGATAACATTGAATGGATAGGAGTACTGATAGAATGGATAGGAGTAGTAATAGAATGGTGAAAATAGAATGGATAGGATTGCTGATAGAATGGATAGGAGTAGTAATATAATGGCAAAAATATAATGGATAGGATTACTGATATAATGTATTGGAGTACTGATAGAATGGATAGAAGCAGTAATAGTATGGTGAAAATAGAATGGATAGGATTACTGACAGAATGGAGAGGATATAATGGATAACATTGAATGGATAGGAGTATTGATAGAATGAAGAGGATAGAATGGATATGAGTACTGATAGAATGGAGAGGATAGAATGGATAGCAGTAATGAGAGAATGGAGAGGATAGAATGGATAGGAGTATTGACAGAATGGAGAGGATAGAATGGATAGCAGTACTGACAGAATGGAGAGGATAGAATGGATAGGAGTATTGACAGAATGGAGAGGATAGCATGGATAACATTGAATGGATAGGAGTACTGACAGAATGGAGAGGATATAATGGATAACATTGAATGGATAGGAGTACTGATAGAATGGAGAGGATAGAATGGATAACATTGAATGGATAGGAGTACTGATAGAATGGATAGGAGTAGTAATAGAATGGTGAAAATAGAATGGATAGGATTACTGATATAATGGAGAGGAGTAGTAATAGAATGGTGAAAATAGAATGGATAGGATTACTGATATAATGGAGAGGAGTAGTAATAGAATGGTGAAAATAGAATGGATAGGATTACTGATATAATGGAGAGGAGTAGTAATAGAATGGTGAAAATTGAATGGATAGGAGTACTGACAGAATGGAGAGGATAGAATGGATATGAGTACTGATAGAATGGAGAGGATAGAATGGATAGCAGTACTGACAGAATGGAGAGGATAGAATGGATAGGAGTATTGACAGAATGGAGAGGATAGAATGGATAACATTGAATGGATAGGAGTACTGACAGAATGGAGAGGATATAATGGATAACATTGAATGGATAGGAGTACTGATAGAATGGATAGGAGTAGTAATAGAATGGTGAAAATAGAATGGATAGGATTACTGATATAATGGAGAGGAGTAGTAATAGAATGGTGAAAATAGAATGGATAGGATTACTGATATAATGGAGAGGAGTAGTAATAGAATGGTGAAAATTGAATGGATAGGAGTACTGATATAATGGAGAGGAGTAGTAATAGAATGGTGAAAATAGAATTAATAAGAGTACTGATAGAATGGACAGGTTAGAATGGAAAGCATTGAATGGATAGGAGTACTGATAGCATGAATAGGAGTAGTTAACAAAGGATACAACAGGGGTGTCAAAGATATGGCCCATTCAATCTGGCCCACGGGTCGTACGAGTAAAAAAGTAAAATAAATAATATAATTGAGAAGAAATTCAGCCATTCAGCCACAAGAGCATTAGTGAGGTTGGGCACTGATGTTTGGAGATAAAGCCTGGCCCGCAGTCTGCATTCCAATTCATCCCAAAGGTGTTCGATGAGGTTGAGGCCAGGACTCTGTGCAGGCCAGTCAAGTTTTTCCACATCAATCACGACAAACCATTTCTGTGTGGACCTTGCTTAGTGCACAGGGGCATTGTCATGCTGAAATAGGAAAGGGCCATCCCCAAACTTTTGCCACAAAGTTGGAAGCACAGAATCATCTAGAATGTCATTGTATGCTGTATCGTTAAGATTTCCCTTCACTGGAACTAAGGGGCCCGAACCATGAAAAATAGCCCCAGACCATTACAACAAGCTCCACCTGTTGGCACTAAGCATAAGGGAAGTTAGAATTTTCCTGATATCCTCCAAACCCAGATTCGTCCGTCAGACTAACAGATGGTGAAGTGTGATTCATCACTCCAGAGAGAACATTTCCACTGCTCCAGAGTCCAATGGCTACGAGCTTCAGCACTCGGCAGCCCGTTCTGTGAGATAGTGTCAACTACCAATTGGTGGCTGAGCCGTTGTTTCTCCTGGACATTTCCACTTCACAATAACATCAGGGCAGAAATTTGACAAACTGACTTGTTGGATAGGTGGCATCCTATGTCGGTGCCACTTTGAAAGTCACTGAGCTCTTCAGTAAAGCTATTCTACACCCAATGTTTGTCTATGGAGATTGCATGGCTGTGTGCTCGATTTATACACCTGACAGCAACGGGAGTAGCTGAAATAGCCGAATCCACAAATTTGAAGGGGTGTCCACATACCTTTGTGTGCATGTATAGTCTATTCACTCTGTCCAGCTTGCTAACAGTCATTGAAATGAATGCTAGACAGTCAGGGAGCATCAGAAATTCAAAAAGCTATGGATTGTGGACAAGTCTTAGCAAATCTTGACTGTGAGGAAATATAAGACATTTGAAGCGCGGCCCTCCATACCTCGGTGAAGACCGAATGCTAACCGCAAGGCAAAATTAGTTTGACACCTCTGGGTTACTATCTCTAAGAGTTTATGATCAGTAGTCAGACATCAGAATGCAAGGGAGATTGCTTATTCCTTATAGCTGGAATCCTTAGTTGCTACATCCATTTTTGGACTTATAAATTAAGAATATCTACCCATTGATTCTCGAATAATATAACTTATAAATGCCTCATAAGCTTAGTTCGACAGTCATACCCCATCAGAACCCAAAATACATGTTTTTTTATAACAATGTTTGTAAACAATGCACATGTAAATAAAATAAAAACACTGAATAGCCACAAAACATGGTTAAATCTATAATGTTGATATCATAGATGGTCAGTCCTTGCAACCATAGCTCTGCCAATTAATTTGAGAGTGGTTACACTTCTCCAGGCCCATCCCTCATCTTTTTAACAAAATACAAGCGAGGTGACTTCTTTTTTTGTTTCAATTAAGAATTCTAGCTTGAATTCTATCTTTTTAATAATTTTACACATACACTGTAAAATACCACTAGTCTACTTTACAGGAGAATGTGAGAAAGCAAAAACCCATTTTTAGAAATGTTTGCAAATGTATTGAAAATAAAAACAGAAATATATTATTTACATAAGTATTCAGACCCTTTGCTATGAGAATTGAAATTGAGCTCAGGTGCATCCTGTTTCCATTGATCATCCTTGAGATGTTTCTACAACTTAATTGGAGTCCACCTGTGGTAAATTCAATTGATTGGACATGATTTGGAAAGGCATACACCTGTCTATATAAGGTCCCACAGTTGACGGTTTTTGCTCTGACATACACTAAGTCATGAGGTCGAAGAAATTGTCCTTAGAGCTCCGAGACAGGATTGTGTCGAGGCACATATCTGGAGAAGTGTACCAAAAAATTTCTGCAGCATTGAAGGTTCCCAAGAACACAGTGGCCTCCATCAATCTTAAATGGAAGAAGTTTGGAACCACCATTACTCTTCCTAGAGCTGGCTGCCCGACCAAACTGAGCAATCTGCGGAGAAGGGCCTTGGTCAGGGAGGTGACCAAGAACCCGATGGTCACACAGATAGAGCTCCAGAGTTCTGTGGAGATGGGAGAACCTTCCAAAAGAACAACCATCTCTGCAGTGCTCCACCAATCAGGCCTTTATGGTATACTGGCCAAACGGAAGTGACTCCTCAGTAAAAGGCACATGACAGCCCACTTGGAGTTTGCCAAAAAGCACCCAAAGGACACTCAGGCCATGAGAAACAAGATTCTCTGGTCTGATGAAACCAAAATTTAACTCTTGGCCTGAATGCTAAGCGTCACATCTGGAGGAAACCTGGCACCATCCCTACGGTGAAGCATGGTGGTGGCAGCATCATGCTGTGGGGATGTGTTTCAGCGACAGGGACTGGGAGACTAGTCAGGATTGAGGGGAAGATGAACGGAGCCAAGTACAGAGAGATCCTTAATGAAAACCTGCTCCAGAGCACTCTGGACCACAGACTGGGGCAAAGGTTCACCTTCCAACAGGACAATGACCTTAAGCACACAGCCAAGACAATGCAGGAGTGACTTTGGGACAAGCCTCTTAATGTCCTTGAGTGGCCCAGACAGATCCCCGACTTGAAGCCGATCGAACATCTCTGGAGAGACCTGAAAATCGCTGTGCATAGACGCTCCCCATCCAACCTGACAGAGCTTGAGAGGATCTGCAGAGAAGAATGGGAGAAACTCCCCAAATACAGGTGTGCCAAGCTTGTAGCATCATACCCAAGAAGACTCAAGGCTGTAATCGGTGCTTCAACAATGTACTGACTAAAAGGGTTTGAAGACTTATGTAAATGTGATATCTGTTGTTGTTTTTTATACATTTGCAAAACAATTCTAAAAACCTGGTTTTGCTTTGTCATGATGGGGTATTGTGTGTAAATTGATTCCGTTTTTTTTATTTTTGTATCTTTATCAATCTTAGAATACGGCTGTAACGTAACAAAATGTGAAAGAATTCAAGGGGTCTGAATACTTTCCGAATCCACTGTACATGTAACTTAGATGCACATAAAGAATTCATAGCACAATTTGAGGAATAAAATGTAATTAAACGTTGTCTGCATATAAAAGCTAAATAGTGGTGTAAAAAGGTGCTTGACAACATCTGCAGCATTCATGGGCTGACTGTGATCTGAATATTTGCATTCTGTACATGCATTGGAGAGTGAGCTGAATGTTGGCTCCATCAAACAGCAAACACAGTGTTTGCGATGTGCAATTTGATAAATACAAACTTTGAAGTGGAATTGGTTATCACTACGTACAATGGACAGTGAGCTGAATTGAGGTGTTGGCCATCCCCACTTTGTTCTCTGCTATACAGGTCAGCATGTAGAAGTTGTCATCACGACTCACGTTGAACAGGGTCAGATTGATGGAGTGGACATTGGGCCAGTACACAGTGGACTGGAACAGAGCAGGAGAGAAAGAGAGAGGAGTGAGTGATACAGTAGGATAAAGATAAAGGTGCTTGACAACCTCATAGCATAGCGGCAGACAAACTCCATTAAGGATTTTAGATGTAATATTCTGCATGTTAAACATTTCCAGGGTTTCAGAAAGCTGTGAAATCAGAAACACACAATTGTACATGGACATTCTCTATTGCACAACAACTGAATTTCATAACTAACTGGAATCTAAATGGCACTGACCCTGAAGTTGTTCTGTAGCTAACACAAACACTAAGGTCACAAGCCAGGTAGTTTCATGCAGCTAGATATACACAAATCACAATGGTACATTACATGACCAAAAGTATGTGGAGACCTGCTTGTCGAACATCTCATTCCAAAATCATTGGTATTAATATGGCTTCGTCCCCCCTTTGCTATTATAACAGCCTCCACTCTTCTGGGAAGGCTTTCCACTAGATGTTGGAACATTACTACTGGGACTTGCTTCCATTCAGCCACAAGAGCATTATTGAGGTCGTGTACTGATGCTGGGAGATTAAGCCTGGCTTGCAGTCTCCGTTCCAATTTATCTCAAAGGTGTTCAATGAGGTTGATGCCAGGTCTTTGTGCAGACCAGTCAAGTTCTTCCACACTAATTTCGACAAACCATTTCTGTATGGACCTCGCTTTGTGCACTGTCATGTATGGACCTCGCTTTGGGCATTGTCATACTGAAACAGGAATGGGCCTTCCCAAAACTGTTGCCACAAAGTTGGAAGCACATACTCGTCTAGAATGTCATTGTATGCTGTAGCATTAAGATTTCCATTCGCTGGGAGCCAGAACCATGAAAAACAGCTCCAGACCATTATTCCTCCACCAAACTTTACATTTGGCACTATGCATTTTGTCAGGTAACATTGTCCTGGTATCCGCCAAAAAACGAATTTGTCCGTCGGACTGCCAAATGGTGAAGTGTGATTCATCACTACAGATAACGCGTTTCCACTGCTCCAGAGTCCTTTGGCGGCGCGCTTCACACAACGGCAGCCAACGCTTGGCATTGCAGGTGATCTTAGGCTTTTGTGCATCTGCTCGGCCATGAAAATCCATTTCATAAAGCTCACGCCAAAAAGTAATTGTGCTGACGTTGCTTACAGAGGCAGTTTGGAACTCGATAGTGAGTGTTGCAACCGAGGGCAGGACATTTTTACGGGCTACACGTTTCAACATTTAGTTGTCCCATTCTGTGAGCTTGTGTGGCCTACTACTTCGTGGCTGAGCCGTTGTCACTCTTAGACGTTTCCACTTCACAATAACAGCGCTTACAGTTGACAGCAGCTCTCTAGCAGGGCGTACATTTGACGAACTGACTTGTTGGAAAGGTGGCCTCCTATGACGGTGCCACGTTGAAAGTCACTGAGCTCTTCAGTAAAGGCAAGTAAGTAAGGCCAGTCTACTGCCAATGGAGACTGCATTGCTGTGTGCTCGATTTTCGACACCTGTCAGCAATGGGTGTGGCTGAAATAGCCAAATCCACTGATAAGGGGTGTCCACATACTTTAGTATACATAGTGTACAACCCAATGATCAATAGAATCACAGAGTGCATTGTGTGTCCCCTGGTTTGTCCCCTATCACACCTGGTGAGTGTTGATGGAGTGGAGGTCAATGACGGTCCAGTCCACCTCAGGTAGTGGGGATCCAGATCCATTACAGGTGATGGTGACTCTGTCCCCTTCAAGAACCGTGAGGTTAAAGTGCGTCACACTGATGTCCGGCAGGTCTGAGAGACAGAGAGAGAAAGGGGGAGAGAGGGAGGGAAAGAGAGAGAGAGAGAGAGAGAGAGAGAGAGAGAGAGAGAGAGAGAGAGAGAGAGAGACAGAGAGGGAATACAATAGAACCTAGACACAGCACACTTGAAATTCTCACTGAGACACTTTGAGCTATTGTGAATTCTATTTGGGAAAGGGAAAGGAAGGAACAAGCAGAGTTTCAGAACAGTGAGTTGTCATGACTCTTTTTGGCCGGCTGTCATGAGATGAGTTATGACAGGCGTTTAGGTCATTCTTAGAATTCGATGTGAATAGTCTAGGCTCTATGACAGCCATTCCAAGTAAAGTGCTCCCTATTATTCTACCATGGGATGATTGAGGAGTGTGAAGCAGGGAACGTGGCGCCAGTGGTTCGTACCACAGAGTGAGATATTCATAGCCTGCAGAGGGATCTTGGAGGCTCCGTTGTTGCAGAAGAGTTGCTGGGTATTCAGGCCAGCCTCCCCTCGCTGCTGCCACAGCTGAATCCAGCGGATATCACAGCCACAATCAAACACCACTTCTTCCAGCCTCCTGTGGAGAGGGAGGGAGGGAGAGAGAGAGAGAGAGAGAGAGAGAGAGAGAGAGAGAGAGAGAGAGAGAGAGAGAGAGAGAGAGAGAGAGAGAGAGAGAGAGAGAGAGAGAGAGAGAGAGAGAGAGAGAGAGAGAGAGAGAGAGATAAATGTATGTTGAGAAACAACACTATGCATCTGTGGTCATTTACTGTCAGGACAGGCAGAAGTAGGTGAAGGACAGTCTTATCCTCCAGACCAGCCCCAAACAGTCATCACACCGTGCCTGGGAAGGAACTGGAGACCCTCCATCTCATTTCCAGGCCAGGATGTCTTGCTCCCAGACAGACTAAATAACTTTTTTGCTTGCTTTGAGTACAATACAGTGCCACTGACACGGGCCACTACCAAAACCTGCGGTCTCTCCTTCGCTGCAGCCGGCGTGACTAAAACATTTAAACGTGTTAACCCTCGCAAGGCTGCAGGCCCAGACGGCATCCCCAGCAGCGTCCTCAGAGCATGCACAGACCAGCTGGCTGGTGTGTTTGTGGACATATTCAATCAATCCTTATCCCAGTCTGCTGTTCCCACATGCTTGAAGAGGGCCACCATTGTTCCTGTTCCCAAGAAAGCTAAGGTAACTGAGCTAAACGACTACCGCCCTGTAGCACTCACTTCCATCATCATGAAGTGCTTTGAGAGAATAGTCAAGGACCATATCACCTCCACCCTACCTGACACCCTAGACCCACTCCAATTTGTTTACCGCCCCAATAGGTCCACAGACAACGCAATTGCAACCACACTGCACACTGCCCTAACCCATCTGGACAAGAGGAATACCTATGTGAGAATGCTGTTCATCGACTACAACTCAGCATTTAACACCATAGTACCCTCCAAACTCATCATCAAACTCGAGACCCTGGGTCTTGATCCCGCCCTGTGCAACTGGGTACTGGACTTCCTGACGG
This sequence comes from Oncorhynchus kisutch, assembly GCF_002021735.2. Lineage (NCBI taxonomy): Eukaryota > Metazoa > Chordata > Actinopteri > Salmoniformes > Salmonidae > Oncorhynchus > Oncorhynchus kisutch. The sequence continues at coordinate 22,897,743 of NC_034177.2, forward strand.
GCCGCCCCCAGGTGGTGAGGGTAGGTAACAACATCTCCACCCCGCTGATCCTCAACACTGGGGCCCCACAAGGGTGCGTTCTGAGCCCTCTCCTGTACTCCCTGTTCACCCACGACTGTGTGGCCATGCACGCCTTCCAACTCAATCATCAAGTTTGAGGACAACACTACAGTGGTAGGCTTGATTACCAACAACGACGAGACGGCCTACAGGGAGGAGGTGAGGGCCCTCGGACTGTGGTGTCAGGAAAATAACCTCACACTCAACGTCAACAAAACAAAGGAGATGATTGTGGACTTCAGGAAACAGCAGAGGGAGCACCACCCTATCCAAATCGATGGGACAGTAGTGGAGAGGGTAAGTTCCTCGGCATACACATCACGGACAAACTGAATTGGTCCACCCACACAGACAGCGTTGTGAAGAAGGCGCAGCAGCGCCTCTTCAACCTCAGGAGGCTGAAGAAATTTGGCTTGTCACCAAAAGCACTCACAAACTTCTACACATGCACAATCGAGAGCATCCTGTCAGGCCGTATCACCGCCTGGTACGTCAACTGCTCCGCCCACAACCGTAAGGCTCTCCAGGGGGTAGTGAGGTTTGCACAATGCTCACCGGGGCAAACTACCTACCCTCCAGGACACCTACACCACCCGATGTCACAGGAAGGCCATAAAGATCATCAAGGACAACAACCACCCGAGCCACTGCCTGTTCACCCCGCTATCATCCAGAAGGCGAGGTCAGTACAGGTGCATCAAAGCAGGGACTGAGAGACTGAAAAACAGCTTCTATCTCAAGGCTATCAGACTGTTAAACAGCCACCACTAACATTGAGTGGCTGCTGCCAACATACTGACTCAACTCCAGCCACTTTAATAATGGAAATTGATGGAAATTTATGTAAAAATGTATCACTAGCCACTTTAAACAATGCCACTTAATATAATGTTTACATACCCTACATTACTCATCTCATATGTATATGTATATACTGTACTCTATATCATCTACTGCATCTTGCCATCTTTATGTAATACGTGTATCACTAGCCACTTTAAACTATGCCACTTTATGTTTATATACCCTACATTACTCATCTCATATGTATATACTGTACTCTATACCATCTACTGCATCTCACCTATGCCATTCTGTACCATCACTCATTCATATATCTTTATGTACATATTCTTATCTCTTTACACATGTGTGTATAAGGTAGTAGTTTTGGAATTGTTAGGTTAGATTACTCTTTGGTTATTACTGCATTGTCGGAACTAGAAGCACAAGCATTTCGCTACACTCCCATTAACATCTGCTAACCATGTGTATGTGACGAATAATTTGATTTGATTTGGCTAACCGTAGGCTGGGGCTGGAAGCGGGTGGATATGATTTGGACTTAGCCCTTCCCTCAACAAACACAGGCCCTGCACCATCCCTGGCTAAATCAATATTGTCACATTAATGTGAACGACACGGATGACAAATTTGAAAATGATAGCAGGGAAGAGCTAAAGGTCTTCTTTGTAGAACCACCCAGAGCAAATACACTTTTAAATTCATGTGCTTTGGTGGGTGACCGTGAATTTCAATATTGAAAATAGAATATCACAGTGCTTGAGCATGAGCACATACTGTACAGTAAGACTCACATTATTTTAACAAAGGATTAATGAGGGTTGGAGAACAGGAGGGGCGTGATGTTCATACCCTGTGATGCTCAAAACATTATTAATGATTTGAATTATTAATCATAATTATCCCCTTAAACATGCCTAACACACTCCCACCCACGACCCCCCTCACACCCCGGCTTTCCAGATCCTCACACCCAGGCAGCTCCTGTGATGAGGTGTGGGGTTCTGATGAGACAGACTGGGTATCACTGTTAGCTCTACTGCTTCAAACAAGCCTTTATACGACATCATATCGTTTCCTCTATTTTACCCCTTAAGATACATTTGTCCAGACATTTCTCATTCATTAAGATAAGGAGAATGGTTCAAATGAATAGTCCTCACAATGCTCATATCTGAATAAAATATTGAACGTGCCCATTGTATTCTTTCTGCCTTTCATCCACATGGGAAAACTACTTTCCACTTTTGACATCTTTCCTGACATTATTATCACATTTGTTACATTTGTCCATGGACCAGAGAAGACTATGAAGTGGCAGTTAGCATGTCTAATCCCTTTAGTTCCACATGATGTGCACCCTGCTTCCTGCTGCCTGCTGCCTGCTTCCTGCTCCCTGCTTCCTCCTGCCTGGGTCTCTGAGGGCCTAGTGGGTAGTACAGCGCAGCACACTAGATCCAACATATGGAAAGAGAGATAAAACACCTGGACCTGGAGGACATTTCATTAACATAATCTTAGCTAGCTGTGTGCTTGTATACTTATTGATTCACCAGTTGACAAAAGAGAGATAACCTTTCTGATTTACAAGATGGGGTCAGAGATCGCTTGTGAAAAGCGGAGTGTGCATGCCAAATGAACATCGCAGCCATCGCTATACACTACGTAACACGCAGGTCTGGATGGGGGGGAGCGTCACTCACAGAGACTTTTTCTGTTGTCTTTAAATGATGAGGTATTTGCCTGCAATACATGGACTAACTTGGTTTTGTGCAGTATTGTGTGTTCTGTTCTGTCCAAGGACAGAGTACCCTGGGTTCATTTTTCCACGTGTGCATTAAGTCGCTTTGAAGAATGGTGATCAAAGGCTTCCTACAGTACTTACAACATGAATAAAACACCTTTATGAAGTGTGTGTGTGTGTGTGTGTGTGTGTGTGTGTGTGTGTGTGTGTGTGTGTGTGTGTGTGTGTGTGTGTGTGTGTGTGTGTGTGTGTGTGTGTGTGTGTGTGTGTGCGTGGGGGGGCAGCACAGGAGGTTGGTGGCACCTTAATTGGGGAGGACAGGCTCATGGTAATGGCTGGAGTGGAATAAGTGGAATGGTATCAAACACATTGTTTCTATGTGTTTGAAGCCATTCCACTTGCTCTGTTCCAGACATTATTATGAGCCTCCTCTGGTTGGCAGATGGCCTTTTTGTATTACTCAGTACCATCACAACATACCTTTGGAAATATGTACTTAATAAACCGAGGATAGCATGATATAAAGATAGCCCAAGGGGGGTTTGGCCACAGCACTGACTGATTATGGCCTGTGAGAATAGCCATTTGCATATCTTCTACTAACCTGAATAAAACATCAAATTAACCTTTGGAAAGGTCAAGGTGGCATGCAGCTAGGAACACACATGGGAGTCCAGTAGCCTATATGCTGAGTTGAGAATGGCAAGTCACATATAACTTAATCATGGTTATGTATTATACATTAGTATCTGCTTTAAAATGGCTAACTTAGCATGCGACAGGTACGGAGGGACATTGGATACAATATGTGACAACAGAGAAATGCATACATAAATAATTTTTTACCTCTTTTGTACAGTATTGTACATGGATTTATGCGTAGGGAGGTGTGGCCTGAATACAAATAGCTCCCATTTTCAAGGTGGACTGGGAATTGATCAGCCTGCCACATACACTTACCAGGATAAATGAGACACAAGGGTTTTTCATCAGTTAAAGGTAAAGTTGGTGATGCCCAATTTAACAAGGTCCCTATAGTATGTGAGTGTTCAGTAAGTGGCAATAGCTATGCCAGATATAAAAGATTGCCCATTAAATACACTGTACGGTATTCTCTAGGCAAGCTGGCTAAATGTTAATGTTATCTGTATACATTTGTTAACGAGTTAGGCCATATTTGGTGAAATCCCAGTACAGGATTTATACAGTCTCCCTGGCTAGATTTTCATCAACACCAACAGAGAAAGACCATGGAGGAGCTGAACACTGCAACAAAGGAATATTGCAAAATCAAATGAAGATGACATCAAATATTTACTGACCTGCAATCACTTAGCTTTCTAATCTGTATATGCAGTTGGAGAAATCAATCTCAGTTTACAGATGTGGACCATATTGGAGAAATCAATCTCAGTTTACAGATGTGGACCATATTGGAGAAATCAATCTCAGTTTACAAATGTGGACCATATTGGAGAAATCAATCTCAGTTTACAGATGTGGACCATATTGGAGAAATCAATCTCAGTTTACAGATGTGGACCATGTTGGAGAAATCCAATAACATTTCTCTAACATATCCAATTATGTTTTTTTTGTTTTTTTTTGGGGGGGGGGGTAATTATTTGAAAGGCTGAGATTATTCTATCCACATGCATACAACTAAATTGAATTTAGGTGATCTCCCCACATGGTGCAGTGAATATATCAATGATCTGGCATAGCCAAGGGTGAGGATTAAGCCCAAATGAAGAGCAGTGGATAATTAAAGGCAGTGAATATGAATAGAATAGGGGCCAGGGATGTAAACCCCTACCTTCCTCCTCCTAGATTACAGAACCATGAGGGAGACAGCAGGCTTCTCTCTGCTTGGTCTCATTACCTTTCCGGTGACATCTCAAACATTCTTGGAGCCAGGGATTGAATTGGCTTCCCTGCACTGTTAATCTGATCCCCCTATGAGAGGCCATTGCTTAATAATATGGTAATTATAGATTTAAGTCCACCTGTCCCCATAATCTATTTATTAATCAAACTGAGTTTCACGTAGAATTCATGCTCAGCCCATCAGATAAGCAACTGGGACATTTACAGTTATCTTCTTCACTTTTGAGAAGTTATGCAGTTTTAAAAAAAAAGCCCAAAATAAAGACTTCTTCAGAAAATACTATACATGAATGATGTACAAAAATGTAACTATCTATGACAATGAACAAAGGCAGAACAGCTCTGACATCTCCCTGTGCGTCAAGCTCAAATTGCACATCATTATTTTCAAATGTGGACAAAATTGCCAACTCCAAAGCATGGTAAAATACTTATCTCTTTCGATCCATATAGATGATGTGGCAATAGGCCAAACAAAGAACAAGATGTCTGAAGACATGCTATGTTCTGGTTATACATCCTTATATGAATTGTTTTGTTGATTCTGATACAGTGACAACATGCTGTCAATCTGTCACTGGCTCTGAAAGCAAACTGGGGGTGGAAAGAGTTGTCAATGATCCCCATTCTAAATGACATGCGTGGATGCCGGTCTGCAGTACTGCTGGGGGAAAGTGATGCTCAGTCAGGCATGAGAGCTGTTTCAACAACCACAACCAGTCACAGAAGTGGTAGAAGGAGAAAGGAAGGAAGGAAGGAAGGAAGGAAGGAAGGAAGGAAGGAAGGAAGGAAGGAAGGAAGGAAGGAAGGAAGGAAGGAAGGAAGGAAGGAAGGAAGGAAGGAAGGAAGGAAGGAAGGAAGGAAGGAAGGAAGGAAGGAAGGAAGGAAGGAAGGAAGGAAGGGAGGAAGGAAGGTGTGGGAGACGAGGTGAGATATACGTCTCAATGTGTGGGTGAGTAAAACAGTGTTGTGGCCTGGGCTGATGCCCTGGTATATGTATCAAATGGCCAAGCAGGCAGACACTGGTAGGCAGCACTGGTTATATTGAGCTCCTTGACCAAACCTTGGTGTCAATGTCTCCACTGTGACAGAGAGCTGTAAGGGTGTTCTGAATGCCTAACACAGAGCAGACACACAGCCAGCCACGCCGTGTTTTCCGTCCACACTTGGTTACTCCCAAGCTTACTGCAAGCCTGGTTTTCCATCTAAAATCCAGATTTCATAGAGATGGATATTCCCTACAGTCAATTCCTGGCTAACTACTACTGTATAGAAATTGCATGAGTCGCATCTTCAATGACCAAGAGATGCATTTATCCCTGAAACACATGCTAACGTACGATGACAAAATTATAACAAATTAGTAAAGAATCAGAAGGGATGGCAGGGAGCACCAATCAATAAAAGCGACATCATTATGAGTGCATGAACATTTCTACATACAGTACATTAACCTTGTTCCCTCCAGTCCTCTTTGCTGAGCAGCTTATTATCTCTATCCGCTGAGCGACCACCTCAGGCTAACAATCAATATTACAGCAGGATTGGCATTATTCAGTGAATGCAGGTCTACATCTCCAGCTATGTGCGGAGCGGCATATGTTTGCCTCTGCATTCGCTTTGATCTTGGTAGAATGAATAATATCAGCCTCATGTCACAGTTGTGTCCAAACAATACCCTGTTATTTCTTATTTTACTTAAAACTTTTCTTCTGACGAAGCTACAGTGTAGGCTTTAGAGAGTTGTTAGTTACATTTTAGTCCTGGCTTGGTGTTTGGTGTTGGGGTTTGTCTGGGTTAATTGTAGTTACCCCAAAGAGAAAGCATGGGTCATGTGTAATCATGCCAGCAGATGGACATGCCAGCTCTGAGCTTTGGGGCATGCACATGGGTGAATGACTGGCACCTAACACATTAACACAAAACACCCTGCTCTTCTTATTCCATCTCAGCTGAAAATGTGTTCCTTTCATGTTGTTAGAGCCAGAGACGCAAGAATGTGTTTTCATCAAGAATATATATATAGTTCAGAAATGCACAATTTGAAGTTATTGCACTAGAGATAATGACAAAAGTATTTTGTAATACTCTGTGAGTTGTCTGCCTTTTACAGATTAAGGATGAGTAGCCTGCGTGCAGCCATTTCCATGACTGATCAAACTAATCAGAACAGTCCTATGAGAGGAATTGCAGGATTTAGCTATCACAGTTTAGGCTGTTATAAAGTAACACCTCATCACAGAGACACCATTGACTCCAGTGATGAATACATGGCAATTCAGACATGATGCGATGCACACCTAATTATTTCAGGATTTTAATTAAGAGGCCGATCATTAGAGATTCTACTCCCACGACTAATCACAGTGGACATTTTGCCTTTGTTGTCCCATCCAGGCATCCAGTCAGCAGCTGCACATTAAAATGGACATGAAATAAATGGGGATTGTGCTACTGCCCTTTCCATTCTTAATGCCGTTTCCCTTTTTCTAACCTTGTGTTGTACCCAGTTTTAGCCAGAATGAAGTGAAGTCCCAACAGAAAGGAGTGGGGCAGAGTTTCTCTCTAATTGTTGTGCCAACATTTGGATGTATAGGCAGAGTTTGGCTAATGGACACCACCTGCACAGTAGTCAATGTAGGGAAAAGTATGACAGCATGTTCCAAGATTACTTTCCCTTAATTTGGTGAGAAATGTATGTTCTTTAAAGAGACACTAAGTCATGAAGGCACGAAAACTGACATGATTGTGTTGTTTTTGTGTCTTGCCTGATCTGACGGGTTCTTCATAATACCATTGGAAAGGAAACAGCGGTCAGAAAGCATTCTGCGGTGAGCGAGTGTTGTGCCTTTTCCTTTCCAATGATGTTAGGTTGCACCACGACTCACATTGGTTGAGCACCATCTACTTCTTTCCATTCTTAATGATACCAATAATGTGTCTGTTCCACTGTTTTAAAAATAGATGATCTCTTCACACTGACTAACACAGACATGTCCTGGCTGTTCATAAAGTTCTTTCTATAGAGCCCATGCAGGATTAAAGAAAGGTCATCAGTAGAAAGGGGATCGATGACCCTCCCAGCCCCTGGCAAAGCAGCTTTGTGGCCACATAGAAACAGTTTGTTGACACTGGTGAATGTGCCTTTGTGCTTGTGCTGTAAATAATATTTGATCGTATCATCATCCTTGGAGCAGCTACAACAGATTTGCCATTTAGCAATCCCCCTGCTCTGATACCATTTACAGGCCTTGTAAGTGGTTGGGCTGTGTGAGCAGTGTCTTTAGCCCAGCTCCCTTGGCTAAAAGACACAGACTAAAAGAAGGTAATATTATATTTTCTTGAAGCACTATAAAGCCCCAGAAAAGAGTGCCAGGCCATTGTGAGCCATCCATCTCATCAGGCCTGTCTTCAACCCCCAGCAGCAAGACAGATAGACACTCAATGGAAAGCCATCAGAAGAGGAGATATAAAACTGATCTTGTCTTTTATGAATGCAATATATAAGACAGAGTTAGAGTGTTGCCATCAAACATCCACATAGAGAGAATCTCCTATGGGAAACTATTTATTGCACAGTACAGGGCCATAACTAGCAAATGTATGATTCAAATAAAACATTTCTCATGCAAGAATCTATCAAATAGGCATTATGTGAGATATAAATATAATACTGACAGGTAAAATATTTGTTATTGCAGGTTATAGAGGTTATGCAAAAGCATCTAAAGAATAAGTAATTTGGAAATACTGTAAATAAAACACTACTTCCACAATAGGATAAAACACACAGTGTTTTACCCTTGGGTTGTGCCATGGCGGAGATCTTTGTGGGCTATACTCAGCCTTGTCTCAGGATGGTAGGTTGGTGGTTGAAGATATCCCTCTAGTGGTGTGGGGGCTGTGCTTTGGCAAAGTGGGTGGGGTTATATCCTTCCTGTTTGGCCCTGTCCGGGGGTGTCCTCGGATGGGGCCACAGTGTCTCCTGACCCCTCCTGTCTCAGCCTCCAGTATTTATGCTGCAGTAGTTTATGTGTCGGGGGGCTGGGGTCAGTTTGTTATATCTGGAGTACTTCTCCTGTCCTATTCGGTGTCCTGTGTGAATCTAAGTGTGTGTTCTCTATTTCTCTCCTTCTTTCTTTCTCTCTCTCGGAGGACCTGAGCCCTAGGACCATGCCCCAGGACTACCTGACATGATGACTCCTTGCTGTCCCCAGTCCACCTGGCCGTGCTGCTGCTCCAGTTTCAACTGTTCTGCCTTATTGTTATACGACCATGCTGGTCATTTATGAACATTTGAACATCTTGGCCATGTTCTGTTATAATCTCCACCCGGCACAGCCAGAAGAGGACTGGCCACCCCACATAGCCTGGTTCCTCTCTAGGTTTCTTCCTAGGTTTTGGCCTTTCTAGGGAGTTTTTCCTAGCCACCGTGCTTCTACACCTGCATTGCTTGCTGTTTGGGGTTTTAGGCTGGGTTTCTGTACAGCACTTTGAGATATCAGCTGATGTACGAAGGGTTATATAAATCAATTTGATTTGATTTGATTTGATTTAAGTATATATACAGTACCAGTCAAAAGTTTGGACACACCTAGTCAGTCATTCAAGGGTTTTATTATATTTTATTATTTTCTACATTGTAGAATAATAGTGAAGACATCAAAACTATGAAAGAACACATGGAATCATGCAGTAACCAAAAAAGTGTTAAACAAATCAAAATATATTTTAGATTTGAAACTCTTCAAATTAGCCACCCTTTGCCTTGATGAAAGCTTTGCACACTCTTGGCATTCTCTCAACTAACTTAATGAGGAATGCTTTTCAAACAGTCATGAAGGAGTTCCCACATATGCTGAGCACCTGTTGGCTGCATTTCCTTCACTCTGCGGACTAACTCATCCCAATCCAATTCAATTGGGTTGAGGTCGGGTGATTGTGGAGGCCAGGTCATCTGAAGCAGCACTCCATAACTCTCATTGGTCAAATAGCCCTTACACAGCCTGGATGTGTGTTTTGGGTCATTGTCCTGTTGAAAAACAAATGATAGTCCCACTAAGTGCAAACCAGATGGGATGGCATATCGCTGCAGAATGCTGTGGTAACCATGCTAGTTAAGCGTGCCTTGAATTCTAAATAAATAAGCAAAGCACCCCCACACCATCACACCTCCTCCATGCTTTATGGTGGGAACCACACATGTGGAGATCATCCGTTCACCTACTCTGCGTCTCACCAAGACACGGCAGTTAGAACCAAAAATCTCAAATTTGAACTCATCAGACCAAATGACATATTTCCACTGGTCAAATGTCCATTGCTCATGTTTTTTGGCCCAAGCAAGTCTCTTCTTCTTATTGGTGTCCTTTTTTAGTGGTTTATTTGCAGCAATTTGACCATTAAGGATTGATTCACTTGCCTAGTTAAATAAAGGTTAAATAAATAAAATAAAAAAGTACAATTTACGCAGTCTCCTCTGAATAGTTGTTGTTGAGATGTGTCTGTTACTTGAACGCTGAAGCATTTATTTGGGCTGCAATCTGAGGTGCAGTTAACTCTAATGAACATATCCTCTGCAGCAGGTGTAACTATGGGTCTTCCTTTCCTGTGGCGGTCCTCATGAGAGCCAGTTTCATCATAGCGCTTGATGTTTGTTGTGACTGCACTTGAAGAAACTTTAAATGTTCTTGACATTTTCTGGATTGACTGACCTTCATGTCTCAAAGTAATGTGGACTGTCATTTCTCTTTGCTTATTTCAGCTGTTCTTGCCATAATATGGACTTGTTCTTCTGTATACCACCCCTGCTGTACCTTGTCACAACACAACTGATTGGCTCAAACATATTAAGAAGGAAAGAAGTTGCACAAATTACCTTTCAACAATACACACCTGTTAATTGAAATGCATTCCAGGTGACTACCTCATGAAGCTGGTTGACAGAATGCCAAGAGTGTGCAAAGCTGTCATCAAAGCAAAGGGTGGCTACTTTTAACAATCTCAAATATAAAATATATTTAGATTTGTTTAACAGTTTTTACTTACTACATGATTCCATATGTGTTATTTCATAACTTTGATGTCTTCACTATTATTCTACAATGTAGAAAATAGTAAAAATAAAGAAAAATCCTTGAATGAGTAGGTGTGTCCAAATGTTTGACTGGTACTGTATATTTAAGAAGTGTATCTGAAGGTTTGGTGGTGAAAAAAGGCTGGGGAAATGATTGCAGTGTTTTTGGCTTGCTTTTGGATGAGTTTTTTCCTTATTAAAGTGTGACCAACTGGGGATGGTTTTGGTTGCCAATAAGGTCCATTAGAAATCTGTCTGCACTCCAAAAATCATGACTGAAATGAGCAAAGCTAATAGGGAATAACATTTTGGACTTTGGAGTTCTACTTTTCTTTTTTAACTTTGATCCAGCACTCAATATTCTGTAATTATTCACGTAGTTAAATAAAGGTACAAAAAATAAAATAATAATAATAATAATTAAGCTTTCATCCAACCCACAAGCATCCAAGATAAAATGAGTATGCTGAAATTTGATGTAAAATATTTTCCCTATCGATCACATGGCCAGCAATGAAGATGAACACCAACCCTGCTTGTGCCTTAGAAATAATACATACAATATACTGTATAATACCATATTCAACATTATCTACTCTATAAGCCTACTGTTTTTTATTCATAAGATAAAGAAAGTCATCCCAAAATGTTTAGGACCTCATATCCTTCCCCTGACTCTAAATTGCTACTGCTACTCCTTATTACACCCGGTCTCAGGGATGGCTAACTCATGGAAATTCCTTTAGTCTCTAATGAGTTAGGTAAATCATCTTTTAGATTTCTTGCACCTTATTTGTGGAATCTTCAAAATGTTCTTACATTTGGTCTTCTGGTGCCTTTTCTGTAATTTCTGTAATTCAAGGCTCGTCTTCGAAAGAGACCTTGGTCTCAGTTTGACTTCCTGATAAAATAAAGGTTAAATATGTACATAAATAAAACATTACCTGCAGTAATGTGTGTGTGTGTGTGTGTGTGTGTGTGTGTGTGTGTGTGTGTGTGTGTGTGTGTGTGTGTGTGTGTGTGTGTGTGTGTGTGTGTGTGTGTGTGTGTGTGTGTGTGTGTGTGTGTGTGTGTGTGTGTGTGTGTGTGTGTGTGTCAGCTTAGGAAAGCAGCTCATTTGCTAGGCCCGGCTTAGTAAGGGGGGAACAGTGAGATTGGCAGGTCTCCTCTGGTCTTCTCTGCACCCAAGCCAGCACCAGGGCTCCTGATGAGGCTGCCTGCCTGTTTCCTCAGAGCTGCCTTATCCGCACAGGTAATTTGCCCCTCTGTGATTACACTTACAGGACTGGGGAACAGGGATGCACACACACACACACACACATGCACACATGTGCAAGTATGCACGCACATGCACGGGTTATGCACGCACACACACACTTTCCCTTTTCACCCTAGTCATCCTGTGTTGAGCACCAAAAAAGGCTGACAGCAATTAGCACAGAACACAAACAGCAGCACACAGTGGTATGGCTCCTGGTGGTTAAGATACACAATGAGCTGCTGTTGCTGTTGTGCTTTCAGTATCACTCTTACTGTTGCTGTGTTTAGTCCAAGTTGTTAGAGAGGAAACCATGCACACAGAAGCAGTCAGTGAAACAACAAGGTTCAGCAGCGCTAGACCGGAGGCTTCATGCTGTAATGCAATGGGCCCATACTTGCGAATATTAGAAAAAGTTTGTTTAACCTGGACCTCCGTTGTAATCTGCAAATTACAATTGTAGTCATAGTTGCATGTGACAGAACACTACATTGTAACTGTCCACTGGGCACAAACGTCAATTCTACGTCTAATCCATGTTGGTTCAAAGTAATTTCATTGAAATTATGTGGAAACATCGTTGATTCAACCAGTGTGTGCTCCATCAGATAACCTAGCACACGTTAGCCCTATACTAACCTCACCAGCTGACAGTGATTTCACAGATTTCTGCATCAGCCTATCAAAGATCTTTATATCCACCAACCAATGGCATTTCTTAAAATAAGACAACTTGACCCCCAGAGGAATATTTTAAACCATATTCATGGTTTACTTTTGTTCCTCTTGGTCTGCCTCAAGTGTAGAGTGCCAAAATGGCATGATCGTGCGTATTTGTGTAAATGTCTATAAATATTTTTAATCATGCATCTAAGAGTAGGCTACTAGCTAATAACGTTAGACACAATTCAAAAGGCAATTTTTAGCATAAGAATAAATCCCACGTCTTTTGCTCATCTGTTTCACACACATCCATACAATTTTTGCACGATGGCATTGCAGTAGGACATGTGTATTTGTCTTTGTTTTTTCCCATGTAAATAGCCGGCCTTTTTCGTATATATCTTAATCTCTATCTACGAACTAAAAATACTTTCCTGCAACCCGCCTCACCCAATGTGGTACATTTTTATTCCTTATAACTGGATCTTCCATCAGCAGCTAGCCAGCTAACTAGCTACTAGTCTCTGTTAGCCACGGCTTAGCTCGGACAACATCTGCCAGTCTGCACAGCGCGATATCAACCCAGAGCACATCAGACTGCTTCTCTCTACCATATCACCGGAATCCTGCCACTCTGGATCATTACACCGGATCATCGCAGCTAGCTATCTGCAAACGAGTGGCTACTGTTAGCTAATGCCTCTGTCCCGAAGCAAGCACCAGCTAGCCTTGAGCTAGCCTCGAACTAGGCCCATATACCAGCTAATTTTAGGGTTACAATACCTCCTTTGCCAATTGGCCTGGACCTTTTATTGTCGACACGGAGCCCTGCCGATCGATCACGACTGGACTGCTGACGTGATCGATGTCGCCGAAGAACCATCTACTATCCCTGGCCCGCTGGCTTTTCTGAACGTTATGTCCCCTGCTCGCCTAGCGTAGTAGTGACTACCGAACGGCACCCTGACTCACCTATTGCTGCTCTTTTGACCCTATGATCACTCGGCTACACAGCTGATGCCCCCTGGACCGTTTCAATAACATGGTACCTCATTTTGTTTACCTGTCGGCCCCAGCCTCAAACTCAGGTCCTGTATGTACCTAACTGACCTGCTCTGCCCATTCATTGCCATTTACCGTTGTTGTCTTTGCGCTCCTGATTAACACCTGTGATCGCTTTATGCCTCTCTCTAATGTCAATATGCCTTGTCTACTGCAGCCTCGGCTAGTTCTTATTATTTTCTTTCACTGTTGAACCCTCAGTCCCGCTCAAAATGCCTTAGATAGCTCTTTTGGCCCAACCCACACACATGCGGAGACCTCACCTGGCTTAACTGGTGCCTCCAGAGACAAAACCTCTCACATCGTCACTCAACGCCTAGGTTTACCTCCACAGTACTCAGATGCTACCATACCCTTGTCTGTACATTATGCCTTGAATCTGCTTCTTTTATTCTCCATCTGCAACGCACTAGACAACCAGTTCTTATAGCCTTTAGCCGTACCCTAATCCTACTCCTCCTCTGCTCCTCTGGTGATGTAGAGGTTAACCCAGGCCCTGTAGCACCAAGTTCCACTCCTATTCCCCAGGTGCTATCATTTGTCTTCTGTAACCATAAAAGCCTTGGTTTCATGCATGTTAACATCAGAAGCCTCCTCCCTAAATGTATTTTATTCACTGCTTTAGCACACTCCGCCAACCCTGATGTCCTAGCTGTGTCTGAAACCTGGCTTAGGAAGGCCACCAAAAATTCTGAAATTTCCATCCCCAACTACAACATTTTCCGCCAAGATAGAACTGCCAAAAGGGGTGGAATTGCCATCTACTGCAGAGATAGCCTGCAGAGTTCTGTCATGCTATACAGGTCTGTGCACAAACAGCTCCAGCTTCTACTTTTAAAATCCAAAATTCCAGAAATAAGTCTCTCACGGTTTCCGCTTGTTATAGACCACCCTCAGCCCCCAACGGTGCCCTGGACACCATATGTTAATTAATTGCCCCCCATTTATCTTCAGAGTTTGTACTGTTAGGTGACCTAAACTGGGATATGCTTAACACCCCGGCCGTCCTACAATCTAAGCTAGATGCCCTCAATCTCACACAAATTCTCGTGGAACCTACCAGGTACAACCCTAAATCTGTAAACACGGGCACCCTCATAGATATCATGCTGACCAACCTGCCCTCTATATACACCTCTGCTCTCTTCAACCAGGATCTCAGTGATCACTGCCTGCGTCCGTAATGGGTCCACGGTCAAACGACCAACCCTCATCACTGTCAAATGCTCCCTAAAACACTTCAGCGAGCAGGTCTTTCTGATCGATCTGGCCCGGGTATCCTGGAAGGATATTGACATCATCCCGTCAGTAGAGGATGCCTGGTTGTTCTTTAAACCTGTTGAGTGTAGGGGGCAGTATTTTGATTTTTGGATGAAAAACGTACCCATATTTAACTGCCTATTTCTCAGGCCCAGAATCTAGAATATGCATATCATTGTCAGATTAGGATAGAAAACACTCTAAAGTTTCCAAAACTGTCAAAATATTGTCTGTGAGTATAACAGAACTGAGGAAAATTCAACCAGGAAGTGGCCTCTATTTTGAAAGCTCCATGTTCCATTGAATGCCTTCCCTCCATTTAAAGGGATATCAACCAGATTCCTTTTCCTATGTCTTCCCCATGTTGTGAACAGTCTTTAGACATAGTTTCAGGCTTTTATTTTGAAAGATCACATCGCGTCAGTGTATAGCTGGGTGTCCCCAGAGTTTTGCTTGTGCAACAGTTTGGAGCAGCCATTGTGTCTCTCTCTCCCATTGACGAAGCTATAGTCCCGGTTGATATATTATCGATTATATATTGAAAAAACAACCTGAGGATTGATTATAAAAAACATTTTACATGTTTCTGTGAACATTACGGCTACTATTTGGAATTTTCGTCTGCGATGTCGTGACAGCTCGAGCCTGTGGATTTCTGAACATAACGCGCCAAACAAATGGAGGTATTTTGGATATAAAAATAATCTTTATGGAACAAAAGGAACATTTATTGTGTAACTGGGAGTCTCGTGAGTGCAAATATCCAAAGATCATCAAAGGTAAGCGATTTAATTTATTGCTTTTCTGACTTTCGTGACCAATCTACTTGAGAATTTCAAGAATTTCGAGAATTTCAATAAGCATTTTTCTACGGCTGGCCGTGCTTTCCACCTGGCTACTCCTCCCCCTGGTCAACAGCTCTGCACCCCCCACAGCAACTTGCCCAACAATCCCCCATTTCTCTATCACCCAAATCCAGATAGGTGATGTTCTGAAAGAGCAGAAACATCTGGACCCTTACAAATCAGCTGAGCTAGAAATCTGGACCTTCTCTTTCTAAAAGTATCCACAGCAATTATTGCAACCCCTATTACTAGACTGTTCAACTACTCTTTTGTATCATCTGAGATCCCTAAATATTGGAAAGCTGCCGCGGTCATCCCCCTCTTCAAAGGGGGAGACACTCTAGACCCAAACTGATACAGACCTATATCCATCCTGCCCTGCCTTTCTAAAGTCTTCAAAAGCCAAGTTAACAAAAAGATCACCGACCATTTCGAATCCCACTGTACCTTCTCCGCTATACAACCTGGTTTCCGAGCCGGTCATGTGTGCACCTCAGCCACGCTCAAGGTCCTAAACGATATCATAACTGCCATCGAAAAAAAGGCAATACTGTGCAGCCATCTTCATCGACCTGGCCAAAGCTTTCGACTCTTGTCAGTCACCACATTCTTATCGGCAGACTCAACAGCCTTGGATTCTCAAATGACTTCTTCGCCTTGTTCACCAACTACTTCTCAGGTAGAGTTCAGTGTGCCTGTTGTCCGGACCTCTGGCAGTCTCTATGAGGGTGCCACAGGGTTGAATTCTCCGGCCGACTCTTTTCTCTGTTTACATCAATGATGTCGCTCTTGCTGCTGGTGATTATTTGATCCACCTCTACGCAAACTACACCATTCTGTATACTTCTGGCCCTTCTTTGGACACTGTGTTAACTTGTTGCGACTCTAGGGGCAGTATTTTCATTTTTGGAGAAAAAAAAACGTTCCCGTTTTAAACGGGATATTTTGTCAGAACAAGATGCTAGAATATGCATATAATTGACATTTTTGGATGGAAAACACTCTAACGTTTCCAAAACTGTAAAGATATTGTCTGTGAGTATAACAGAACTGATGTTGTAGGTGAAAGCCTGAGAAAAATCCAATCCAGAAGTGCCCCATATTTTGAAAGCGCTGCGTGCCAATGAGTCCCCATTGAGCTGTGAATGTGCTATGAACCAGCTTTCTACGTATTCCCCAAGGTGTCTACAGCATTGTGATGTAGTTTTACGCATTTATGTTGAAGAATACCCGTAGGGGGCTACATTGCGCAAGTGGTCACATGACGCTCCCGGAGAAAATCTTGCGTAAAGTACAGAGGTAGCCATTATTCCAATTGCTTCTACTGAGAAACCAATTGTCCCGGTGGATATATTATCGATTAGATATTTGAAAAACACCTTGAGGATTGATTCTAAACAACGTTTGCCATGTTTCTGTCAATATTATGGAGCTAATTTGGAATATTTTTCAGCGTTGTCGTGACCGCAATTTCTGGTCGATTTCTCAGCCAAACGTGAAGAACAAACAAAGCTATTTCGCCAACAAAAATAATATTTTGTGAAAAAATGAACTTTGGCTCTCTATCTACCTGGGAGTCTCGTGAGTGAAAACATCCAAAGTTCATCAAAGGTAAATGGTTTAATTTGATTGCTTTTCTGATTTTCGTGACAAGGGTGCCTGCTGCTAGCAAGGCATAATGCTATGCTAGGCTATCGATAAACTTACACAAATGCTTGTCTGGCTTTGGCTGTAAAGCATATTTTGAAAATCTGAGACGACAGGGTGATTAACAAAAGGCTAAGCTGTGTTCCAATGTATTTCACGAGGAAGATTTATGTCCGTTGCGTTATGCTAATTATGCATAACGCAACGGACATGCTAATGCTAATTAGTGTCAGATGATGACAACGGTCCCGTTCACGGGATGGGGTGTCACTAGAGGTTAACAAACCTCCAGACGAACCTCCAGATGAGCTTCAACGCCATACAACACTCCTTCCATGGCCTCCAGCTGCTCTTAAATGCAAGTAAAATGAAATGCATGCTCTTCAACTGATCGCTGCCTGCACCCGCCCGTCTAGCATCACTACTCTGGACAGACGGTTCTGACTTAGAATATGTGGACAACTACAAATACCTAGGTGTCTGGTTAGACTGTAAACTTTCCTTCCAGACTCACATTAAGCATCTCCAATCCAAAATTAAATCTAGAATCGGCTTCCTATTTCGTAACAAAGCATCCTTCAACACTCTACTCAGCAAATTTGATGTAGTCTATCACAGTGCCATCCGTTTTGTCACCAAATCCCCATATACCACCCATCACTGCGACCTGTATGCTCTCGTTGGCTGGTCCTCACTTCATATTCGTCGCCAAACCCACTGGCTCCAGGTCATCTATAAGTCTATGCTAGGTAAAGTCCCGCCTTATCTCATCTCACTGGTCACCATGGCAGCACCCACCCATAGCATGCGCTCCAGCAGGTATATTTCACTGGTCATCCCCAAAGCCAACTCCTCCTTTGGCCGCCTTTTCTTACAGTTCTCTGCTGCCAATGACTGGAACGAATTGCAAAAATCACTGAAGCTGGAGTCTTATATCTCCCTTGCTAACTTTAAGCATCAGCTGTCAGGGCAGCATACAGATCATTGCACCTGTACACAGCCCATCTGTAAATAGCCCACCCAACTACCTCATCCCCGTACTGTTATTTATTTTTTGCTCCTTTGCACCCCAGTATCTCTACTTGCACATTAATCTTCTGCACATCTATCACCAGTGTTAAATTGTTAAATTGAAATTATTTTACTACTATGACCTATTTATTGCCTTACCTCCCTAATCTTACTACATTTGCAGAAACTGTATATATACTTTTCTATTGTGTTATTGACTGTATGTTTGTTTATCCCATGTGTAACTCTGTGTTGTTGTTTGTGTCACACTGCTTTGCTTTATCTTGGCCAGGTCACAGTTGTAAATGAGAACTTGTTCTCAACTGGCCTACCTGGTTAAATAAAGGTGAAAAAAGATGTTGGTCTTGTCAAATAGCTGTCATGTACCTCCATTACAATCACTACCAGGTGGCATACACCACTAAACTGGTTAACTGTGAATCTTCGGGGCACAGTAACAGTGGGTTCAAGGCCCTATTCACTACTGGACCTCAAAGCTCGATTGAAATAATGCAAATTTGTTGAAGTGGATGAAGGAGATCAGCTACAATGTAACGTTCTACCACACGCAAGCAAATCTACAATTGTAATTGGTTGAGGCACATTTTGTGCAACTATGGCACCAATGTGTCTGAGGTCTGTAACAACAACTATTTTACAATGGCAAAACAATTAGGCAATTTTTGCCTTCGAGAAGATTAAGCAACTGTATGCCTTCTGCAGCATTGATTACAACAAATTACTGCATCTTATGTGAATATCTCCCAGCACATGTATGTGCCAAATGTATCATGGGACCCATGCGCTGTTCTGAAACCCCTTACTTCCATTTAAATCATAAAAACAATCACTTGTTATCTTATAACCAGTGAATAGGGGTCTGACTGCTCAGTGCCTAAAAGCTTCAGTTGTAACACATCCACAAAAGCAGCAACCTCCATTTCAAACTGACAGGCATGACTCTGATGCACTCTGATCTGGAACGAAAAGCCATCACTCTGCCTGTCTAGTTTTAATCAACAGATGTGGTCCCAGGAGAGAGCATGGCACTATGAGGACCAACAGACCAACACTCACCATTAAAGACAGACACAGGGTATGTCCAAAATGGCAACCTATACCCTATATAGTGCACACTACTTCTGACCAGGGCCCATAGGGTGCAATTTCAGACACAGGACCAGAAGCACATCTGCATGCCTCAGCCCTTCTGTGTTTGGTGTGTTTGTCATTGTGCTGACATTCCACAGGGGATGGGAGAGTAAATCATTTAAGAAAAAGGGAGATAAACTCTGTTTCTCTTATCCATTGAATTATGTTTTGTTAGTCTTTTGTTAGGCTCTACGCCACATAAAAAAAAATGAATCAATGTCTTTGTTCCCAATTGGTCGCACGGAAATGGCACTCATTTATAACCGGTTTCATCTTCTTTTCATGAGATTATTCTCTTTGTTCAAGGTGTGCTGTCGAGTGCTTATCACTGAGCCTTTGTTGAACAGTTTTAGTAATTACAGATTAAATACTTTAAGCAGACCCTGAAAGAGTCTGAAAAATGTGTGCTTTATCCTTCTAAAAGTCCATACTCTTCAGACGACACATACAGCTAAAATGGCTATGAATGACAATGATAATGGTATCAAAAGGAATATCCATATCAATAAGCGCACATGAAAATTAACATCTCTAGAGTCTATAATTAATCTGTGTTTTAATAACATCCACTTGTTTGTATCTTCTTCACTTAACACTTTCCATACCCTCTTATCTTACACCTACTTTAGAACTCTTTTCATCAACTGCTGCTCTGCTCTCCATGCTATTCTTACTCTGGTATAACATTTCCAAGTATGTATTTTTTTAACTATTAGACAAGCAACCCTGAAAAGATGATGGGCCTCCTCAGAAGAGCTGTCCTGCTTCCATAACATAAAATACCACATTTAAACCACAACCATACAGCTGCTGTCCCTTTGTTTCCCACGCTGAGCTGGGTTGAGCCATGACAAAGCCTGCTCTCTGCTCTGCGTCAGGGCCTGGCTGAGGCTCTCTTATTTCGGGGAAGCACTCTGATTCCTGGGCTGGAGGGGATGGAGGGGATGGAGGGGATGGAGAGGATGGAGGGGAGGGAGAGGATGGAGAGGATGGAGAGGATGGAGGGGATGGAGGGGATGGAGAGGATGGAGGGGATGGAGGGGATGGAGGGGATGGAGGGGATGGAGGGGATGCCCATGTGTTATAACTCTATGACGGCCATCTCAACCCTAGATTACATTTCATGTCTTCTACTGGGAGGGAGGAAAGTAGCCCAAACAACTATAAGATTCAGGTCATAAACACACTGATGGCTGGTATGTTTTTGGACAAACAAGACACTCTGGGTTAGAGGATCACCCGGCCTGGACCTCTCCAAGTTGCACACTTTTATGTCACATCCATTAAATCAACATCAATGATGCAGGGACTATAGTGTTGTTTGTCTCTTCCAATGTTTTTCTTCAGGTTAATTGTTGTTTGGCTTCTAATGGAGGTAGATGGGAATCCATTTGGAAACAATGAAGGTAGGTTGCACACGTATATATATCAGGTTTTTATGAAAGTTTTTATAGGTGCACAAGTCCATAAAACAAGATGATAATTGTATACAAACTTACAGCTCGAAGAGTTGCAGATTCTGGAAGAGTTGCCATGATAATGTGGTCAGAGGGTTCTTCGATAAGTTTCTGTAGAAGAGAGGGAGAGAGAAAACACATGATAAATGTGTTAGTGCTGGACTGAGTGGTCGAGGCTGATGAAGAAAACAGTATCTGAGAAAAGACAAAGCACAAATAAAACAAACTGAAAAATCATCAGGGAATAAGTGGTGCTGGAGGGAACGGAGTAGCCCTGACAATCCAATAAAGACAGACTTGGTCATTTTCAAGACAACAAATTAAATAGAGACAGCGAGGACCTGAGGCCTTCAAATCCAATACAAAGAAGGTGGCTGAAAAGCAGATAAGGCATGTAATCACCAGAGCACCGCTCCAAGATGGTAAACCCTGAAATGGAAGTATTCTGCAGAGGGAGAGGGAGTGTCCCACAAAGGGATCTGTTTGTATTCTGCAGAGGGAGAGGGAGTGTCCCACAAAGGGATCTGTTTGTATTCTGCAGAGGGAGAGGGAGTGTCCCACAAAGGGATCTGTTTGTATTCTGCAGAGGGAGAGTGAGTGGCCCACCAAGGTATCTGTTTGTATTCTGCAGAGGGAGAGTGAGTGGCCCACAAAGGGATCTGTTTGTATTCTGCAGAGGGAGAGTGAGTGGCCCACCAAGGTATCTGTTTGTATTCTGCAGAGGGAGAGTGAGTGGCCCACCAGATGATCTGTTTGTATTCTGCAGAGGGAAAGGGCGAGGGAGTGGCCCACCAAAGGATCTGTTTGTATTCTGCAGATGGAGAGTGAGTGGCCCACCAAAGGATCTGTTTGTATTCTGCAGAGGGAGCTGATAACCATGTATTATTATTTTTTTTTTTTTGTCATTTAACAGATGCTCTTATCCATAGCGACTTACAATTCGAAAAGGTGTGAACTTACAGAAGTGAAAAATGATATGCTACAGCCTGACATACGAGGCTGTGCTCAAGCACAACACAATGATGTGAAAATATTGCACCATCAAACTAACACAGTAGGAAGTCCACTAGGGATCATTCACCCAAGCCCACTCCAACCCTTCTCTGTGAAGAGACAGTGAGCACCAGGGGCTGAATCACTAACAGTGGAGCATAACGAACAACCCCTCATTATCAATATTCATTGAATACTTCAGATACTTAATACCCTAACACTGCCCTGGTTAGATCCTAGCAGACCTGGCTGACAGATAATCAATGCATTCCACTGCATTCTTACCACTTGTCTGGCCCTGGGGACCGGGGGACTGCTGCCTAGCTGCCTGTCTGTCACTGACCTGTCCCCTCTGCTGCTCTGCTCTGCAGCACCATGGACAGTGAGGGACTACAACACATACACCTCTCAGTAGTCTCTCTTTATAGGACCATTGACAGTGCAAGACCTCTGAGACAACGCTGACCTTCCCTCAGTATACAGAACTATGGGCACAGGAGTATCTATCAGTGCTGTCCATAGTCCATATTGCTGTATAATATACAGTGCATACTCCTTACCTGCTCCTCTCTACTACAGGACCATGGACAGCTGCCATTTTCATACACAGCCCTTAATCTGCTCTTACTTCAGCACCATGGACAGTGAGATATACAGCAGCATAGGCAGTTCAGGCTAGTTTCACAAATAGAGATGAAATCATCCCACTTCACACTAAATCCAACCCTATCTGGGACCTGGCGGTAGGTAGAATAAGCTCAGTATCCGTCATTACGGGTAAGAAGCCGGCCTCAATTGGTCAGGCACAGGAGGCTCTTCAGCAGCCACTGTGACTAATTCAGCTAGAGGATACGGAGAGTCAAATTACCCAGCTGAGGGCTGGCTGCCTGTGCCCCACACTACAGCCCAATCCCCATCACACACACATACCTTCTCCCTGCAGTGGGCACTCATTCACTCCATTTCAAGGATTTAATATCACTGGGTTGCGGTGGATGGAGTCTGTACCATTTTCTATTTACCTCAATCATTGAGGGATACTGAATGAGAGCACCCTTTTAGGAGAAGGGGGTAAATTTCAGGTTAAGATATGGGAAATCTTCCCGTTAAGACCATTCTGTACCATTATTAGATATGTTATGGAATACTTGATCCATGGGTAGCCTATGTTTGTTATGTGCTTTATGGTTTGGTCTAATAGGAAAAAGGTCTGTCCAGGTTAATTGCATCAAAATACTACAATCAGAATAGCACACAATCTTTCCTTACATTTCAGAGAGACATGGTGCTTAAGGTGCCTCCTTGGCAAGTCCTTCAGCTGGTGGTTGGGTGAATAGGGATCACGATACGCTAACACTACTAAACACTGCTATGCTGCTGCACATGCCTGTTTCCAAGGCAAAGCAAAAGCTTTGTGGCACGGATTTGTGGCACGGTCTGATTTGATTTATATATTTATTTGTTATTGCCTTCTCTCCCCAAATCCACGGCGCTTTGTGGTGCACTGTCTTCTTTAGTTGAGGGAGGACCTGGGACCACCATGGCATCTGAACCGGTATTACAGGAGCCGCGTCAAGCCAAGTCTCCAGAGACAACTGTAACTAATCCCCAAGCTGCAGGAGTCAGGAGGACTGCAGCACCAAGACGCCAGGAGGACTCAGGATGTTGTTAGCTTCCTCCATAACACATTCCTGTGCACCCCTGGCCCCTGGCATTCTAATCACCTCATTAAATGGAAAATGAGATTATTAAAGCTGCATCCACAGGGACTAGTAGGGGCCGAGTGTTTTTTTCCTACATGTTATTATTCTTGGCACACAAAGGAGGAGTTCATCTGGACACTGTGTATTAGGATAGGGTTTCCCAAACTCGGTCCTGGGACCTGCCCTGGGTGCCTGTTTCGTTTTTTCCCCCTAGCACTACACAGCTGATTTAAATAATCAAAGCTTGCTGATGAGTTGGTTGTTTGAATAAGCTGTGCAGGGCTAGGGCAAAAACCAAAACATGGACCCAGGGCAGGCCCCAGGACCGAGTTTGGGAAACCCTGTATTAAGAGACCAGTGGTAAGAAAAGAACATGCAGCCAGAGCCAGCCCAGCCGGCAAAAATATTATGTCTGTCTGTCCCTCTGTCTGTCTGTCAAACCTCACCGTCCCCCTGAGGATGGTGAAACACTAATGAGAAATAGGAATTCTACAGACTGCACTGAGAAGGACAATTATAGACACTGGAATTAGATCCAAATCAAGAGTTCCATTCCAAAACGCTATGTATCCGGTGTCAGATATTTTTTAAATGTTGCTTTTATTGTTTAAAGAAATGACATGCAGCTTATAAAGGCTTCATAAATACGTTATAAACACTACATAAATATGTTACAAATCATCTATAAACAAATCAAATCCAATTTTATTTGTTACATACACATGGTTAGCAGATGTTAATGTGAGTTAGGGAAATGCTTGTGCTTCTAGTTCCGACCATGCAGTAATATCTAACAAGTAATCTAACAATTTCACAACAACTACCTTATACACACAAGTGTAAAGGAATGAAAAAGAATATGTACGTAAAAATATATGGATGAGCGATGGCCGAACGGCATAGGCAAGATGCAGTAGATGGTATAGAGTACTGTTTATACATATGAGATGAGTAATGTAGGGTATGTAAACATGAAATAAAGTGGCATTGTTTAAAGTGGCAAGTGATACATTTATTACATCCAAATTGTAATTATTAAAGTGGCTAGAGATGAGTCAGTATGTTGGCAACAGCCACTCAATGTTAGTGATGGCTGTTTAACAGTCTGATGGCCTTGAGATAGAGCTGTTTTTCAGAATTCCCGCTTTGATGCACCTTCTGGATGATAGCGGGGTGAACAGGCAGTGGCTAGGGTGGTTGTTGTCCTCTTTTTGGCCTTCCTGTGACATCGGGTGGTGTAGGTGTCCTGGAGGGCAGGTAGTTTGCCCCCGGTGATGCGTTGTGGAGAGCCTTACGGTTTTGGTCGGAGCAGTTGCCGTACCAGCCGGTGATACAGCGCAACAGGATGCTCTTGATTGTGCATCTGTAGAAGTGTGTGTTTTTGGTGACAAGCCACATTTCTTCAGCCTCCTGAGGTTGAAGAGGCGCTGCTGTGCCTCTTAGCTTTCTTGGGAACAGGAACAATGGTGGCCCACTTGAAGCATGTGGGAACAGCAGACTGGGATAGGATTGATTGAATATGTCTGTAAACACACCAGCCAGCTGGTCTGTGCATGCTCTGAGGACGCAGCTAGGGATGCCAGCCTTGTGAGGGTTAACATGTTAAAATGTTTTACTCACATTGCCTGCAGTGAAGGAAAGTCCGCAGGTTTTGGTAGTGGGCCGTGTCGGTGGCACTGTATTGTCCTCAAAGCGAGCAAAGAGGTTTAGTTTGTCTGGGAGCTGCTGTGCCTTCTTCACCATGCTGTCTGTGTGGGTGGACCATTTCAGTTTGTCCTTGATGTGTACGCCGAGGAACATAAAACTTTCCACCTTCTCCACTACTGTCCCGTCGATGTGGATAGGGGGCTGCTCCCTCTGCGGTTTCCTGAAGTCCATGATAATCTCCTTTGTTTTGTTGGAGGGCACTATGGTGTTAAATGCTGAGCGTTAGTCGATGAACAGCATTCTTACATAGGTATTCCTCTTGTCCAGATGGGTTAGGGCAGTGTGCAGTGTGATTGCGATTGTGTCGTCTGTGGACCTATTGGGGCGGTAAGCAAGTTGGAGTGGGTCTAGGGTGTCAGGTAGGGTGGAGGTGATATGGTTCTTGACTAGTCTCTCAAAGCACTTCATGATGACGGAAGTGAGTGCTACGGAGATAGTAATTTAGCTCAGTTACCTTAGCTTTCTTGGGAACAGGAACAATGGTGGCACTCTTGAAGCATGTGGGAACAGCAGACTGGGATAGGATTGATTGAATATGTCCATAAACACACCAGCCAGCTGGTCTGCGCATGCTCTGAGGACCCGGCTAGGGATGCAGTCTGGGCCAGCAGCCTTGCGAGGGTTAACACGTTTAAATGTTTTACTCACGTTGGCTGCAGTGAAGGAGAGCACGCAGGTTTTGGTAGCAGGCCGTGTCGGTGGCACTGTATTGTCCTCAAAGCGAGCAAAGAAGTTGTTTAGTTTGTCTGGGAGCAAGACATCGTGGTCCGCGATGGGGCTGGTTTTCTTTTTGTAGTCCGTGATTGACTGTAGACCCTGCCACATACCTCTAGTGTCTGAGCCGTTGAATTGCAACTCTACTTTGTCTCTATACTGACGCTTAGCTTGTTTGATAGCCTCGCGGAGGCAACAAATGTCATGCTTTAGAAAGGGTTCATAAATGTGGCATAACTGTGACATAACCACCAATGTCAAATGTGAAATAACCCACTATGTCAAATATGACATAAACCTGTGCCATATAAACGGTGGCATAAGCACAACTTAATAAAGGCTTTATAAATCCTATTAAATTGAGGCTTCACAAAGCATTTATAACCCTGTCATGCATCTTGGTAGAGCATTGCAATGCCAGTGTTAATACATTTCAAACATCATTAAGGCTTTATGTGTTATGAATGAACAAAGGTGTCTGACTTCATAGTAAGTACAGCATCATTTGATATAAAGCATTTATGTATGTGTTATGAATGACCAAAGCCGTCTTATTTTAAAGTAAGTATGGCGTCATGTAATATAGAGTCTTTATGGATGTGTTATGAATGACCGAAGGTGTCTCACTTCAAACTAAGTATTACGGGATGCTACATAAAGTGTCAATAAATAGGTTATTAACATTCTGCTAATTCATGAAGGTTCTCTCATGGTCCACAGGTTACTGTAGGGTGTGTATTTAAATGGGTTGATGGACCTGCAATGCTTGCATTTGTGTGTGTGTGTGTCACCCAGCCAAGATGATTTGGAGTACAGGTATTTATTTTTGGTGCCCATGCTGGAGACCAGTGCTTGATTACCAGCTGTTACAATGGTGCCAACATTTTGTGGCTGATATTTCAGCACGGCAGTGGGGGAATGTGTCAAAGACCTGACTGGGCACTGCACCGCATGGAATGGCTCATTTTTGTTGTGTGTGTGTTGTCTACTGAGGAACAATTTCAATTTCCTGATGTTTGGGAGCTTTCATCAAGGTAAGTGTTTAGTGGTGTAACGTTGTCCCCAGGCTATTGTATACACAGCACATATAAGCCTAGAATATAAACCATTCAAAGTTGGCCTTAGTGGGAGTGACCATAGACTTTTATAGGAGTGACCTCATTGAGTAAAGTACAGTATTTGTCACCAGTCTATGTCCTTTGCTAACATACATTCCCTCTGGTCATTACTTGTTGACACAGTCACAAAGTAATTATGGCTAAACCCTGCCCATTTCCGCAATTTCTCTTCTTAAAATGTGATTTTAAACCTAATCCTAACTAACGAAGGCCAAGTTTGGTCCACCAGTCTTTCTGCACATTTTGGTGGAAGTGTGACTAACATGACTTCACTTTAGAGACTATGCCATCTTTCTGTCACGCCTGCTCCCTGGCGCACGAAGGCGCCAGGCTCCCCAGCATTACGCACCCCTGCCACCATCATTACACACACCTGCCTTCCCCCGTCACACACATCAGCGATTATTGCACTCACCTGGACTCAATCACCCGTGTCATTACCTCCCCTATATCTGTCTGTTCCCAGGCTCTGTTCCCGGCTCTAGGATTAATGTTTGTTTGTCTTTGCCTACCTTGTTCTGACGCTGTCTCTGTCCTGTTTGATGTCTGTTCTATATTAAATGTTCTACTCCCCGTACCTGCTTCTCTTCTCCAGCGTCGATCCTTACAGAATCCTGAAGCCATCAAACTAAGCATCGGGGAGTGCTGGCTTTCAGGTTGATGGTGACGCCGGGTCCATGGATTGTGCATTTGTGCCATTCAGAGGGTGAATGGGCAAGACCAAAAAATAGAAGTGTCTTTTTTATTTTTAACTAGGCAAGTCAGTTAAGAACAAATTCTTATTTACAATGATGGCCTACCCCGGCCAAACCCGCGCCACCCTATGGGACTCCCAATCACGGCCAGATGTGATGCAGCCTGAATTTGAACCAGGTCACTGCAGTGACACCTCTTGCACTGAGATGCAGTGTCTTAGACCCCTGCGTCACTCAAGAGCCCAGTATATGGCAGTAGGTGCCAGGCACACAGGTTTTTGTCAAGAACTGCTACACTGCTTTAAACCTCAACAACTTCCAGTGTGTATTAACAATGGTCCACCACCCAAGGCCATCCAGCCAACATTGTGTGGGAAGGTTTGGAGCCAACATGGCCAGTATCCCTCTGGAATGCTTTTGACACCTTCTAGAGTCCATGCCCCAACAAACTGAGGCTATTCTGAAGGCAAAAGGGGGGATGCAACTCAATATCAGGAAGGTGTTTTGAATACTCACTGTATATCCACACCACTCGCAGAGAAATAAGTAATACTGCTAGGTTTTACACAGTCAACTTTTTTAAAGAACTGTACAAATGATACATAATTTAAATCAGTACTTCATATATATATATATATATATATATATATATATTAAAGTATATGAATGAAAAATCTGAGAACAAATATATTTTACACACACATGAAGGTACCCATAAACAATAATTTCTGATGAAAAAATACAAATGTGAAAAATGTGTGGATATAGCATTTGGAAATAAACTCTTCAAATATTCTGTCGTTTCTGTATGAAAGTGTGCTCATGAAAATGGCCTGTTGACAGAGGCTTTTATCTGTCTGCTAGACAACAGAGTGTTAGTAGTGATTAGTAAACGTTTTTGCAGTTGTTGACCTGCCCTTTGCAGCATCAAAAGATGATGCTCCCCAGTCTAACAGCCACCTTCCATCTGGGTAACAGTAATATACTGTAGCGATAATGGTATCACATGGGAATGGAACTATGATGTGAGCAGCCTTTCAGAGGGGAAAATAATAGATTCACATCATTAGTCTAAAAATGGAATACAATAACATAATATTTGTAGGAATCCTTATCTCTTGGGGAAGTTTAGCTCACAAATAATCCCTTTCAGATTGTCACACAGACAGAATCAATTACTGGGATGAGGAAGAGGGAAAGCAGGAGCCCCTAGTAAAAGACATGTTGTTTAGACACAGTCTACCTTCTGCATGTGTATAGTAGGCATGCATGAGTATGTATAATCATGTGAGCATGCATAGATGTGTGTATTGACCATAGGAGCATGTTGGTATATTAAATGCAAGGCATCCAGACTGTCACTCTACAGTACGTGTGTCCTTGCGTGCAAGTGCCCGTATCTGTAGTGTATATGTAATATTATAAACTGGGTGGTTCGAGCACTGAAGGCTGATTGGTTGACAGCCATGGTATATCAGACCGTATATACCGCGGGTATGAAAACACATTTATTTTTACTGCTCTCGTTAAATTAGTAACCACTATATAATAGCAATAAGGCACCTCAGGGTTTTGTGATATATGGCCAGTATACCACGGCTATTGGCTGTGTCGTTGCCAAGAACTGCCCTTTTCCGTAATATGTAGTCGATATACCACACCTCCTCGGGCCTTACTGCTTAATTATGTAGCAATGAGCCTGAGTGTGTTCTGTGTTACAATACATGGAGAGTGGTGAGTGAGTTGTGTGTGAGACGGGGGAGGGGGAGGGGGGTTGGAAGAGTGAAGGTGCCCGTTGAGGTGGGTGGATTATGAACCCTATTAACGTAAAGAGGGAAGAATTATTAAATATTTTTGAAGCCTTCATTACCTCTTAACCAGGCATTGCACCCATAGCACATGGGAACTATTTTTCTCCCCCTCTGTTCTGGTGCTCCTCAGCCAGTGTATTTTGTTAGGCTCATTGAATCAGAGCATTGATCATGAGAGAGATTAAGGAGAGAGCAGTCAAAGCCCCAGTGCAATTCATTCTCTGAACAAAATGAAGGTCAGGGGCGGACACTTCCTCTATAAAGCCTTCCCAAGGTGCCTTGCAAGCCTGGGCATGGGATGCCCCTCGGTAGGTGAGGGAGGGAGATGGAAGATGGATGAATGCAACAATACCTCCCCCATTACTAAGACCTGCCTCCCCCTCACCAGGTCTGCCTCCCAACACCAACACACCACCACCTGTCCGCATGCAGGAATGGAAGTGTCCTTTTCAAAGGTCATTCTTCGTTCCAGTCATGAGAAATGTCAGCTAAAATTGGATTTGGGGAGAGAAGGCAATAACAAATAAATATATAAATCAAATCAGACATCAAATGGGACGTGCAGCCTCACACACATAGGAACAGGCATGTCGTTACTTAAAGTGAGAAAGACAAACGTAGAAATAAATCATAGGAGAAGGTCAGAGGCTAAGCGGACAAAGCCTTGTGGTTCAGAGTCAATACGTTCCTTATGACATTTGATCATGTTCTTCACATGCCTTATAGAGCTCAGCAGGGTTTTTTTATAGCGGGTAAATTTGCACTTGGCTCTGGAATTTATAACTTGTCAATTAACACAGTTCAGAGGTGATTAAAATTGCCACTGTAGAGCTGCTGTATTCTATGCATATCTTAAGGCGAGTAAATGTACATTGAGTGAGGGTGGAAAAGGTAAAAAGCTGATACTAATGATGCGTTTTTAATAAGGTATTATATTCATGATATTCATATACATATACATGTGTCATGATACTCCGCATAAAAAATAACCACAGAATGTTGATAGCAGTGAGTCCTCCTGATTGGTTCGAGCAGGAGTTTATGGGACACTGGGGCTACAGCCCCTCATCTATAATGCAGATGAAGAAGTCAACGGGAGGACCAGGGCCCGTTGTTAATAACATGGCAATTAAACATAGCCTGCAGTCAGATACTCCACACAGTAGGACTCATTTTTATGCTTTTTTCTCTCAGTAGTCTGAAGCCAAAGGCAGTTCCTTAGATCTGCCGAGAGGGAAAGGACTGCTGATGTCAAAATTAGACCAGATAGAGCATCTCAGATGGCACATATTATTGTTTGTCACACAACAGGTGTGAGACCTTAGCAGGTTAGCATGGGGTGATGTGGCCATAACTGACATGGACACACTGGGGCCGGTTGGCACCTTTAATGAGAAGCATCTTATTAATATTATGGTACCTGTGGATGACAAACAGCTAAAAAACACTAACACAGAACATGATTAGGCAGCTCTAAAATGCGTAGATACTACCAAAAACAGACACATTACTAACATTACAGGGTCATAATTATTTTTGCATTATAACATATTTGGGGGTTTAAAAAGTGTTGTTGTGGTATGAGACCAGTTTATTCCTACCTGTGAAAAGACCTCACAGATGGATGATTACACCCCAGATCCTCGTGTTATGAAGGTTATATCTTTTAACAATATTCCCAGATGCCAGAAACTGCTGCAAATCAACTGAAAAAGTTGCTCAATACTTATTGAAATTATGAAAATCTGCAGAAGGAAAAGAATCTTACAGAAGTGAAAAAGAGATTGATTCTTGGCACTGAAACACTCTGACTCAATTCAAACCCGCCTCGACAGAATATAGAACTATAGAACTTTTGTATAAGAAGAATCCCTGGACACATCCATTTATAATATCTCACAAGCATAATCAGAAAAACCACAGGGGACTGCCTGTGACTATCGTTTCCTGCATCCAGCTATCAATTTCTATCTGGCACACTTCCCATCGAAATGAAAAATGAAAAGTTTTCTTCAAAACCTTAGGAGTCTCCTTGACACACATTTAACCAAAAATTTGAATTAAATACGCTCGTTATGTCTCAAAGAAAAACAGTTTTCATCAAACACACAGATACTATACACCTGGGTATATAATTCTAACTCAAATAGAATGAAACCATACATAAAGCCATGAAAGATTGAAAGCATATAAATGAGCAATAGGGTTGAATATCTTCCCGGTATTGTTCTATGTCAAGAATAAATCACTTTTATCCCGGGTAACCCGGTATTTCCCTCCAAAGCCGGAAGTGTCATTAAAGAGCATATAAAGCATATAGATAGGCCTATGTCTGCATTTGAAAATTCAAGCCTGATGCTACCTGAGCCTGATGAGCCATACATTAAAGACATTTTATGAGCACAAGCCTAACAAGCCAAAACAATCACAAATTATTGTGCCATTATCCAATACATAGACTGAGGGAAAAAAGTATTTGATCCCCTGATGATTTTGTACGTTTGCCCACTGACTAAGAAACTATCCGTCTATAATTTTAATGGTAGGTTTATTTGAACAGTGAGAAACAGAATAACAATCAAATAATCCAGAACAACGCATGTCAAAAATGTTATAAATTGATTTGCATTTTGGGGTGGGCATTCTATGTTTTGTGTTCTATGTTTTCTATTTCTGTGTGTTTGGACAGGTGTGGTTCTCAATCAGAGGCAGCTGTCTATTGTTGTCTCTGATTGAGAACCATACTTAGGTAGCCTTTTCCCACCTGTGTTTTGTGGGTAGTTATTTTCTGTTTTGTGTGTCTGCACCAGAAAGAACTGTTTTGTTTGTGCCACTTTGTAATTTTTTGTTCTAGTGTTCAGTTTTATTAAAAATCATGAACACTTACCACGCTGCGCTTTGGTCCACTTCTTCAAACAGCCGTTACAGATCTACCCACCACCAAAGGACCAAGCAGCGTGGTGAAAGGGACTCCTGGACAGGTGAGCAGCGCTATCTGGAGTATGAGTCAACCTGGGAGGAGATCGAGAGGTGGTCGGTCAACCCAGGGAGAGTGCCGGAGCCCGTCTGGGATTCTCTGGAACAGTGCGAGGAGGGATACCGGAGAATGGAGTTGGCGAGGGGGGGGGGGGGTGGCACACGGGGAGTGTGGCAGAGTCAGGTGGGTAGACCTGAGCCAACTCCCCGTGCTTACCGTGGTGAGCATGGGCCCTGTGCTATGGGGTGATGCTCAAGGTGTCGAGGCGAAGCATTCACAGGCCGGTGTGCTCGGTGCCAGCATCCCGCATTTGCCGGGTGGAAGCTGGCATCCAGCCAGAACAGGTGGGGCCAGCTCTGCGCTCGAGACCACCAATGTGCCTCCACGGCCCAGTGTATCCGGTGCCTCGGCCAAGGAAGAGGCCTCCTGGATGTCTCCCAAGCCTGGTGAGTCCTGTGCCTGCTCCCAGAGCCAGGTCTCCTATGTGTCTCCCCAGCCTGGTGAGTCCTGTGCCGGCCTCCTGTCCGGAGCTGCCCGAGTCGGCCTCCTGTCCGGAGCTGCCCGAGTCGGCCTCCTGTCCGGAGCTGCCCGAGTCGGCCTCCTGTCCGGAGCTGCCAGAATCATGAACACTTACCACGCTGCGCTTTGGTCCACTTCTTCAAACAGCAGTTACAAACGTATAAAATCAGCAGGGGATCAAATACTTTTTTCCTTCACTGTATACAGTTGAAGTTGGAAGTTTAAATACACGTTAGCCAAATACATTTAAACTCAGTTTTTCACAATTCCTGACATTTAATCATAGTAAAAAAAAAACCTGTCTTAGGTCAGTTAGGATCACCACTTTATTTTAAGAATGTGAAATGTCAGAATAATAGTAGATAATAAGTTGGGTGAATTTTGGCCCATTCCTCATGACAGAGCTGGTGTAACTGAGTCAGGTTTGTTGGCCTCCTTGCTCGCACACACTTTTTCAGTTCTGCCCACACATTTTCTATGGGATTGAGGTCAGGGCTTTGTGATGGCCACTCCAATACCTTGACTTTGTTGTCCCTAAGCCATTTTCCCACAACTTTAGAAGTATGCTTGGGGTCAATATCTAGCGCTTAAAAATCATCTGTCCTCGGTTGCAACACTCACTACCGAGTTCTAAACTGCCTCTGGAAGCAACGTCAGCACAAGAACTGTTCGTCAGGAGCTTCATGAAAAGCCTAAGATCCACATGCCCAATGCGAAGCGTTGGCCTGCCATTGGACTCTGGAGCAGTGGAAACACGTTCTCTGGGGGGATGAATCACGCTTCACCATCTGGCTTCACCATCTTCACCGATAGACAAATCTGGTTTTGGCAGATGCCAGGAGAATGCTACCTGCCCCCAATGCATAGTGTCCACTGTAAAGTTTGGTGGAGGAGGAATTATGGTCTGGGGCTGTTGTTCATGGTTTGGGCTAGGCCCCTTGGTTCCAGGGAAGGGAAATCTTAACGCTACAGCATAAAATGACATTCTACACGATTCTATACCACCAACTTCGTGGCAACAGTTTGGGGAAGGCCCTATCCAGTTTCAGCATGATAATGCACCTGTTTACAAAGCGATGTCCATTAAAAAATGGTTTGTCGAGATCGATGTGGAAAAACTTGACTGCCCTGCACAGAGCCCTGACCTCAACTCCATCGAACACCTTTGGGATGAATTGTAACGCCGACTGCAAGCCTCGTCCAACATCAGTGCCCGACCTCACTAATGCTCTTGTGGCTGAATGGAAGCAAGTCGCAGAGTGAAGAGTGGAAGCTGTTATAGCAGCAATGGTGGGACCAACTCCATATTAAGGCTGTAGAGAAGCCAGATTTAGACATTGCATATAATTTAACAGTTCCATTTCACGTCATGCTGTTCATATAAATAATTTAATATAATTGACCGGTTTCTCGCATTTATCCCGGGAAAGGGGACTGGTTTTGGGCAGTAAATCTTAATAATCGTGTTCCTGCCATTTAACCTTAATGAGCACCAATGTGAATTTCATTTGACCTTTATTTAGCTAGGCAAGTCAGTTAAGAACAAATTCTTACTTACAATGACAGCCTAGAAACAGCAGGTTAACTGACTTGTTCAGGGGTAGAACGACAGATTTTTACCTTGTCAGCTCAGGGATTTGATCTAGAAACCTTTCGGTTATTTGCCCAACGCACTAACCACTAGGCTACATGCAACCCAATAAGTGCATGTCAAATTGGGTGTCAAAAGCTAAGAGTCTATATTTCTTTTATAAAAGAAATTACATTTTGCATTCTAAAAAATAGGAATAAGCAAAGGCTTTGATTTCTGGTAAAACAAATAGAAAATTAGTTTAAGAAACATTGCCTTGTGCCTTTTATTTCCGTTTCCAAAAACCCACATTGCTTTAACCCTGAAAATAGTCGATTTGGGCACTGATAAATGGCTAAATTGGACGTTGAAAAGTAGTTGAAATCTGACCCAATCATAGACTTCAATGTTTCACAAGTTTGGACAGCACAGTACTACACAGTACAATACTGTACAGAATAATATAGTTCAGCACAATACAGTAGAGCACACTAGAATAGAGTACAGTACAATGTAATTAATTGTTCTGTAGTCTGTTGTACATTTTATTTTATTTTTACTGTACTGCCAGATGTAAATCCACTTCACCTACTGTAGTTCAATAACCAACATAGATTTTTTCAAACTGAAGGTGTCATATCATAGCTGACACTCCAATCTTTCTGCAGACATCACTGAATCTTAATTCGGATATTTTTGGAAAACTTGCCTCGAAGCAAGCATGAAAGACATTTAGCCCGTCTGGTAGGCTCGCGTCACTGGGCAGCTCGCAGCTGAGTTCCCCTTTGTAGTCCACAATAGTTTGGAAGCCCTGTCACATCAGACAAGCGTGATCGCATTAAAAACAGAGGGAGATATTACCGTAATTCTGTTTCCGAACTTTGCATCTTTGAAATTTGTGGTTTTTGCTTGGCATAGATTTTAAAGAGAAAAATCTGAATCAAAGTTTAATTCCATTACCATGGAATTGGCCATACATAAAGCCATGAGACTAGATGCCAATGATTATTTGAAAACCATAACAGAAACAAACATTCATCAATTATCACCTCAAGGTCACATTTCCCAGGCGTACCTCTAGCCTCTACCCAGTCACTCTGGTTAGCTATTCAAATGCCTGATCTGTGCAATATGTCGCTCCATTTACTGTGTTAATATTGCTTTATGCGTATGGATATACCTGTCTGCCTTATACATCTATCAGTATGTCTTGGATTCTCAACTGTCCTATACTGAGGTTACGCTTTAAATATAAACTCAGCTATTGCCTCTTAAACTGCTGCCCTGCTCACCCCAGAAAATATACAATTAATGAGAAAGTGTAACATTGGGGACAGTTCACAGGATCTAAGACCTGAATTTAAAGATACTGTTAGTGCTGAACTATTAACCAAAAGTTATTTTCCGGTTTTAAACAATTAATTGACCGACATTGGTTCTATAACTTGAATTACATTTTGTTCTTTTTTTCTTCTTCTGTGAGCTCAATGCCCAGTTTCTGTAGAGATACAGTGGTTAGCTGAGGTTCATAGATTGGTATGAATATTAGTTCAGAACCTAACATTTTAGGGTCCATACACAGATCGGCTACATACTTTAGCTAGCTACACATCCATAGGCATACAGTTATTTTTATCCTCCACTACACAATAAGCAAGTAAATAGTTAGCTAGCTATGTTACTTCAGCTGCATTGCAAGGCAAGCTTACACATTTGTACATTCAATTTGCAATAAATGCTTTAGCTAGCTAGATTCTTTACATCCACTGTTTCACAAGACAACAGCCTGGTTTGCTAGTTCTCAATA
The DNA here is from genome assembly GCF_002021735.2 of Oncorhynchus kisutch. Classification (NCBI taxonomy): domain Eukaryota; kingdom Metazoa; phylum Chordata; class Actinopteri; order Salmoniformes; family Salmonidae; genus Oncorhynchus; species Oncorhynchus kisutch. Next base: position 22,934,283 of record NC_034177.2, read on the forward strand.
GTCCCTAAAACATTAAACACGAATTACAAATTAATTATCCTGTCATAACACTAGCTAGCTAGCTGGCTAATGTTAGCTAGTCAGATAATTTGCTAAATAGCGATTTTTGTAAAGTAACTTTATGACAAAAAAATATGCACAAACGTTTGTCTCTACATTAACTAACATAGTCCTCTCAATTGTACATTTTTTGCTTGATTCCTTATGATGTTATAACTTCTTACATTTGGTCTCACCGTAATGTTTTGTCAGCCATCTTCACCCAGGGGCAGGTGGCTCTCGTCAAATTCGTCATTGGAACCACTCAATATGATTAGTCATATGAAAACCGTGGGACCTAAATGCATGATGAGTGGTCTAACTCCCCCTTGTGGTGGTCTGGAGCAATGAAGCAGTGACGCTGGGTACCTCTAAGTCCCGTGGTGCAAGCTCGCAACTTTTAAAGGAGGGATCACTGTAAATCAGATCAAGCCTGAACTGTGCGATGTAGTAGGAGTTGTAGTTTCCAACAAGCCAATATTCTACATTTAGTTTAGTACAGAAAACATGCTAATTAACTACAATGACCATAATCCATTGCACACCTGCCTACTTGTCCTGTCTGTGTGGAGCACTGAGCTGTAATGAGAACAGTGTGGAATGAAGACTGAGAGAAGAGAGAAAGCAGTTGCTTCATGAGGTATCTCTACCTGAAAATACATGATCTAAGTGATTGATAGTTGGTATTCAGCAGTCTTTATTGTATGCCTTATTTACTTATTTACTAAAATAATGATTTTGTCAGACAGCATAAGCAGCAGCCCTATAGAGATGAGTTGATGACTTGGAATGAATTCATAAAGTCATCAAATAAAACAAATATTGTATTAAAGAAAATAAATGTGAATAAATGATTGTTAATAAGTAAAGGAGTCACTACCATTATAATGTGTTTCTTCATTGTTTTATTCTGTGTTGTTACATCACTCAACCCACATAATGCAGTGCATTTAATGTAAAACAAATAATAATAATTGAAAACCGTGATAATTTTTTTCATAATTGAACTGAAACTGAACTGACCTTAAAAACTACTAATCACTCAACACTAGATATTGTTTCTCAGTATCTTTGCTTTCCTAATGTATTTATTGGCTGCATACAAGCAATGGGGGAGATTTATGTTTTGTTGTTTTCAAAGATGATTTTGTTGCGTTATGTAATCAAGAACGCAAGGCACAAAATCATTTCCCAAAACATTATCATCGCAACAACTGAACCATCCAACTGTGATAAGAATGGAGATAGCAAGATAGTGTTTTTGTCCCAAGGTATCATCAAATGCATTAGGTGCTTTTTGAATTGCAGTTCTTATTCCTTCACGTTACTCTTAGATCACCACTTCAGCTCTTAGCAGAATGCTTATTGTTCCTTTCCTTTAGATTCTAATAGTGAAGGTTTTCTGCATCATTACAGATGGTCATATAGGGTCTTGTCGTGACCTAGGACAAACCATTAATTTCAATAATGTTATTTATTAAGCCATGGTTGTCACGCCCTGACCTGAGTATTCTTTGTTTTCTTTATATATTTTGGTTAGGTCCGGGTGTGACGAGGGTGGTATGTGTGTTTTTGTCTCATCTAGAGTTTTTGTACTGTCTAGGGGTTTTGTAGGTTTATGGGGTTGTTTACCATCTAGGTGTTTATGTAGGTCTATGGTTGCCTAGATTGGTTCTCAATTAGAGGCAGGTGTTTATCCTTGTCTCTGATTGGGAACCATATTTAGGCAACCATCTTCTTTAGGTATTTCGTGGGTTATTGTCTATGTTATGTTGCACGTTAGCGCAGTGTTTCGGTAGCGGTCACGATCGGTTTGTTTAAGTCTTCTTCCTTCAATAAAGAAGAATGTATTCTAACCACGCTGCGCTTTGGTCTACTCCATATGTCGATCGTGACAATGGTAGTCCACTCAATAACAATTTGCAATGTTTTCCAGGAAGTCCTGAATTAAGCTGTAAGATTGAGACCCACTATACAGTATGTGTTGATCATAGCTTCTCTGTCCATGTTGAATTTGAAGGCTTTAATATGAAGCCCATTGAAGGCTGCTTTGACAATGGAGCTGTAATAAATGAGCATAGGAGATTGGTGGCACCTTAACTGGGGAGGGTGGCTCGTGGCAATGGTTGGAACAGAATCAGTGGAATGGTATGAAATACATCAAACTCATGGTTTCCATGTGTTTAATACCATTCCATTGGCTCCGTTCCAGCCATTATTATGGTCAAGAAGGCCGTCGTTCCCTCGGGAGCTTCCACTGTAAATGAACCATTATGGCAGGGCTCTCACACACAAACAAACATATAATGTAGTGGGTGTAGGTATTTATATACATGTAGTGGGTGTAGGTAGGTATATACATGTAGTGGGTGTAGGTAGGTGTATACATGTAGTGGGTGTAGGTAGGTGTATAGATGTAGTGGGTGTAGGTAGGTGTATACATGTAGTGGGCGTAGGTAGGTATACACATGTAGTGGGTGTAGGTAGGTATAGACATGTAGTGGGTGTAGGTAGGTATAGACATGTAGTGGGTGTAGGTAGGTATAGACATGTAGTGGGTGTAGGTAGGTATACACATGTAGTGGGTGTAGGTAGGTATACACATGTAGTGGGTGTAGGTAGGTATACACATGTAGGTGTTTATGTCTGAGAGAGAATGATATTCAACAGTCCTCTTGCACTTCACACTGAATAATGCCATTGGAATGAAAACATGTGTGTTCCTCTTACTGACTGATTGTCCCCTTAACATACTTTGTAAACAGCATAATCTAGCATTGGGTCTAGTTTAAATGTGTAGGCCTGTCAGCACTGTCTGATGAGCAGCTGTCAACATCCTTTACTAGCGCCTTTGAGCCAAAGAAACGATGGCAGGCGGTTTCCATCATCCTGACTGTTTAATTATTTACTGCCCAGTGCCCTGATAGTGGAGTTCCCAGAGGGCCAAAGCTGTGCTTTTATATGGAGCAGCCCTGTTCTGTCCCAACCCTCCCCAGAGAGACCAAAAGCACTGTGCTCTCAGGTCACTCAGGGCATCACACAGATTAATACCCCACTGTCTTTGAAGAAGAAACACCAAAAATATAACAATGTGTCCTTCGCCTCCTCCCTCATTCACTCGCTTCCTCGCCAATGTTTCCCAGCATACAGTGTGATTCTGTGAAGGTGACTGTCACCCATCACCAGTGTCCTTCCTGTCTTCTTGGAAGACCATGAACCATGGGACATGTGAAAAGAAAAAAGCCGCCTTGACTTTGCTCAGAGGGGAGGTATTAATCAGACCAAATATGTATTACTTCTCCTGCATTCTCTTTTGATTACTCATTTAGACGTTGTGACGTTGCTCCCAGGCAAAACAATGGAGCTGGAGACATAGCTGTTTGTACCAGCACCAGGTTCAGGCAGTGCTCCTGGTCTGCACACTAATTGTCTCATTAATGATCGCGGTGCTGCTATTGCCTCACTTCATGGACCTACATATTTTACTATATTCTACCAGGAGAAGGGACACAAAATGAAAACCCATTTTAGCTTTCGCAGCACTATGGTCATGTAAATGTTAACTTCTTATGGCTGGGGGGGGCAGTATTGAGTAGCTTGGATGAATAAGTAAACGGCCTGCTCCTCAGTCTCAGTTGCTAATATGTGCATATTATTATTAGTATTGGATATAAAATACTCTAAAGTTTCTAAAACTGTTTGAATGATGTCTGTGAGTATAACATAACTCATATGGCAGGCAAAATCCTGAGGAGAAATCAAAACAGGAAGTGAGAAATCTGAGCTTGAGATATTAATGATGTTGCACTGCCTAGGGGTTTCACTAGATGTCAACCATTCATAGAACTTTGAATGAGACTTCTAAATAAAATCTAATTTTATTTGTCACATACACATGGTTAGCAGATGTTAGTGCGAGTGTAGTGAAATGCTTGTGCTTCTAGTTCCGACAATGCAGTAATAACCAACAAGTAATCTAGCTAACAATTCCAAAACTACTACCTTATAGACACAAGTGTAAGGGGATAAAGAATATGTACATAAGATATATGAATGAGTGATGGTACAGAGCGGCATAGGCAAGATACAGTAGATGGTATTGAGTGCAGTGTATACATATGAGATGAGTATGTAAACAAAGTGGCATAGTTAAAGTGGCTAGTGATACATGTATTACATTAAGATGCAGTAGATGATATAGAGTACAGTATATACGTATACATATGAGATGAATAATGTAGGGTATGTAAACATTATATTAGGTAGCATTGTTTATAGTGGCTAGTGATATATTTTACATCATTTCCCATCAATTCCCATTATTAAAGTGGCTGGAGTTGAGTCAGTGTGTTGGCAGCAGCCACTCAATGTTAGTGGTGGCTGTTTAACAGTCTGATGGCCTTGAGATAGAAGCTGTTTTTCAGTCTCTCGGTCCCAGCTTTGATGCACCTGTACTGACCTCGCCTTCTGGATGATAGCGGGGTGAACAGGCAGTGGCTTGGGTGGTTGTTGTCCTTGATGATCTTTATGACCTTCCTGTGACATCGGGTGGTGTAGGTGTCCTGGAGGGCAGGTAGTTTGCCCCCGGTGATGCGTTGTGCAGACCTCACTACCCTCTGGAGAGCCTTACGGTTGTGGGCGGAGCAGTTGCCGTACCAGGCGGTGATACAGCCCGACAGGATGCTCTCGATTGTGCATCTGTAGAAGTTTGTGAGTGCTTTTGGTGACAAGCCGAATTTCTTCAGCCTCCTGAGGTTGAAGAGGCGCTGCTGCGCCTTCTTCACGATGCTGTGTGTGTGGGTGGACCAATTCAGTTTGTCTGTGATGTGTACGCCGAGGAACTTAAAACTTACTACCCTCTCCACTACTGTTCCATCGATGTGGATAGGGGGGTGTTCCCTCTGCTGTTTCCTGAAGTCCACAATCATCTCCTTAGTTTTGTTGACGTTGAGTGTGAGGTTATTTTCCTGACACCACACTCTGAGGGCCCTCACCTCCTCCCTGTAGGCAGTCTCGTCGTTGTTGGTAATCAAGCCTACCACTGTTGTGTCGTCCGCAAACTTGATGATTGAGTTGGAGGCGTGTGTGGCCACGCAGTCGTGGGTGAACAGGGAGTACAGGAGAGGGCTCAGAACGCACCCTTGTGGGGCCCCAGTGTTGAGGATCAGCGGGGTGGACATGTTGTTGCCTACCCTCACCACCTGGGGGGCGGCCCGTCAGGAAGTCCAGTACCCAGTTGCACAGGGCGGGGTCGAGACCCAGGGTCTCGAGCTTGATGACGAGCTTGGAGGGCACTATGGTGTTAAATGCCGAGCTGTAGTCGATGAACAGCATTCTCACATAGGTATTCCTCTTGTCCAGATGGGTTAGGGCAGTGTGCAGTGTGGTTGAGATTGCATCGTCTGTGGACCTATTTTGGCGGTAAGCAAATTGGAGTGGGTCTAGGGTGTCAGGTAGGGTGGAGGTGATATGGTCCTTGACTAGTCTCTCAAAGCACTTCATGATGACAGAAGTGAGTGCTATGGGGCGGTAGTCGTTTAGCTCAGTTACCTTAGCTTTCTTGGGAACAGGAACAATGGTGGCTCTCTTGAAGCATGTGGGAACAACAGACTGGGATAGGGATTGATTGAATATGTCCGTAAACACACCAGCCAGCTGGTCTGCGCATGCTCTGAGGGCGCGGCTGGGGATGCCGTCTGGGCCTCCAGCCTTGCGAGGGTTGACACGTTTAAATGGTTTCCTCACGTCGGCTGCAGTGAAGGAGAGTCCACATGTTTTAGTTGCGGGCAGTGTCAGTGGCACTGCATTGTCCTCAAAGCGGGCAAAAAAGTTATTTAGTCTGCCTGGGAGCAAGACATCCTGGTCCGTGACGGTGCTGGTTTTCTTTTTGTAATCCGTGATTGACTGTAGACCCTGCCACATACCTCTTGTGTCTGAGCCGTTGAATTGAGATTCTACTTTGTCTCTATACTGACGCTTAGCTTGTTTGATTGCCTTGCGGAGGGAATAGCTACACTGTTTGTATTCGGTCATGTTTCCAGTCACCTTGCCCTGATTAAAAGCAGTGGTTCGCGCTTTCAGTTTCACGCGAATGCTGCCATCAATCCACGGTTTCTGGTTTGGGAATGTTTTAATCGTTGCTATGGGAACGACATCTTCAACGCACGTTCTAATGAACTCGCACACCGAATCAGCGTATTCGTCAATGTTGTCGTCTGACGCAATACGGAACATATCCCAGTCCACGTGATGGAAGCAGTCTTGGAGTGTGGAATCAGATTGGTCGGACCAGCGTTGAACAGACCTCAGCGCGGGAGCTTCTTGTTTTAGTTTCTGTCTGTAGGCAGGGATCAACAAAATGGAGTCGTGGTCAGCTTTTCCGAAAGGAGGGCGGGGCAGGGCCTTATATGCGTCGCGGAAGTTGGAATAGCAATGATCCAAGGTTTTTCCAGCCCTGGTTGCGCAATCGATATGCTGATAAAATTTAGGGAGTCTTGTTTTCAGATTAGCCTTGTTAAAATCCCCAGCTACAATGAATGCAGCCTCCGGAGATATGGATTCCAGTTTGCAAAGAGTCAAATAAAGTTCGTTCAGAGCCATCGATGTGTCTGCTTGGGGGGGAATATATACGGCTGTGATTATAATTGAAGAGAATTCCCTTGGTAGATAATGCGGTCTACATTGGATTGTGAGGAATTCTAAATCAGGTGAACAGAAGGACTTGAGTACCTGTATGTTGTCATGATCACACCACGTCACGTTAACCATTAAGCATACGCCCCCGCCCCTCTTCTTACCAGAAAGATGTTTGTTTCTGTCGGCGCGATGCGTGGAGAAACCAGCTGGCTGCACCATCTCCGATAGCGTCTCTCCAGTGAGCCATGTTTCCGTGAAGCAAAGAACGTTACAGTCTCTGATGTCCCTCTGGAATGCTACCCTTGCTCGGATTTCATCAACCTTGTTGTCAAGAGACTGGACATTTGCGAGGAGAATGCTAGGGAGTGGTGCACTATGTGCCCGTCTCCGGAGTCTGACCAGAAGACCGCTTCATTTCCCCCTTTTTCGAAGTCGTTTTTTGGGGTCACCGGCTGGGATCCATTCCGTTGTCCTGGGTGAAAGGCAGAACGCAGGATCCGCTTCGCGAAAGTCATATTCTTGGTCGTACTGATGGTGAGTTGACGCTGCTCTTATGTTCAGTAGTTCTTCTCATCTGTATGTAATGAAACCTAAGATGACCTGGGGTACCAATGTATGAAATAACACGTAAAAAAACAAAAAACTGCATAGTTTCCTAGGAACGCGAAGCGAGGCGGCCATCTCTGTCGACGGTGTTGTGGGAGTGAATGAGAGCAGAATCTATCAGGTGTCTGGCAGTCAGCCATTTTCTGATCACGCGTATTCCTCATGGTATCCACTTGCATTCCATTGCTCATGAAGACACAAATGAATAATCCGGTTGGAATTATTGAAGCTATATGTTAAAAACATCCTAATGATTGATTCTGTACTTAGTTTGAAATGTTTCTTCGACCTGTAATATAACATTTTAAAGTTTTTGTCCGATGTAACGCTGACGAGAATGAGTGTTTAGAAATGTATACAAAATAAGGTATTTGAACATGAATAACGGACATTATCGAACAAAACAAACATTTATTGTGGACCTGGGACTCCTGGAGTGCTTTCTGATGTAGATCATCAAAGGTAAAGGAATATTTATCATGTCAATTCTTGTTTATGTTGACGCCATCATTGCGGCTATTGTGACGTTTACTTCTGAGCGCCGTCTCAGATTATTGCATGCAGTTTTTTTCCCCTTAAAGTTTTTTTGAAATCTGACACAGTGGTTGCAATCCTGGATCCGGGAGAATTGTCATCAACTGACACTAATTAGCATAACGCAACGGACAAAAGATATTGCAAAAAATATTGCAAAAAATATTCATATTCATGAAATCACAAGTGAAATATATTGAAACACAGCTTAGCCTTTTGTTAATCACCCTGTCATCTCAGATTTTGAAATTATACTTTACAGCCAAAGCAAGACAAGCATTTGTGTAAGTTTATCGATAGCCTAGCATAGCATTATGCCTAGCTAGCAGCAGGCAACCTGGTCACGAAAATCAGAAAAGCAATCAAATTAAATCGTTTACCTTTGATGAGCTTCGAATTTTTTAACTCACGAGACTCCCAGTTAGATAGCAAATGTTCCTTTTTCCAAAAATATTATTTTTGTAGCCGAAATAACTCCATTAGTTCTTCACGTTTGGCTGAGAATTAGACCGGAAATTGCGGTCACGACAACGCCGAAAAATATTCCAAATGAGCTCCATTATATCAACAGAAACATGGCAAACATTGTTTATAATCAATCCTCAAGTTGTTTTTCAAATATCTATTCGATAATATATCAACCGGGACAGGTGGCTTCTTAGTAGGAAAAAGAGAAACAATGGCCGCATTTGTCTTTTACGCACAAAACACTCTGAGAGCCTCCAGCTGACCACTGACGCAATGTTGATGTTCAGGCTCATTTTTCAAAATAAAAGCCTGAAACTATGTATTGTGACACTAGACACATTAGGGAAGCCATGGAAAAAGGAATCTGGTTGATATCTCATTCACTGCTCAATAGGGATGCATAGGAACGCAGAGCTTTCTAAATAAGAGTCCCTTCCAGGATTGGATTTTTCTCAGGCTTTCGCCTGCAATATCAGTTCTGTTATACTCACAGACAATATTCTTACAGTTTTGGAAACTTTAGAGTGTTTTCTTTCCTAAGCTGTCAATTATATGCATATTCTAGCATCTTGTCCTCACAAAATAGCCCGTTTACATTGGGAACATTATTTTTCCAAAAATGAAAATAGTGCCCCCTAGATTCAACAGGTTAAGGAGAGGTATATCTATAATTACATGTGTATAACTTGTATTATCATCTACATTTATGATGAGTATTTCTGTTGAATGATGTGGCTATGCAAAATCACTGGATGTTTTTGGAACTAGTGAATGTAACGCGCCAATGTAAACTCCTATTTTGATACATTTGAACTTTATCAAACAAAACATACATGTGATGTGTAACATGAAGTCCTATGAGTGTCATTTGATGAAGATGATCAAAGGTTAGGTTTTATCTCTATTTGTGGTTTTTGTGACTCTGGCTGGAAAACCTTTTGCTGGAAAACTGGCGTTTGGTGTTTTTGGTGTTTTTCTGTGGCTTTGTGGTGACCTAACATAATCATTTGTGGTGCTTTTGCTGTAAAGCATATTTGAAATCGGACACTGTGGTGGGATTAACAACAAGATTAGCTTTAAAATGGTATGAGATACATGTATGTTTGAGGAATTTAAATTATGAGATTTTTGATGTTTTGAAATTGGTGCCCTGCACTTTCACTGGCTGTTGTCATATCGCTCCCGTTAACGGGATTGCAGCCATAAGAAGTTTTAATAGATTCCCAATCTCCTAACCGCATAACTAGCTACCAAACCAATCCAGGCAAGAACTACATTTTGAGTTAGCCTGACGACTCACACTAAATTGTTCCACTCCTCTGTTGTTCACTTCATACTTTAGTCTGAGACTGCCATCATTGAAGTCATTTGTGGTGACGAGGGGCATGAAGGTCTTTGTATAAAAAGTAATCATCGATTGGATAATCTCTAACCAATCAGAGCATCAAAGCCAATGATGAATTTTCAAACTGCCGCTTTACCTACGTGTGCTCTGGCCCAACCCATCAGTTTCTGGACCAATCAGATGGCCCGATCACATTCGGTGACGATTCGGGGAGGTACTCAGATCCAGACTCATTGCAGAGAAGAAACTGATGTCCATGGGCATGGCGTAGCGTTTGGTTGAAGCAAGGAGTCTGGATAGCCAGGTAAAGTTAGAGTAGCTTGTCTAACTACTGTCTTAGCAGGCATGACTACTAGCAAGGTTGCTAGATTTAGAAAATACAAAAATGTAATTAATTCTTGGGTTATGGTACAATATACCAGTGTGGCAGTACTAATCTCCTAAGGCATTAAAGTTTTAAATAATCAATGTGCATCATTCATTAAAATTACAATTGAACAGGTAAAGAGGTAAAGAGGTGTGCTTAAAAATAGACATATTTTTATCATAGAATTAGGCATAATGATTATATCTCTAGATTGCAGGAAAAAGCTGATTCAAGTGTTCAAAAAATGAAAAATTATTTGATAAGCCCCCCTATGGAACAACCCCCTCCTCCCTCCATCCTCACATACCTCTAAAATAATGGGTGCATGACGCCCCTGCACGCACACACTGTTCTGAACCAAATTGAAAATACAGAGTGAGAATGAATAAGTAAGCAGGTCATCTGAGGGGTTTGTGTGAGAAAGCCAGGCGTTAGCAGAATGGAAAGGAGAAGATGAAATTGACAATAAGCACTTGGCATTCTGCCACCTCCGCAACACTGTCACACCACACCCTCTCTGCACCCCCCAACCATCCGCCCTGCAAGAGCTAGCCAGCCAGTCAGTCACTGTTTCTGATAACAAGAAACGCAAGGTAAAACCCACTCCCCCATCCCAGGCCTACTCCACAATACTATCTATAAAAATGGCATGTACTGTTCATGTTTGCAATATATGAACACATCGGCTTAGATAGGCCTGTCCTAGTCTTCTCCTTCCCCTTTCCTTGTAAGGCTGCTGTATAATGGGGCTTCTGAGATTAATTAGTCACAGTTTGGCTTCTATTGTCTAATATTTCTCAAAACAATGAGTTTCCTGCTCTTCCAACTGAGGAGACAATGACGATTTGACTGCAGGAAGATTGTCTTTCGCTGCTGCCGCCTCCGCGATAAACCGTGGCACCTCAGCTCAGCTGTCACAGCCTTGAAAAACACACAGAAGTATACCATCATTTCTCTGTCATTTCTTCTCCACAGCTCACCTACCTCCGCAATCAAGGCTTGAAAGCCACTGCATAGATCTCTAAAAAATATATAGTGCATCTCTGCAGCCATGAACAACATACTCCTCTATACAGGCCAACTATCTGATTCTGGACTCATGGGAACAACAAAATGGTGACCCTTTCCATGGAACAGTCAACACACAGACAGAGTTGTGCAGGAAGAGGTTAAAGAGACCTACGCCCCCTGAGTATTACTGTTTAATGTGGCCTCAGTTGTATTCCCGTTTCGCACGTCTCCGTGTTTCCAAGTCTGCGACGGGCAATGAGACGTATTTAATTATGCAGTAATGAAATGACTGAGGAAGGCGATGAATCAGTGCCATGCATGCAGAACAACACACGCGCACACACAGACTACACACTCATCAGAGCTATGCAGAATAACACACTCACTCATTCAGACTCTCTCACACACAGACACACATACTCTCTCAAACACTCTCTCTCTCTCTCTCTCTCTCTCTCTCTCTCACACTCACTCACTCACTCACTCAAAGACACACAAACACACCCATCAGGTGGCTGACAGCAGAGGCATCACCATGCTGCAGGAGAACAATAACAACAGGATTTATCAGACCTTCTCCATGCCTGTCTGTCTGTCACTGCAAGCAACACTACATAATGAAATATTTACCTGCTCCTCACTCTTTTACTCTACAACAATACTGGTACAGGAAATTGTGTAGGCAAATCATTAGAGCTGATAAAACGACAGTGAGTTTATTGAAGTTGTAGAATCCAAAGCTCGAAGGATATTTTTAATAAGCAGCAAAACACAATAATAAAGGATGACAAGGATGTTATGTTCTGTTTCTGTATGTACTTCAACACAAGGTTCACGTAACAAAAAGGCAGAGCAGCCCAGCAGTTTAGTCTAGATATGCACTGTACCAAAATAAACGTAATACAACTGTCACACGCACAATGTCAGAGACAGCAGTACTCCAGAATCACAAGCAGTGACTCAAGGACAGGCTGGGCTCAGGCTGGCATCTCCACAACACACTAATGAGGAGACAAAGACACAGGCCATCTTTCACACTAGAGAGATGTGAGGGGGGTTCACTTGACACATTTATAAAGAAAAAGCAATAAAATGAAAAGAGGAATAAATAGGGAGAGGGGACAGAGAGTGAGAGAGGGGAGGAGGGTGAGAGAAAGGGAGAGAGGGATGAAGGAGAGGAAGAGAGAGAAAGTGATGGCATGAGAGAGAGAAAGAAGGAAACACAAAAATAGAGAACGTGTGAGAGAGATGCGTAGTTAAGACAGAAAATGAGAGAGGGGAAGAGCTATCAGTAAGACATGGCCCATTAGCCAGATTCCTGGCAGCCTTATTAAGTTGCTATGGCAGTTTGACATTAGACAAGAGGAGGGGGAGGAGTGGCTATACTAAAGAACCACTGATTATGATTGTCTGAAGCTTCCGGTTGATGAAAGGAGAGATCTGTGTGCCCTCTGTGTTTTTATATTTCCCCCTAATTCTTAAACTATATTGAACAAAAATAGAAACGCAACATGCAACAATTTCATTGATTGTACTGAGTTAAAGTTCATATAAGGAAATCAGTCCATTTAAATCAATTCATTAGTCCCTAATCTATGGATTTCACATGACTCGGAATACAGATATGCTTCTGTTGGTCACAGATACCTTAAAACAAATGGGCCTCACAGGACACGTTACCACATTTTTTTTGCAGTCAAAATTCCGTCAATAAAATGCAATTGTGTTTGTTGTCCATAGTTTATGCCTTCCCATACCATAAACCATAAAATACCATTGACATCAGCTAACCGCTCGCCCATACGTCACCATACACGTGGTCTGCGGTTGTGAGGCCAGTTGGACGTACTGCCAAATTCTTTAAAATGCCATTGGTAGAGAATTTCATATTAAATTATCTGGCAACAGCTCAGGTGGACATTCCTGCAGTCAGCATGCCAATTGCATTCTCCCTCAAAACTTGAGACATATGTGGCATTGTGTTGTGACAAAACTGCACATTTTAGAGTGGCCTTTAATTTGGCCCTAGCACAAGGTGCACCTGTGTCACCTGTGTGATCATGCTGTTTAACTTCTTATGGCTGCAGGGGCAGTATTGAGTAGCTTGGATGAAAGGTGCCCAGAGGTTCCCTGAGTAAACAGCCTGCTCCTCAGTCTCAGTTACTAATATATGCATATTATTATTAGTATTGGATGGAAAACACTCTGAAGTTCCTAAAACTGTTTGAATGATGTCTGTGAGTATAACAGAACACATATGGCAGGCAAAAACCTGAGAAGAAATCCAAACAGGAAGTGAGAAATCTGAGGTTGGTCGATTTTCAACCCAGGCCCTATTGAATTCACAGTGGGATATGGATGAAGTTGCACTTCCTATGGCTTCCACTAGATGTCAACCGTCTTTAGAAACTTGAATGAGGCTTCTACTGTGCTATGGGCCTGAATAAGAGCTGAATGAGTCATGTTACTGGCAGAGAGCCATTTCTGGTCACGCGCATTCCACATGATATCGACCTGCGTTCAAGTGCTTCTATAGACACAAAGGAATTCTCCGGTTGGAACTTTATTGAAGATTTATGATAACAACACCCTAAAGATTCTATACTTAGTTTGAAATGTTTCTTCGACCTGTAATATAACTTTTTGAAGTTTTTGTCCGAAGTTATGCAGGACCTGCACGAGCGTTTGGATATGTGTCCTTAACGCACTAACAAAAGTTGCTACTTGGACATAAATAATGGACATTATCGAACATAATCAAGCATTTATTGTGGAACTAGGATTACTGGGAGTGCATTCTGATGAAGATCATCAAAGGTAATGGAGTATTTATAATGTGATTTCTGGTTTCTGTTGACTCCAACATAGCAGATAATTTTATTTATTTTCTGAGCGCCGTCTCAGATTATTGCATGGTTTGCTTTTTCCGTAAAGTTCTTTAAAAAATCTGACACAGTGGTTGCATTAAGGGGAGGTATATTTATAATTCCATGTGTATAACTTGTATTATCATCTACATTAATGATGAGTATTTCTGTTGAATCGATGTGGCTATGCAAAATCACTGGATGTTTTTGGAACTAGTGAACGTAACGCGGCAATGTAAACTCAGATGTTTTTATATAAATATGAACTTTTTCAAACAAAACATACATGCATTGTGTAACATGAAGTCCTATGAGTGTCATCTGATGAAGATCATCAAAGGTTAGTGATTAATTTTATCTCTATTTGTGCTTTTTGTGACTCCTCTCTTTGGTTGGAAAAATGGCTGAGTTTTTCATTGGCTTGGTGGTGACCTAACATAATCGTTTGTGGTGCTTTCACTATAAAGCCTATTTGACATCGGACACTGTTGTGGGATTAATGGTATAAAATATACCTTTAAAACGGTATAAGATACATGTATGTATGAGGTATTTTGATTTCTGTTGTTTTGAATTTGGCACCCTGCACTTTCATTGGATGTTGTCATAACATCCCGTTAACAGGATTTTTGATATGCCACACCTGTCAAGTGGATGGATTGTCTTGGCAAAGGAGAAATGCTCACTAACAGGGATATAAAACCATTTCTGGGATCTTTGATTTCAGCTAATGAAACATGGAACCGACACTTTAAAGTTTGCATTCATATTTTTGCTCAGTGTAGCTTCCTTTCCATGACAGAAGTAGCCAATTGTGTATGCTGTCCAGACCACTGACAAGATATTGTTCGATATAGTAACATGTTATTGTTATTGGATTGTGAGAATTGAGTTGTTGTATCTCATATATTCAGCCTGTGTTTCTCTGCTCACTCTCGTCCATTTTGTCCCATTCACCTTTCCTCTCTGGCTGTCCAATAAATGTCCTGAGCTGCTGTCCCAATGACAGAGGTCGGTAGTGACAGCTGTGGCCATGTGGAGCCAATCGATTCCCCTCCTCATCGCCCTGCCGCCTGTGACAGTCAGGAGAGGAGGAAGGACAGAGGGAGGAAGGGATTGAGATGGGGACGGAGGGATGACAGAGAGGAGAAGAGATTCCTAAATGTGTTAGTGAGGTGAACAACCCTTTCTGAACTCTGCCTCTCTGAGTGGCACCATCTGCCCCCTATCTTAAATACATATCTGATGTTACACCTTGGCAGGGGTGTCAATTGGGTATGGCAGAGTATGGCAGTCTCCATACCCAAGCTCAACACCAACTATTTAAAATCGGCTACTAAAATCATTCCAAAAAGCGATATTATGGGCTGGCTTTAGGACCATAAGAACGGTTTAGAGCTGACGAGCAGGCTGTTTAGCGGTAGTAGAGAGCAGGAACTACTATTTGACTTGACATTAGATCTGGTACGATAAAACAAAAATTATCGACACCAACCATACCAATCACTTATCTCAGGCATTTTGATGATATCAAATTGTATTTGTCACATGCACCGAATACAACATGTAAGAATTTCACCTTACCGTGAAATGCTTACTTACAAGCCCTAATCAACAATACAGTTTTCATTTTATTCCTTAAAAAAAAAAAAGAACACAAAATAAAAGGAACAAATAATTAAAGAGCAGCAGTAAAATAACAATAGCGAGGCTATATACAGAGAGTACCGGTACAGAATCAATGTGCAGGGGGCACCGGTTAGTCGAGGTAATTGAGGTAATATGTACATGTTGTCATGACGTTGGCCTGGGGGTAGGTTTATGACAGTCATAAATACCTCTTTCCCCCTTTTTCCTCTCTCTACCCTACTGATGTTACATTTGCAAACCCCTTGGTTAACATAGAGATTCTGGGAACATCAGAAGGTGGGGGAAATTAACTATAATTAACTATATTCTGGTAATCCAACCAACTGAGCATATGCGGTGGTACTTGAATTAATATGATGTCAGTCGGTTGTCGTCTGAGACATTCTCATCAATGATAAGATGACATGAACTCTACAGTGAAAAGTCTACACATCAGAGTTATCGGATTCACATGGAATTGTTGTTCAATTTAAATGTTTGAATATGAAATTATTCGTGATGGGATGAAATGTGATTTTAGCTTCTAAAATGTGAGATTTTTGTTTTCATAAGGTAGGGCTCTGCTCAATCAGTGACCTGCCCCTGTGAAGGGACATGGGCTATAAAACTTTTCAAACACGCCCTCCTCTCCCTTCCTATATAAAGCCTTGACGACAATATAACCTCCTGTTCCGAGGATGTGAGGACGACGGTCCGATGTCAGAATGGTTCAGATAATAACTACAGAACGAAGCCAACATCAGCGTGAGCTTTGGTTGTGAATGGTATGAACTTTGAACTCTTATTCACTACAGAAGTGATACCCCCTAGCCGTTGAGTTAGCAACAGCAGCTGCAAACGCAGGTTAGGAAGGAACAGACAGAGTATCCCGTCTACCACACAACGACGTTACTACAACGTATCCAATTGACCACCAGAGACATTCTTAAAAAGACAAAGGACTCGGTTTGGCAACAAGGCCTTCCATCTACCACCAACCTACCGAAGCGCAGTTCAGAGTAAATATTTATTGCATTTTCCTTTGCCAAATGGGCGGTAATTTAGAATGCATAAGTTACTGTATTTACGATAGCACAGCTTCTCCCTGTGTCCCTCAGTCTTCCCGCTCTTTCACTCAAACATAGCCCCTTTTCTTTGGTGTAACCAGCTGTCATATCTGTTCCGCCCACTAGGGACGTTTTCCTTTATGATGTAATTTGTAATCAAGTTATGATTAATTATGTGTAATTCTGTGTGATTAGTTAGGTATTTAGTAAAACAATGATTAAACCCAATTTTTTATTGCTGATTCAACTTGTTAGCCAGGGTTCGTGAAGATAACCAAGAATTTACAACTTTCGAAAGAGACTGAATTAAGGTGAGGATTAATATTGACTGCTATTGATGTAAAATATTACTAGGTCTTTAAGAGTTTATTCGGAAGATAACAGCTCTATAAATAGTATTTTGTGGAGCCCCGATTCTCTAGTTAATTACATTTACATGATTAGCTCAATCAGGTAATATTAATTACAGAGAAATAATTTTAGAGAATACCATGTAGCCGTATTCATTGATCTGGCCAAGGCTTTCGACTCTGTCAATCACCACATCCTCATCAGCAGACTCGACAGCCTTGGTTTCTCAAATGATTGCCTCGCCTGGTTCACCAACTACTTCTCTGATAGAGTTCAGTGTGTCAAATCGGAGGGTCTGCTGTCCGGACCTCTGGCAGTCTCTATGGGAGTGCCACAGGGTTCAATTCTTGGACCGACTCTCTTCTCTGTATACATAAATGAGGTCGCTCTTGCTGCTGGTGAGTCTCTGATCCACCTCTACGCAGACGACACCATTCTGTATACTTCTGGTCCTTCTTTGGACACTGTGTTAACAACCCTCCAGGCAAGCTTCAATGCCATAAACTCTCATTCCGTGGCCTCCAATTGCTCTTAAATACAAGTCAAACTAAATGCATGCTCTTCAACCGATCGCTACCTGCACCTGCCCGCCTGTCCAACATCACTACTCTGGACGGCTCTGACTTAGAATACGTGGACAACTACAAATACTTAGGTGTCTGGTTAGACTGTAAACTCTCCTTCCAGACCCATATCAAACATCTCCAATCCAAAGTTAAATCTAGAATTGGCTTCCTATTTCGCAACAAAGCATCCTTCACTCATGCTGCCAAACATACCCTTGTAAAACTGACCATCCTACCAATCCTCGACTTTGGCGATGTCATTTACAAAATAGCCTCCAATACCCTGCTCAACAAATTGGATGCAGTCTATCACAGTGCAATCCGTTTTGTCACCAAAGCCCCATATACTACCCACCATTGCGACCTGTACGCTCTCGTTGGCTGGCCCTCGCTTCATACTTGTCGCCAAACCCACTGGCTCCAGGTCATCTACAAGACCCTGCTAGCTAAAGTCCCCCCTTATCTCAGCTCGCTGGTCACCATAGCATCTCCCACCTGTAGCACACGCTCCAGCAGGTATATCTCTCTAGTCACCCCCAAAACCAATTATTTCTTTGGCCGCCTCTCCTTCCAGTTCTCTGCTGCCAATGACTGGAACGAACTACAAAAATCTCTGAAACTGGAAACACTTATCTCCCTCACTAGCTTTAAGCACCAACTGTCAGAGCAGCTCACAGATTACTGCATCTGTACATAGCCCACCTATAATTTAGCCCAAACAACTACCTCTACTGTATTTAATTTATTTATTTATTTTGCTCCTTTGCACCCCATTATTTTTATTTCTACTTTGCACATTCTTCCATTGCAAATCTACCATTCCAGTGTTTTACTTGCTATATTGTATTTACTTTGCCATCATGGCCTTTTTTTGCCTTTACCTCCCTTATCTCACCTCATTTGCTCACATCGTATATAGACTTGTTTATACTGTATTATTGACTGTATGTTTGTTTTACACCATGTGTAACTCTGTGTCGTTGTATGTGTCGAACTGCTTTGCTTTATCTTGGCCAGGTCGCAATTGTAAATGAGAACTTGTTCTCAACTTGCCTACCTGGTTAAATAAAGGTTAAATAAAAAAATAAAAAAAATATCACTTAATCCAGCATAGCCAAAGACACGACAATGTCAATTACCTCGACTAACCAGTGCCCCCGCACATTGACTCGCCCATTACGATAAGTAGCCTATACTAGTGTGAAAATACGTTTTCTAATAAGGGTGATTGCTAACGGGACAATTGATGAGAACAACCATCAAACTAATGTAGTCGAAGAATGAGAGAAGGTGATATGCGCAACTTGCGACTGTAATTTAAAGGACAAAAAAATGTGGTACACATGAATGTTATAAACGTATCATTATTTTTATCGATATAGCATCGATTAGGGCAATTTATCGCCCAGCTCTACTTGACATGAAACTGAACTAGTGTTTTTAATCCCGGTGCTGTGCTAGTGTGTAGCTGCTAATGTAGTCGAAGAATGAGAGTAGGTGATATGCGCAACTAGCGACTGACTAACATGGGAGCACAGCGTGATGACAGGCCATCTGTGGGCTATCACAGGGATCAAACACCCCTGATCTGTGACAATCTTCAAGAAGAGACATTCTGTCACGACTTCCGCCGAAGTTGGCTCCCCTGCCTGTTTGGGCGGTGCTCAGCGGTCGTCGTCACCGTCCTACTAGCCGCTACCGATCCCTTTTTCGTTTGTCTGTTGGTTTTGTCTTATTAGTTTCACCTGTGTGTATTAATTAGCTTCCCTATATGTAGTAGTTTGACCCACCCTTGTTTTGTGCGGGATTGTCTTTTGTTACGTGTGTACATATTAGGTCGTAGTGTATTTTATTTTCTATACTGGACACCCTGTGGTTTTGGGTTGTCTGGTATTGTGTCCTGCGCCCTGTATTGTAATGGGCTTATCAGTTTGGTGTGCAATTGTAAAGCACTTTACTCCGTTACTCTCTCTCTGCATCTGATTCCTGCACACACACCTAGTCCCGCGTGACACATTCTCACAGATTCCTGGGGTCACTGCCACCAGGAGAGGTCTGAAGACCGATGAAACTTTAATCAACCTAAATTCATTTTTCTGTCTGAATTAAATGGTCATGTTTGGATTGTTGTGAACTATTATATTATTATATTCAAAATAATGTTTGGATAATTTCCATCCACCTACATAATAGTGACTTATCCAGTTGATGGGGATGTTCTATATTACACTACACTCATTGCTGTAGGCCTATGACATGTGCTTTTAGAATGTTAAGTCCCCTATTGACAGAGGTGAATAAAGCTACAGAGGACAAGGTGATAATGGCTAAAGTAAATGTATCTTGTTTTTGATAGAAATACAGTAAATTAGCTTTAGCTTTACAAAAAATCTTTGGGGTGGGGGAATCCCCTTTGCCATTCTTTTCAAGTAATGCCTTGGTTAGTAAGACCTTGGTTAGTAAGGACTACAGGAATTGGAGGGATGAGCACAAACCCATCCACATCGATGGGGCTGCAGTAGAGTGGGTCAAGAGTTTCAAGTTCCTCAGTGTCCAAATCACTAAGAACTTAAAATGGTCCAAACAAAATTTGACCTCCGCTTTTAACCCAACCCCTCCGAAAGACACATATACAGTGGGGTGCTAAATTATTGACACCCTTGATAAAGATGATCAATAATGACAGTATTAAATAAATAACTCAAATACTGAGCTATATTGTATGCAAAAAATGTGGGAAATTATATTATTTTACACTAATACAGAGAAAGAGAAATTGATATGGTTTAACACCTACCATTTACCAATTGGCCCACATGGATAGGGTTACAATATAGGCTAAAGATAAATCTAGACTTGGTTTCCTCTATCGTAATCGCTCCTCTTTCACCTCAGCTGCCAAACTAACCCTGATTCAGATGACCCTACTACCCATTCTAGATTACGGAGATGTCATTTATAGATCGGCACGTAAGGGTGCTCTCGAGCAGCTAGATGTTCTTTACCATTCGGCCATCAGATTGCCACCAATGCTCCTTACAGGACACATCACTGCACTCTATACTCTTCTGTAAACTGGTCATCTCTGTACATCCGTCACAAGACCCACTGGTTGATGCTTATTTATAAAACCCTCTTAGGCCTCACTCCCCCCTATCTGAGATATCTACTGCAGCCCTTATCCTTAACATACAACACCCGTTCTGCCAGTCACATTCTGTTAAAGGTCCCCAAAGCACACACATCCCTGGGTCGCTCCTCTTTTCAGTTCACTGCAGCTAGTGACTGGAACGAGCTGCAACAAACACTCAAACTGGACAGTTTTATCTCAATCTCTTCATTCAAAGACTCAATCATGGACACTGTTACTGACAGTTGTGGCTGCTTTAAGTGATGTATTGTTGTCTCTACCTTCTTGCCCTTTGTGCTGTTCTCTGTGCCCAATAATGTCTGTACCATGTATTGTTCTGCTACCATGTTGTGCTGCTGCCATGATGATGCTACCATGTTGTTGTCATGTTGTGTTGCTACCATTTTGTGTTGTAATGTATTGTTGTAATGATACCATTTTGTGTTGCTGTATTGCTATGTTGTTGTTTTATGTCTCTCTTTATGTAGTGTTGTGGTGTACGTTTTGTCCAATATTTTTATTTAATTTATTTTTATTTTTAATCCCAGCCCCCGTCCCAGCAGGAGGCCTTCTGCCTTTTGGTAGGCCGTCATTGTAAATAAGAATGTGTTCTTAACTGACTTGCCTAGTTAAATAAAGGTTAAATAAAAATAAATCAAATAAAAATGTTCCTTACAGAAGAAATATCAAAAGCATATGCATAACCATTGTAGCATTTGAAAGGGAACAGTTTGGAGATCCTGGGGAAAAATATTAGACCAAAGGTAAGAGAACAACAGTTTACCTGACACAAGACTGAATCCAATCATTACACTTAAGATTTTATGTGCATTTTATATTTCTTTACTACTTTGAGCTCTCCTAGCTTTGCTGTTGAGGAACTAGAGCAAGCACACTTGTAGTTGTTTTTTTTGGAACACAACCCTGCATCGCCGCCATCACACAATTACTGTTGTTGTTTACACAATCCAAAAAAGCCCATTATAAATTGCAATCTGGGTCAGGTGGTCATCATTTGAAAGCTTGTTCTATTGCTAACATGACTAACTAAGTTGGAAATACAATCTTACAGTTTTAGGCTTTCACAGAAAAACAGATCATACATTTTATGTGTATAGAAAGGAGTGATGAGTGTACTCTGGTGCTTGTTCCGTGGTACATTTTATTCACAATAGACAAACATGGGCTTATTCTGTTCAGAATAACTCAGGGTATGACACCATGTCATCTTGTGAATGTATATCAAACATAGTGATCATAAATGTTGACACTGTATATGACATGAGTTTTATGATATGGATAATATAAAGTGCACATTTGGACTGTTTGGCTTGCTTGTATGACATCAAAGCTGTATTTATTAAATCCTCAACGTCTCATCTTTCAAATTACATGGAGCATTCCCAGCTCTCAGACAACAAACATGTCCAATTAGTGGTAGGGATGGGGCACAACTTCTTGCTGCGTGTTGTGCTCAAGTTCAGAAGGCGGTGAGTCAAAACTCATATAGTTCTGTGAAGCGCAGAGCCTGACCTCTGACATCTGTTGTTACTGTACAGCCACCATGTTCCAATTTAGGCACTTATTAGTGCCCAAATTGGTAATTTTCAACCTTTTTACAGGTATGAGTGTAAAGGGCTACCAAGTAATACTTTTTTTTCTCAAAAAGCAGAGGTCAAAATGATTGACATCCCTAAACATTCTTATCAATAGAATAGAATAAAATACAACTTTATTGTCCATCCAGGATGTATACACTAAAAACGTAGAGGACATTGATTCATTCACTCACAACTGACCTCTGTCCCAACTGCACTGGATAGATAAGTACATATTCTGATACAATTTACTTTGCATTTAGTAGTCCAACAGCACAAGGAACAAATGAATGTTTCAATACCTTCATGGCCAAGTAGTTAAAAGTGTATTATTTGGTCCCATATTCCTAGCACGCAATGATTATATCAAGCTGGTGTGACTCTACAAGTTTGTTGGATGCATTTTCAGTTTGTTTTGGTTGTGTTTCAGATTATTTTGAGCGATTGTATTAGTATACCAAAAAAATGTGAGCACACAAAATACATCAGAATTGGTATTATTAATTTTATACATAGTCATTATTGTGCATCTTTGTCAAAGGTGTCAGTCATTTTAGACCACACTGTACACACATCCATACATATACAGTGATCTCCAAAAGTTTTGGGACAGTGATACATTTGTTATTGTTTTGGCTCTGTACTCCAGCACTTTGGATTTGAAATGATACAATTACTATGAGGTTAAAGTGCAGACTGTTTGATTTAACTGAGGGTATTTTTAACCATACCGGGTAAACCATTTAGAAATTACAGGACTTTTTGACCCATTTTAGAGGACAAAAAGTATTGGGACAAATTCACTTACAGTACCAGTCAAACGTTTGGACACACCTACTCATTCAAGGGTTTTCCTTTATTTTGACTATTTTCTACATTGTAAACTAATAGTAAAGATATCAAGACTATTAAATGACGCATATAGAATCATGTAGTAACCAAAAAAGTGTTCAACAAATCAAAATATATTTAATTGCCACCCTTTGCCTTTATGACAGCTTTGCACACTCTTGGCATTCTCTCAACCAGCTTCACCTGGATTACTTTTTCTACAGTCTTGAAGGAGTTCTCACATATGCTGAGCATTTGTTGGCTGCTTATCCTTCACTCTGCGGTACAACTCATCCCAAACCATCTCATCTGATGTTGTGAACACAGTGGGTATCATAGTTTGTGCAAAAGGTATAATCTTGATTGAACAGGGAAATCTCTAAACTGCACAACAGGGAACCCCCTCAATGACTGTGTGCAAGTCTAGTGCCTGCCAATCGCCAGTAATTATTCTGAGCAGTACAAGAATAGCCTATAGAGTGCTGCTAATACACAATAGCTCAAACTCAGAACTCTGGGTGTTCATACTCCTGTTCCAATCCACCACCGGCCATCTTAAAAAGTCTTGAAAAGACTTAAAATTAAAAGTTAATAGAAATCTCTCTGAACTTGTTTTTTCAGATAAGCATGCTCTTTTATTTCGCAGGGCTCTCAAGGAGCAGTGATCACTAAGAGGCAACAGACCCACTGCAGCTCCTCCTCATTATATTCTGCAGGATTCACAAAGCACTACGCTGCATAGGTCACGATTAGGGCCCAACCGATATAGCTGTTCACCGATGTTATCAGCTGATATTGGCCTTTTAACGCATATCTGTATTAGCCGATAATTTCACCGATAACTGATATCAATAAACAGGATGAAAAAAGGGAATCTCATGCTTATCTGAACACTTGTGGCCATCCCAATGATGTGTCATTAATTTCACATGTAACAAATCAACATTTGAAGCATATTTCTTGGACAATTTCTGCTTTGGATGGCAATTTATGAGAATTCAATGTGTTTTGTCCCCCAAAAACATTGGTCGGGCGATAGTCACTAGATCAAGGCTCACTCCACGGATCCATGTGAACAAGTGGAAGAGATCTCATTATACAGTAGGGACCCAGGAAGGAATCCAAGTGGGGTAAACCCCACAGACAGAACAATCATTACTACCCTCTCATCTGTGCATTTTCTTGAAAGTAATGCAATCAGAATTTAAAGAGCAAGGCAATATGGAGTAAGTCAACATGGATTCACAGTTGTCAGTTCTGAGAACTGACTCCATACTGATCAGAAACCTTGGAACATATTGAAATACAGTAGAGAGGTTAAACAGTAGGTCTACACCATGGCATTCCTTTTGTCAGGGTTGCTATTCTAAATACTCGGACAAATCAGAATTATTTTGAGTGAATACTCATAAAGAACATCATATTATGTTGCAGCAGGTAATGGCAGATATATAAGGGCAGTTTGAAGGGCTACTAGCCTGGCCTCCTCTCCACATTGTCACGAATCCCGCTGAAGATGG
This sequence comes from Oncorhynchus kisutch, assembly GCF_002021735.2. Taxonomy (NCBI): domain Eukaryota; kingdom Metazoa; phylum Chordata; class Actinopteri; order Salmoniformes; family Salmonidae; genus Oncorhynchus; species Oncorhynchus kisutch. The sequence continues at coordinate 22,958,848 of NC_034177.2, forward strand.
TGCCTCTTCCTGTTCAGGCAGAGCTCGCCGGTCGTCGTCGTCGCCGGCCTACATTTAGTTGTGTCTGATTAGTTGCACCTGTTTTGTGTTTAGGTTTTGATTGTGGGCTATTTAAACCCAGTAGGCCCGCCGGCTTTTGTGCGGGCTTGTTTTTCTGTTTATGTTGTGTGATTATTTTGTGGTATTTATTTTTTCCGGTCAGTTTCGTGCTGTTGTTTGGACTGGGTCTTTACGCGCCCTTGTGTGTGTGGCGTGACCGTCTCTCTGGGTTTTTGGAAAATAAAAATCCACATGTTGTGAACTACCCTGCTCTCTGCGCCTGACTTCTCCACCCACTACTCATAGAAGCCGTGACACACATGATCTATCCATTGGTAGCAAGCATGACATGACAGAATCTGGACACCCTCCTTCGAAGTTGTCTTCTCGATCAGTCAATAGTGAAGGGGTGGGGCTTTATGCTGATTGGACTGTTCCACGTGGGCATGCGCCTACCAGCTAGGATTGGGAGAGGGGCTATATCCTTGGCTGTAAAACACCTAAGAGTGACAGGTGAGATCAAAACAACTTGTCTTGGTCCAGAGAGAGTATAGAAAGGAGGAGAAACCACTCAGGACATTAAAAGGTGGCCTTGTCCAGGAATGGAGGAAATAGAATGATGGAATGACAGCCAACCTTAAAAGCTGTTTGTTTCTGAAGAGGCCTCAGAGTACCATACCCCCCCCCCCCCCCCCCCCATATCTCACCATTAAAGTAACGGATCAATCTATCTATCCTTTCATTACTTACTGCCACTCCAGTACAGGAGAAAATCATCTACCACTCTCATCCCTCCCTTCTTCCTCACCTTCTTCCTCACACACACAGCCATTTATATCATGTATTATTGTTTGGATTTATCGCCCAATAAAAGCTAATGTATTGTCAGATATGTAGACCAACTTTAAAATGTGACATAAAAGCCATTTACACAAGATTACATGCATTGTGGGGGTTGAGACTACATGCTTTCAATGTGAGAAAAAGGCATTGCTGAGTTCTACACTGAATATCTAATCACAACAATCCTACCTCCTAAAAGTACTATATTTACCCAGGATGGACAATCCATTTCCTTGGTGTTCCTTCCCAATTATTGTGATGGACCACAGAGGCAGTCAGTTGAGAGGTCTTGTGTAAAGAATACCATCACACTGCCAGAAGAGACGCCCCCTCCCTTGGCTGCATGAAAGCTGCTCGCTGCCGTGGCAACAGGCTCCCAGGAAGAATGTGTGGCGCCATCATGGCATCGCCACCCACCCGGGAGGGGGGGGCGGCATCTTGAGTTGTTTTTTAGCTGAGATTTCTTTAACAGCAGGACGTGGACAGATGGTACGTGGCAGTGAATGTGGCATGTGTGACAGGGGGCTGGCGCTGGACTGGGAAGGCCACAGAGCAGTGCAGAGTGACCCTGGGAAGCACCATCATCAATGTGCAGCCACCTCTTACCCATAACAGGTTAGTGCCAGCTAGTCCCAATGCCACCTACCCCAAACAGGAACACAGCTTGCCAGAACAGAAAATATACATATTTTGATACGGATGAACAAATCTAAAATCGGCAAAAGTGAGATCCATACAGAAATGGTTTGTCGATATTGGTGTGGAAGAACTTGACTGGCCTGCACAGAGCCCTGACCTCAATTCCATCAAACACCTTTGGAATGAATTAGAACACCAACTGCGAGCCAGGCCTAATGGCCAACCATTAGTGCCTGACCCCACTGATGCCCGTGGCTGAATGGAAGCAAGTCCGCGCAGCAATGTTCCAACATCTAGTGGAAAGCCTTCCCAGAAGAATGGAGGGTGTAATAGCTGCAAACGGGGGACCAAGTCCATATTAATGCCCATGATTTTGGAATGAGATGTTCGACGAGCAGGTGTCCACATACATTTGGTCATGTTGTGTAGATAATGACAATTGTAAAATTTCAACGTGACAGGTCTAGACACTTCACACACATTTACAACAAACAGAACTTGTTCTGACACACATTTTGATATTGTACTAAATATAGTACAAGGATGTGAATGGGTTAATTAGATCATTAGCTGAACAGATTTATAGTATGAGCCAAGCGTTTGCACCTGGCAAACTGGATAGAGTTATCCAAGGACAGTCCTTGGAGGGATCCGGGATCAGTTATCTAAGGACAGTCCTTATAGGGAACCCATTGTCGTCCTGGGAACATGTTTTAATGTGCTTGCATAACATACTGTTAAATATCAGCAACAATAGCCAACAAGAGACCCAGTGGCCTATTAACTTTGTTACCATAAAATGCAGTATCACCACCACAATTTTAGGGCTCCCTGAAAACAAATTCATAGCAAAGACTGGTTTGTATTCCCTCTCACTCTCTGATATTAGGTGAGGACTTTCTGAAAATGAGCCCACACATAGGCTACAGTGTATATATATAGTGGTGTGTGTGATTGCAATATTATGCAATCACACACACACCACTTTGAGAAGGCTTTCAGTCAATCAGTCATTCGTTCTGTATTGCCCTGATGAGGTGTGTGAAGGAGGCGGATGAAGAAATTTGGCATGACTCCCCGGGTCTTCTCCAAATACTATCGCCGTACCATCGAGCATCCTGACCAGTTGCATCACGATCTGGTATAGTTGGTGGGCTGACGCCGAAAACAGTTTAGTTGATAGATCTACAGTGCCTTCAGAAAGTATTCACAGCCCTTGACCGTGTCACATTTTGTTGTGTTACAGCCTGAATTTAAAATTGATTTAATAGAGATTGCGTGTAACTGATCTACACAAAATACCCTATAATGTCAAAGTGGAATTATGTTTTTAGAAATGTTTGCAAATTCATAAAAAATGAAAAGCTGAAATGTCTTGAGTCAGTAAATATTCAACCCCTTTGTTATGGCAATCCTAAATAACAAAATGTGCTTAACAAGTCACATAATAAGCAGCATAGACTCACTCTGTATGCAATAATAGTGTTTAACATCCTTTTTAAATGATTACACCATCTCTGTACCCCACACACATATGTAAGGTTCATAAGTCGAGCAGTGAATTTCAAGCACAGATTCAACCACAAACCCAGGGAGGTTTTCCTATGGTTTGCAAAGAAGGGTGCCTATTGGTAGATGGGTAAAAATGTAAACGCAGATATTGAATGTCCCTTTGAGCATGGTGAAGTTATTAATTGCACTTTGGATGATGTATCAATACCCCCAGTCACGACAAAGATACAAGCGCCTTTCCTAAATCAGTTGCCTGAAAGGAAGGAAACCGCTTAGGGATTTCAGCATGAGCCCAATTAAAATAGTTACAGAGTTTAATGGCTGTGATAGGAGTTAACTGATGGATCAACAACATCGTACAGTAGTTACTCCACAATATTAACAGAAAATAAGGAATCCTGTACAGAATAAAAAATATTCCAAAACATCCTGTTTGTAATAAGGCACTAAAGTAATACTGCAAAAAATGTGGCAAAGAAATTAACCTTCTATCCTGAATACAAAGTGTAATGTTTGGGGCCACTGGAGTTTCTTACCAAGACGACATTGAATGTTCTTGAGTGGCCTGGTCACAGTTTTGACTGAAATCTGCTTGAAAATTATTGCAAGACTTGAAAATGGCTGTCTAGCAATGATCAACAACCAACTTGACAGAGCTTGAATAATTTTTTAAAGAAGAATTGGCAAATATTGTACAATCCAGGTGTGCAAAGCTCTTAGAGACTTACCCAGAAAGACTCACAGCTGTTATCGATGCCAAAGGTGATTCTAACATGTATTGACTCAGGGGGTTGAATACTTATCTAATCAAGATATATGTGTGTTTTACATTCCATTAATAAAAACATTATAAAATATGTCTTCCACTTTGACATTAGAGTATTTTGTGTAGATCGTTGACAAAAAATGACAATTAAATCCATTTGAATCCCACTGTGTAACACAACAACAAAAAGTCAAGGGGTGTGAATATTTCTGAAGGCACTGTACATCAAGGGAGGAGATGATTCTTTGTATATGACAATGAAATATTCTTATGATTACTGTAAAATTTGTTGGCACCTATAATTCTTGCACATTTTCTCAGAAAATGTTTATTTCAACACAGTCTACTCAGGCAAATTTGCGAACTGCTAAACAGAACCAATCAGACATACCCATCATGAAGAAGGCAGCCAATGGAATGCTTCTATCTAAGATGAAAGACAGCCTACCATAAAATCGTGATCTGATGTCAGTGTGTTAAGAGGAACTATGTTAGCTCCCAAAGACTGAAATAAGATAAATATCTGTTTTCGAGTGCACTTGAAATATGCAGCATTGGCATACGTGATCAGCAGAGATAGTACACACGTTTTGATTGGTTTACAGTTTAGTACTCGGCGGTGTTTGCTTGTCCAGCTAGCAAACAGAAAAGTAAGTATTTCGAAAGAAATTCCAAGAATTGACATTGCCAACATGCAGAAATGTGTTCAGAAGACATAAATGTACACACGATATGTAAAAACCAGCTCCTCCCTCGACAGAGATCTATCATCTCGAAAACTGAGGCAAATACCCCACCGCCTAGTACGGGACCATGCTCCCACCCATTCAGGACATCTACTCCAAACAGTGCCTAAGGGAGGCCCGCAGCATTACCAAGGAGCCAACGCAACTCAGACATGAGCTTTTCACTCCCTTACCGTTGGGCAGACGGTATCGGAGCATGAGGTCTGATACTAACAGGCTCAGAGACAGTTTCTATCTAAAAGCCATCAGACACTTAAACTGGACTGACCACCTGCACAGACTCCACGCACCTCAGCACAGATGCACTCACGCACGCACACTTTTGCCCCCAGAACAGCCTCAATTCGTTGGGGTATTGACTTTTCAAGGTGTCGAAAGCGTTCCACAGGAACGCTGGCCAAAGTTGATTCCAATGTTTCTCACGGTTGGCTGGATGTCCTTTGGGTGGTTGATACACACAGGAAACTGTTGAGCGTGAAAAACCCAACAGCATTGCAGTTCTTGACATAAACCAGTGTGCCTGGCACCTACTACCATACCCTGTTCAAAGGCACTTACATTTTTTGTCTTGCCCAGTCACCCTCTAAATGGCACACATACACAATCCACGTCTCAATTGTCTCAAGGCTTAAAAATTATACCTTAACCAGTTTCCTCACCGTCATCTACATTGATTGAAGTGGATATAACAAGTGACATCAATAAGGGATCATAGTTTTCACCTGGATTCACCTGGTCAGTCTATGACATGGAAAGGGCATAATGTTTTGTGTACACAGTGTGTATATTCATGCTACACACACACACACACAAACAAACACACATCACAACTGCTACCAGACTTGTATTATGATTGCTAAATACCACACAATTTAAACACCTGCCCCCAATCCTACCTTCCCTAAAACATGTAAATATGCTACTATAAATTGTGCCTTCCTGTATTATACTTGCAGTGTATGCTAAAATGTTTATTCTATTCTACTGAGCCATTTACTATGTGTTCGTATTCTTATCTTTTATTATTTATTGTTGCATTGGAACCTGCAAGAAAGCATTTCACTGGATGGTGTATACCATGTGCATCCCATACATACTGTACGACTAATACAACTTGAAACTTGGCTGGGGTGTGGTGGAGGTGTGGCGTTGCCTCCAGTGACCTATCAACTGTACGCCCCCACCACCGGAGATATATTCTCAGCTAAAACCAAAGGGGAAAACCCCAGGGTGGTGGGAGTTGTAGACAGTAGAGACGAATTGTCGCCTAGCCTTGTGCACTGCGCTGCGGGTGAGTCTGATTCAGATATGAGATCTCTAACCCACTGAGGGACTCAGACTCCAGACAGAGCAGAGCAGGAGACAACAGGAGAAAAGGCAATTGTCTGAGTTCCCCCAGGGTTCACTTTGAGGGTAGAGCTACTCAGCAGAGGGTATTGATCCATACACAGTGTCACAGTGCCTGGCAAGGCCTCCCCAGAGAGGACAGACACTGTATCCCAGTCAGCAGGACAGCTCAAACCATTAGCCCAGCCACCCCCAACCCCACACTGACTGGCTGGCATACAGTATGGAAGAACCTCCATGTGGGAAAAGCAAGCAAATCCAAGAAGAACTCCCATGTGACATCTTCCCTGAGGTTTATCTGTGAACAGGTAGATTAAGAGCCATATATACTGAACAAAAATATAAACACAACATGTAAAGTGTTGGTCCCATGTTTCAAGAGATGAAATAAAAGATCCCAGAATTGTTCAATCCGCACAAAAAGCTTATTTCTCTCAAATGTTGTGGACAAATTTGTTTACATCGCTGTTAGAGAACATTTCTCCTTTGCCAAGATAATCCATCTACCTAACAGTGTAGCATATCAAGAAGCTGATTAAACAGCATGATCATTACACAGGTGCACGTCGTGCTGGGGACAACAAAAGGCCAATCTAAAATGTGCAGTTTTGTCACACAACAAAATTCCACAGATGTCTCAAGTTTTGAGGGAGTGTGCCATTCGCATGCTGACTGCAGGAATGTCCATCAAAGCTGTTGCCAGAGAATTGAATGTTAATTTCTCTACCATAAGCAGCCTCCAATGCCGTTTTAGAGAATTTGGCAGTATGTCCAATCTGCCTCACAAACACAGACCACGTGTAACCACGCCAGCCCAGGACCTCCACATCTCGCTTCTTGCGGGATGGATCGTCAGACCAGCCACTCGGACAGCTGATGAATCTGAGGAGTATTTCTGTCTGTAATAAAGCCCTTTTGTGGGTATGAACTCATTCTGATTGGATGGGCCTGGATCCCCAGTGGGTGGGCCTGGATCCCCAGTGGGTGGGCCTGGATCCCCAGTGGATAGGCCTGGATCCCCAGTGGGGACCCATGGTTGCTCTCCTGCCCAGTCATGTGAAATCCATAGATTAGGACCTAATTTATTGATTTAAATTGACTATTTTCCTTATATGAACTGTGACATTAGGGGGCTCCCAAGTGGCACAACAGTCTAAGGCACTGCATCTCAGTGCAAGAGGCAGTTCCTGGTTCAAATCCAGGCTGCATCATATCTGGCTGTGATAGGAATTCCGATAGGGCAGTGCACAATTGGCCCAGCGTTGTCTGGGGTAGGCCATCATTGTAAATAAGAATGTGTTCTTTAATTAACTGACTTGCCTAGTTAAATAAAGGTTAAATGTTTAAAAAAAACTCAAATTGTTGCGTTTATATTTTTGTTCAGTATATATAGCGCTGGGTAGAATAAGTAGAATCGAATAGGTAGGTAGGTAATTGGATATTCGTTGTAGTATGACCTCGATACACATGCACACGTGGACACACACACTTATAAAGTGTATAAACTGTGATGAATACAGTCATATCAGGTCAATATTATACAGTACCCCTAACCAATTATCTAAGACAGTGGTTCCCAAACTTTTTATAGCCCCGTACCCCTTCAAACATTCAACCTCCAGCTGCGCACCCCTTGTAGCACCAAGGTCAGCGCACTCTCAAATGTTGTTTTTTGCCATCATTGTAAGCCTGCCACACACACACTATACAATACATTTATTAAACATAAGAATGAGTGTGAGTTTTTGTCACAGCCCAGCTTGTGGGAAGTGACAAAGAGCTCTTATAGGACCAGGGCACAAATAATAACATAATAATAATCAATCATTTTTCTCTTTATTTTACATATAACATTTGTTGATCGAAAATTGTGAATAACTCACCACAGGTTATTCAGTAGAGTGTGCTTGAAAGAATGCACATAACTCTGCATGTTTGTGAGTGCAGAGAATCCAATCTCACATAGGTACGTAGTTGCAAAGGGCATCAGTGTCTTAACAGCGCGATTTGCCAAGGCAGGATACTCTGAGCGCAGCCCAATCCAGAAATCTGGCAGTGGCTTCTGATTAAATAAAATGTTCACAGAACCGCTTGCTGCAATTTCGATGAGGCTCTCTTGTTCAGATATCATTAAGTGGACTAGAGGCAGGGCATGAAAGGGATAACCAATCCAGTTGTTTGTGTCATCCGTTTCGGGAAAGTACCTTAAGTAATTGCGCACCCAACTCCCTCACGTGCTTCGCTATATCACATTTCACATTATCTGTAAGCTTGAGTTAATTTGCACACAAAAAAATCATACAATGATGGAAAGACCTGTGTGTTGTCCTTGATAATGCAGACAGAGAAGAGCTCCAACTTCTTAATCATAGCCTCTCAATTTTGTCCCACACAATGAATATAGAGTCCCTGTCATCCTAGATTCAGAACATTCAGGTGAAAAAAAACATAATCCAGATAAGCCAGTCGTGTGAGAAACTCGTCATCATGCAAACGGTCAGACAAGTGAAAATTATGGTCAGTAAAGAAAACTTTAAGCTCGTCTCTCAATTTAAAAAAACGTGTCAATACTTTGCCCCTTGATAACCAGCACACGTGTTGTAAAAGCGTTACATGGTCACTGCCCATATCATTGTATAGTGCAGAAAATACACGAAAGTTCAGGGGCCTTGCTTTCACAAAGTTAACCATTTTCACTGTAGTGTCTAAAAGCTGTCAGGCATTCCCTTTGCAGCAAGAGCCTCTCGGTGGATGCGGCAGTGTACCCAAGTGGCATCGGCGATGCATCGGCGATGCACGTGGGATTACACTCCACTATGTCTACCTGTCATGGCTTTTGCGCCATTAGTACAGATACCAACACATCTTGACCACCAAAGTCCATTTGATGTCACAAAGCTGTCCAGTACTTAAAAAATATACTTTCCTGTTGTCCTGGTTTCCAATGGTTTGCAGAAGAGGATGTCTTCCTTAATTGACCACCCATAAACGTAACAGACATATGTCTGTTGACTCATCCAGCTGTAATGCATAGAACTCACTTGCTTGTATGCAAAGCAGTAATAGTTTCAAAACATCTCCTGCCATGTCACTGATGCGTCACGAAACAGTGTTGTTTGATGAAGGCATAGTCTGTATCATTTATTTTGCCTTTTCCCCCAGCATTGTCCCGGCCATATCTGCAACAGCAGGAAGAATTAAGTCCTCCACGATAGTATGGGCTTGCCTGTCCTAGCCACTCGCAACTAGCTCAACATATAAGACCCTTCTAGCCCTTCCTTATTAATGGTATCTGTTGCTTTTATACATGTCTTACTACTCGAAAGTCGTCTTAATTCTCACTCAAGAACTCCCGTGGCGTATATTTCTAATTGGCATGTTTTGTTTGTGCAAGAGTGAAAGTTTCATCAAGTTATGAGATAGCACTTTTGCACATATAACACACTGTGGCTGAGGAAAGGCACTACTCCCAATATAAGTGAACCCCAAATCAATGTAGTTCTCATCATATTTGCGCATCTTCGATGGTTCCACCTCCCTGTCTCCCTGTAGCATCAGATTCACAACTCTCAGTGTCCATGCTAGCTGGGCTTAACAACAAATGTAGAATTACTGATGCTGGCAAAGGATGTGCTCGTAGAAGCAGAACAACTTGTGTCGTCGACAGGTGCAGGTGTAGTACTGCTGGTAGTAGCAGTACTACCAGTAGAGCTGGTATGTGTCTCTATGGACGCGGGCCTTACTTTTTTAACCATTTATAAATTTTTGAGCAAATGGAATGAGCAGCAGCTACGTTTGGCTACATACGGACCCTTAATGGAATTCCCGTGGGAGAGTAATGTGATTGGATGTTAATTTCACATTATGTTGTTATTTTGCTGAATACTAGATGGTTTCATTTTTGGCAGTGAAACGAGGCTACTCAGGCAAGAAAAAAATTCACCTAACTGTATAGCCCAGTTGGAAAATATCAGTGGACTGTTTGAAAATGGAAAGATTTTTTTTTTTAAATGTATAAAATGTAAATCCTTTATTTAGGCAGTTACCTGTATGTTAATCAATGGCAAGTCAATGAGCTGAAATAAAATAAGAAAAGAGGGTGAATAAGTTGTCATCCACTGGACTTGGAATATTTGACAGATGGACTTGCCCTCCACTCCTGATGTTTTGAGAGGTTCTCAATGCAAATCACCTGCTGCACCTCTCCAATAATTCACAGTCAAATAAACTGAAGGAGCAACAGTCTCAAGCCTGGCCCTTAGGAGCCCCTCCCTTTACCCCAGGCCCCTCTCCTATCTCCCCCAGTGTCACTAGGATCCTATCAGAGGCATTGGCTGTCAGAGGAACAATGAGAAACACTGCCTCCTCTGACACGCATCTGACAAAGACGCCAATTAGGCCCCATTCCCAAGGCTGTTTTTTAGGGTGACTGTGAGTGCTTTTATCTTTTATTACAAGGACATCTCTACACAGAGTGATGTCACCAAGGAGAGAGGTGTACGGGGAATCAGGGGATCTTTAATTGAGTTTTTTTGTCTTCTTTTTCAGCACATTCAAATGTCAGAAATAAATATCCATGTGAGAAGAACCCACATATTTCCCTGCACTGCAGCTCAGCTGCTCACTGCAAACCTGTCCAACCGATCACAGTCTAACAAGATGAGAATCCAGACATGAGAAAACTGCCTGAACCCTTTTAACTGATCCTTCCACCTGACTGCTTGATGACACTAGCAGTAGCAATCAATAAAAAAATACACAGGTGTGTGTTACATTTCCACACATGTCCACTATTTATTTAACACTTACACTATTAAATGACACAGTACCTGAACTACACTGTACTTCTACTTAATAAACACATCCAAAGAGATGTTGTTGGGGCTGTTCTCGCTGCAGTAGAAATCTCTCTGATGTGATGTGAACATAAACTTTTTGGTGTTTTCAGAGGGGACTAGTTAACTGATCCCACAATCCAGTGATGGAACTTAAATGGATACTTTGGGATTTTAGCAATGAAGCCCTTTATCTACTTCCCCAGAATCAGATGAACGTGTGAATAGTATTTTTATGTCTCTGCTTCCAGTATGAAGGAAGTAAGAGGTAGTTTCGTGAGCCAACGCTAACTAGCATTAGCGCAATGACTGGAAGTCTATGGTATCTACACTACCATGGTAGCAGTTACCATAGACTTTCAGTCATTAATTAGCAATTGCGCTAACACTTCATACTGCATGCAGAGACATACAAATGGTATCCACAAGTTTATCTGACTGTGGGGAAGTAGATAAAGGGCTTCATTGCCAAGATCCTGAAGTATCCCATTAAGTATTTTGGGCATTGGCCACCCGGCTAGTAGACCACAATTTTTACTAGCCCCAGTCCAAAATCTGCCATGCAATAAAGGAAAAGGAAAAATGTCACCTGTATCTCGAGCTAGTTTGGCACATTTTCTACTAGTCCGGTCTGAAAAGTACTAGCCTCGGGCTAGCGGGCTAACTTAATTTCTATCCCTTTCACAATTCCTGATTGGTCCTCTCATTCCCGCATGCCGAACAGGCATGCTCCATTACAGCTATGGCTAGAACAGCTTGGGTTGTGGGAGGGAGGAGAGAGATGACCATAGGGAACACAGCAACCTTATCTATACACACCGCCAACGTGCTAGCCCAACCACCCACACAGGCATCAGGATCCACTGGTCCAACTGAAAGATAATGGAGTGACACATCACTCCAGAGATACAATACTCACTCCCACACACACTCACATATAACAAACACACACTCACATATAACAAACACACATTCACCAACACACCTGATCTAATTAACTATGGTAGCGGAAGAAGCTACTTTCGTTATGATGCATCTCTTTCTCCACCCCCCTCTGCATTCTCTTTCTCCTCCATTCTCCTTCTCATCCCCCTTTTCCATCCCCCTCTCCATTCTCCTTCTCATCCCCCTCTCCATTCTCCATCTCCCTTCTCCATAACTCTCTTCATTCCCGTTCTCCATCCCCCTCTCCATTCTCCTTCTCCATCCCACTTCTCCATCTCCATCTCTTTTCTCCACCCCCCTTCTCCATTTTCCTTCCCCATCCCCCTTCTCCACCCCCTGCATTCTCCTTCTCCATTCCCCTCTCTATTCTCTTTCTCATCCCCCTTCTCCATCCCCCTCTCCATTCTCCACCCCCCTTCTCCATCACTCTCTTCATTCTCCTTCTCCATCCCCCTCTCCATTCTCCATCCCCCTCTCCATTCTCCTTCTCCATCCCACTTCTCCATCCCCCTCTTCATTCTCCTTCTCCATCCCCCTCTCCATCCCCCTCTCCATTCTCCATCCCCCTCTCCATTCTCCATCCCCCTCTCCATTCTCCACCCCCCTTCTCCATCCCCCTCTCCATTCTCCATCCCCCTCCATCCCGCTTCTCCATCCCCCTCTTCATTCTCCATCCCCCTCTCCATTCTCCACCCCCCTTCTCTATCCCCCTCTCCATTCTCTATCCCCCTTCTCCATCCCCCTCTTCATTCTCCTTCTCCATCCCGCTTCTCCATCCCCCTCTTCATTCTCCTTCTCCATCCCCCTCTTCATTCTCCTTCTCCTTGCCCCTCTTTATTCTCCTTCTCCAGCCTCCTCTTCATTCTCCTTCTCCATCCCCTTCTTCATTCTTCTTCTCCATCCCCCTCTCCATTCTCCACCCCCTTCTCCATCCCCCTCTCCATTCTCCATCCCCCTTCTCCATCCCCCTTCTCCATCCCGCTCTCCATCCCCCTCTTCATTCTCCTTCTCCTTGCCCCTCTTCATTCTCCTTCTCCATCCCCCTCTTCATTCTCCTTCTCCATCCCCTTCTTCATTCTCCTTCTCCACCCCCCTTCTCCATCCCCCTCTCCATTCTCCATCCCCCTCTCCATTCTCCATCCCCCTTCTCCATCCCCCTCTCCATTCTCCATCCCCCTTCTCCATCCCCCTCTCCATTCTCCATCCCCCTCTCCATTCTCCATCCCCCTTCTCCATCCCCCTCTCCATTCTCCATCCCCCTCTCCATTCTCCATCCCCCTCTCCATTCTCCATCCCCCTCTTCATTCTCCTTCTCCATCCCCTTCTTCATTCTCCTTCTCCACCCCCCTTCTCCATCCCCCTCTCCATTCTCCATCCCCCTCTCCATTCTCCATCCCCCTTCTCCATCCCCCTCTCCATTCTCCATCCCCCTCTCCATTCTCCATCCCCCTTCTCCATCCCCCTCTCCATTCTCCATCCCCCTCTCCATTCTCCATCCCCATTCTCCATCCCCCTCTCCATTCTCCATCCCCCTCTCCATTCTCCATCCCCCTTCTCCTTTTCCTTGCCCCTCTTTATTCACCGCTCACTCTCCCTCTAATAGTGTGGCCTTGTATGAGAACAAGCTGTGGATAGAGTTCACAGACACTGATTACCGTGGAACAAAAACACCAGGCCTCACATTCAAAGCCAATTACAGCCTTAAACGTTCTATCACCCCTCCTTAAATAAAGATCATAGCGTTTGAGTTATATATGGCGCAATGAGGCACAATGGGGAGAGTGTGATAAAGTCAAATTCATTTTCAGCTGAACTACTGTGCCCTGCCAAGTCATCCCATGTTAGAGATTCCTGCGGTGATCACCCCCGTGGTAAAAGAGCTGATCACTGACAGCAGATGCAAGGAGATTTGTTCAGAGAGGGAGAGAGTGGGACATGCAGAGCTAAATTAGAGTGGAAGAGACAGAAAAAGTGCAAGGAAAAAGAAGGGGCCTGCCCATGCACATAGATCTGTTTACTCTACAGATGCTGTGAGATGATGTGAGTTGCCATTATTCCATTCCACAGTTCCACTACTCCATATCAGTGCTTGACATTCATTGCTAGTGGTTGGTCCCCAGCCATTAATAACCATGAATCATGAGGTTGTGATCTTTGACTGTGGTACGGTAGGGTGCCGTAGGAGCCCAGGGTGCCTTATGACTCTTTAAACTTGTGCAACAGTGACTCTAAAGTGCACGCATGTGTACACACATACACACACACACAAAATGCCTGATCCACCCCCAACAGCCATGGCCCTATATGAATATCAAAACTTACAAATCATAAACGCCATGCATTTATCACCCATGAAAGAACATGTTAAAATGTTTATTCCTGTGGTGCCAAATTAGAAACATAGCCACTGGATACTGTGACAGAATTATGAAAGCAATTTACTATCTCCATCTCATGATTTAGATTGCGGCCTCAATGCATTTCAAAGTGGGCATATCCATCTCGGATGTGCTTCCTCTAGACAGTGGCAATAAAAAGCAATCTTTGGAGAATTGCAAGGTGATTGTTGAGTAATAAGCCTGCTTGCAACAATATTTCAAGCAAATCACTGGGAGAGAAATGTCAATGAGGGAACCAAGCAATTTCCACTGAACATTGGCTGGAGACCGAAGTAGGGCACCTACAGAATTTGTGCCTGTGTCTGTATATTTGTGTATGCTTCTTCTTCTATATATCATTTGTGTACATGTAGAATGATAAAAAGTTGTTCTTATGTTAATAAATAACTGCTGTATGTATTCAGTACCATTGATATCATACACCACATTTCACATTTGCATGGTATTTGCTCTATAAGCAGAGATCCATAGTAGATTACACAGTATTATCATTAGGCACACACACACACTAAATTAAAAACTGTTAAAGACTCAGTGCAGTCAAAAAAGGGATATTCCTGTGTTTTATATACAGTGGAGCAAAAAAGTATTTAGTCAGCCACCAATTGTGCAAGTTCTCCCACTTAAAAAGATGAGAGAAGCCTGTAATTTTCATCATAGGTACACTTCAACTATGACAGACAAAATGAGAGAAAAAATCCAGAAAATCACATTGTAGGATTTGTTATGAATTTTTTGCAAATTATGGTGGAAAATAAGTATTTGGTCACCTACAAACAAGCAAGATTTCTGGCTCTCACAGACCTGTAACTTCTTCTTTAAGAGGCTCCTCTGTCCTCCACTCGTTACCTGTATTAACTTCTTGGATATAGGGGGCGCTATTTGAATTTTTGGATAAAAAAACGTTCCCGTTTTCAACAAGATATTTTGTCACGAAAAGATGTTCGACTATGTATATAATTTACAGCGTTGGAAAGAAAACATTCTGACGTTTCCAAAACTGCAAAGATATTGTCTGTGAGTGCCACAGAACTGATGTTACAGGCGAAACCCAGATAAAAATCCAATCAGGAAGTGCCGCATTTTTTGAAACCGCCTCATGCCCATGACTCCTTATATGGCTGTGAATGGGCCACGAATGAGCTTACGCTTTCTGTCGCTTCCCCAAGGTGTCGACAGCATTGTGACGTATTTGTAGGCATATCATTGGAAGATTGACCATAAGAGACTACATCTACCAGGTGGTTGCTTGGTGTCCTCCGTTGCAATTATTGCATAATCTCCAGCTGCAGTATTTTTCCATTCGCTTCTGATGAGAAACCAACTGTCACGACTGATATATTATCGAATAGATATGTGAAAAACACCTTGAGGATTGATTCTAAACAACATTTGCCATGTTTCTGTCGATATTATGGAGCTATTTTGGAAAAAAGTTTGGCGTTGTAGTGACTGCATTTTCCGTTCTTATTCTTAGCCAAACGTGATGAACAAAACGGAGCTATTTCGCCAACACAAATAATCTTTTTGGAAAAAATGAACATTTGCTATCTAACTGAGAGTCTCGTCATTGAAATCATCCGAAGTTCTTCAAAGGTAAATGTTAAGGGAATTTTTATCAATGATGACTAATTATGTATACATTTCAATCAGGACTGACTAGTCCAAATGCTATTATGTACTGTACATAATTAATTTTCTCTCTTGCTCCCATTGCCAATTGTATATAATATAGTCAGGAGTTTAGAACAGTGCCTTGGTACAAATGAATGAACTATCTCCAGATGGCAGGGACGGACTATCTAAAGACTGTCTAGAATGCTATCTACACTGACTGACCTTGGCTTCAGGTGAGGAGGGAAGGCTCGAGAACTATAGGGCCTCTCTACCAGTGTCATGAAGAGATAGAACATTTAGAAAACGCTGACGTCATTTTCAGTTTATAACCTGTGGAAAAATGTGTATGTAGGCAGTACTCTCTTGAATTAAACGCTGTTACCTGACTTAAGACCGGGGCTCTGTCCATTCTTATAAAATATTAGGGTCTTACAAACCCTTCGAATGCATTGACAGAGTATTTCATTCTGATTGGGAAATAATACAGAGGAATTTAGAATTCCATCAACAGAAAATTATTTTATTTGAATGCTTTTCTTGGTTTTGTGAAAATGTTGCCTGCTGAATGCTAGGCTTAATGCTATG
The DNA here is from genome assembly GCF_002021735.2 of Oncorhynchus kisutch. Taxonomy (NCBI): domain Eukaryota; kingdom Metazoa; phylum Chordata; class Actinopteri; order Salmoniformes; family Salmonidae; genus Oncorhynchus; species Oncorhynchus kisutch. The sequence goes on from NC_034177.2 coordinate 22,975,121, forward strand.
CTAGGCTATCAATACTCTTACACAAATGCTTGTATAGCTTTGGTTGAAAAGCATATTTTGAAAATCTGAGATGACAGTGTTGTTAACAAAAGGCTAAGCTTGTGTTTGAATATATTTATTTCATTTAATTTGCGATTTTCATGAATAGGAAACTTTGCGTTATGGTAATGCACTTGAGGCTATGATTACGCTCCCGGATACGGGATTGCTCGTCGCTAGAGGTTAATGGCACCTGGTTGAACTTGTTATCAGTATAAAAGACACCTGTCCACAACCTCAAACAGTCACACTCCAAACTCCACTATGGCCAAGACCAAAGAGCTGTCAAAGGACACCAGAAACAAAATTATAGACCTGCACCAGGCTGGGAAGACTGAATCTGCAATATGTAAGCAGCTTGGTTTGAAGAAATCAACTGTGGGAGCAATTATTAGGAAATGGAAGACATACAAGACCACTGATAATCTCCCTCGATCTGGGGCTCCACGCAAGATCTCACCCCGTGGGGTCAAAATGATCACAAGAACGGTGAGCAAAAATCCCAGAACCACACGGGGGGACCTAGTGAATGACCTGCAGAGAGCTGGGACCAAAGTAACAAAGCCTACCATCAGAAACACACTACGCCGCCAGGGACTCAAATCCTGCAGTGCCAGATGTGTCCCCCTGCTTAAGCCAGTACATGTCCAGGCCCGTCTGAGGTTTGCTAGAGACCATTTGGATGATCCAGAAGAAGATTGGGACAATGTCATGTGGTCAGATGAAACCAAAATATAACTTTTTGGTAAAAACTCAACTCGTCGTGTTTGGAGGACAAAGAATGTTGAGTTGCATCCAAATAACACCATACCTACTGTGAAGCATGAGGGTGGAAACATCATGCTTTGGGGCGAGTTTTCTGCAAAGGGACCAGGACGACTGATCCGTGTAAAGGAAAGAATAAATGGGGCCATGTATCGTGAGATTTTGAGTGAAAACCTCCTTCCATCAGCAAGGGCATTGAAGATGAAACGTGGCTGGGTCTTTCAGCATGACAATGATCCCAAACACACCGCCCGGGCAACGAAGGAGTGGCTTCGTAAGAAGCATTTCAAGGTCCTGGAGTGGCCTAGCCAGTCTCCAGATCTCAATCCCATAGAAAATCTTTGGAGGGAGTTGAAAGTCCGTGTTGTCCGGCAACAGCCCCAAAACATCACTGCTCTAGAGGAGATCTGCATGGAGGAATGGGCCAAAATACCAGCAACAGTGTGTGAAAACCTTGTGAATGCTAATGAGCTGCGGGGATAATTACACTCCTGGATACAGTTTTTTTTTCGTAGCTAAACGTGACGCACCAAACGGAGCGATTTCTCCTAAACAAATGATCTTTCAGGAAAAACTGAGCATTTGCTATCTAACTGAGAGTCTCCTCATTGAAAACATCTGAAGTTCTTCAAAGGTAAGTGATTTTATTTGAATGATTTTCTGGTTTTTGTGAAAATGTTGCCTGCTGATGCTGACGCTAAATGCTACGCTAGCTGCGCTAGCTGTTACACAAATGCTTGTTTTGCTATGGTTGAGAAGCATATTTTGAAAATCTGAAATGACAGTGTTGTTATCAAAAGGCTAAGCTTGAGAGCTAGCATTTTAATTTCATTTCATTTGCGATTTTCATGAATAGTTAACGTTGCGTTATGGTAATGAGCTTGAGGCTGTATTCACGATCCCGGATCCGGGATGGCTCGACGCAAGAAGATAACAAAGTATTGAGATAAACTTTTGTTATTGACCAAACACTTATTTTCCACCATAAATTGCAAATAAATTCATAAAAAATCCTACAATGTGATTTTCTGGATTTTTTTTCTCATTTTGTCTGTCATAGTTTAAGTGTACCTATGATGAAAATTACAGGCCTCTCTCATGTTAAGTGGGAGAACTTGCACAATTGGTGGCTGACTAAATACTTTTTTGCCCCACTGTAGATGTACAGTATATATCTTGATTTTGACATTACGTCAGTTAAGATTAAGATAAGCAGAGTAAGGTGTTTACATGACTTTTGCATAATCTGCCTACTGCCATAATCAGTTTAATATCAAATTATTACTGTGCATGTAAACGTACTTCGTGTTTATTATTCATGCCGGCATTGATGTAGATGATACTTATGATCAATATGCTTCTGAAGAGTGAGGGAGAGGGCCAGGAAAAGAGGGCTACTTTCTCTGTGTTGCTGTACCCTTGCCGAATCTCTCTCTCTGCAGAATCTCTTTGACAACCTTGTGAGTCAGTTATCCTGCTGTCCTTTCAATGACTGTCCTAGTACTGTTCCTGAACACATATGACCCATAATGTTGTGATAGTATTAGCTGCCTGTTTTGTCCTTGATGTGCAGCACTGTGACATTATGAACTGTGACTGTTAGCTGAGAATCCCATTAATTCAAATCGGTTCCTAGCGACCGGAATAATACTGGGATAAAAGAATGTATCAAACTTGACAAAGCAAGGTCCTTCATGTACACATTCGACCATAAAAAAAATATAATAATCAGAACCGGTAACATTTTTTAAAGGTTTTGGTTTATAATGTAAATGGTAATATGTAGTGTGAACATAAAATCGTTTTTTATTAATGTTCTACTATATAAAGGAGTGTATGCAAGGCAACAGTGTCCTAAAAGTCCAATTAAACTTTTTTTTTATCTCAATATCAAATCATTTCTGGGTAACAATTAAGTACTAACTGTGACTGTTTTCAATTAAAATGGTCAAAAAGAAATAAAATGGCTTCTTAGCAAAGAGCACTTTTTCAAGCAATAATTTTGCTAGAACTGTCTGGAAGTGGAGAGGGGGAGGAGAAACTGTAAACTAGCTCTTATTGGCAGGTTTGGAACTCTCTTTCTTATTGGGTTATTAACTAATTTACCCTCTGGTGATGTCATCAGACAGCCAAAAATTCCATTCCAAACAATGTCAAAATTTTCAAGGAAGTCTTTTCAAACAACTCTAAAAGGGCTATGTCACCATTTTCACAATTTGGAACAACTGAATGTATGCGTCTTAGAAGTAGTTTTCACATACAAACTCCATATATCTGAACTCAGAATTAAATAGGCTTCCCAAAAATAACATGGAACATTTATTTTGATTGGCGATTTCCTGCATTTATCAGACTGCAACCAGGTAGCCTGATTTCAGATGTGTCCATGTACACGTATACAGGATTATTAAGGAAATTGTTCTTTGTCAAAGCATGTTAAATTTTTTACCAAACTATTATATTAATCTAATTCTCCACAATAATTGCATTATTGTGTGCATGTAACAGTACTCAATGTCATTTCAGCTGCTGAGGAGGGCCCTGAAACGGGGGGCACGAAATTGAAAAAATATGGAAAAGGCAGAGCAATTGCAGCAAGAACCGTGGCAAAAGCAGGAAGAGGAGAGAGATTGAGTAAGAGGGGGGTGGGGCGGGGGATCATTCCTGGAAGTCACTGTGAAAGTGACATTTCAGTATGAAGAGACACGGCATAGGGTTGAGAAGATTTAATGAGAGTGACTTTTTGGTCTCCCTCCTCCACTACTGGAGGGAATAACCTTTACAACTTCCCCGTGACAACCATCCCACAAGATATATGGGTGTCCTCTCATCAAGGGATAAAAAAGATGGACCCCAGGAAATCCAGACAGCAACCTTTCATTCTGCCACACATGGCAGGACACACATGAAAGCAACCGTATACTTCAGAAATAGGTTGGGCAAAGCAAGTTGAAAGCATGGGTATTGATTTCCTTGTCTTTTATCTACAGCAGTTGAAAGACCATTTACGTCCATGTTGGGAATAAAGACCCTGAATAAAGAATTGATAGCGAGACCTTCTGTAAATATTGCTGTGAATGAAATCTGGTTCCTAGATCAAATACAAATGACCAAATATCTAGTACTGTAGAATTGCATGGCAAAATACAAATGGTGGAATTGGCACAACACAATTTAATAACATATAGCGCAAATGAAAAGATGGATGACATACTGTACATTATAAACTGGGTGGTTCAAGACCTGAATGCTGATTGGCTGACAGCTGTGGTATATCAGACCGTTGTCACATTCTGACCTTATGTCACACCCTGACCATAGTTTGCTTTGTATGTTCTATGTTTTGTTTGGTCAGGGTGTGATCTGAGTGGGCATTCTATGTTGGATGTCTTGTTTGTCTGTTTCTGTGTTTGGGCCTGATATGGTTCTCAATCAGAGGCAGGTGGTAGTCATTGTCTCTGATTGGGAGCCATATTTAGGTAGCCTGTTTGGTGTTGGGTTTTGTGGGTGATTGTTCCTGTCTTTGTGTTTGTTACACCAGATAGGGCTGTTTTCGTTTTTTTTTTCTCACATTTCTTGTTTAGTATATTGTTCATTTATCATCTTCATTAAAGATGTATCACCATAACCACGCTGCGTTTTGGTCCGCCTCTCTTTCAACAGAAGAATCCCGTTACACCTTAGTTCTTTTGTTATGTCTTTGTGTTAGGTTGGTCAGGGCGTGAGTTGTGGTGGGTTGTCTATGTTCGTTTTTCTATGTTGTGTTTTGCGTTTGGCCTGGTATGGTTCTCAATCAGAGGCAGGTGTCGTTAGTTGTCTCTGATTGAGAATCATACTTAGGTAGTCTTTTCCCACCTGTGATTCGTGGGGTGATTGTTTTCTGTCTTTGTCACCAGACAGGACTGTTTCGTGTCATTCTCTTTGTTATTTTTGTTTTAGTGGTCTGTGTTTAATAAATTCATCATGAACAGGTACCACGCTGCGCATTTGTCCTCTGATCCTTCCAACTACTCCTCCTCAGAAGAGGAGGAAGACGAGCATTACAACCATATTTATTTAACTAGGCAAGTTAAGGACAAATTCTTATTTACAATGACGGCCTAACCCGGCAAAACCTTTACCCGGACGAGGCTGGGCCTATTGTGCGCCGCCCTATGGGACTCCCAATCATGGCCGGTTGTGATACAGCCTGGAATCGAGCCAAGGTCTGTAGTGACGCCTCTAGCACTGAGATGCAGTGCCATAGACCGCTGCGCAACTCAGGAGCCCATGGGTATGGCAAAGCACTTATTTCTACTGCTCTAATTACGTTGGTAACCAGTTTATAATAGCAATAAGGAACCTCTGGGATTTGTGGTATATGGCCACACGTCTAAGGCTGTTCTTAGGCACGATGCAACGCCTCCACTGGCTTTATTGCTTAATTGATCAAACCTCGAAGACAAGATATCTGTGTCATTCTTATCCAGCCATTCTCAGTCTGCCAGGAGTTGGCTATTTCACTTCCTCTTGCTGCACTGAGCTGATGTATGGGCTGATTTCGATGGAACGCTAGTGACATAAATAGGGCCCTGTGTATTGGGCTATCATGTCACATGACTTAGATTTTAACCTTTATTTTAAGCCTTTTCCAGAAATTATAATTACACCAGAAATTCAAGCAATTGCCTGAGGATGATGCTGGACCAATTGACATAAAACAAAAGAGGACAGTTTGATGAAAAAGCTTTAAATTAAAGGTTAAATTCCATGATGGTAGAAAACACAGGGCCCTAGCACATAAAGTATAGGAAGCCTGCTCCCAAACTGACTGTGATGTGAATGACTGCTTTGGAAATCTGGGGGATTTCTCTACATAAAACCCAACGCAGGGTGAACAACATTGTTCACTCAGCACAAGGAGAGCTGTAATAAAACACCAAAGCAATGCTCAATTCTGCTTTCCACTTGTTGTTCCTGTATGCCTCCCTATAACAGGGTGCATAGATCTAAGATGCTAACATGACTCTCTTTAGAACCTATGCTCCAACTGTAACCCAGGCTTTGCACCTCCAGAGGTGGACGCATACAGTACAGTATGTCTGGTCTTCCTCACGTATCACCAGCCTTTATAATGATCCCCATTAGCATGTCCATCTGCTCTGTTTGAGACAGCAGACAGTGGAAGCTGGGGCTTAGAATGTCTCCCCTTTAACCCATTCCAGAGTGCTAGACTAGATCACATCCCATTATTACATGAAGAGGTTATGTAGTATAGTGCAGCACTTCGTCTCTCACAGTTACACTGCACAGGAAACTGTTACGCATTCTAGTCAAGGCCAGCTTCTCTGAATCATGTAACAGAAAATAAAAGATACGCACATACACTTTTATTCATGCTTTTTGCCACACATTAACTTTCATGTGTACCCACTCACATGAAAATGTACACTACCGGTCAAACATTTTAGAACACCTACTCATTCAAGGGTTTTTCTTTATTTTTACTATTTTCTACATTGTAGAATAATAGTGAAGGCATCAAAACTATGAAATAACACATGGAATAATGTAGTAACCAAACAAGTGTTAAACAAATTAAAACATATTTTATATTTGAGATTCAAATAGCCACCCTTTGACTTGATGACAGTTTTGCACACTCTTGGCATTCTCTCAACCAGCTTCACCTGGAATGCTTTTCCAACAGTGTTGAAGGAGTTCCCACATATGCTGAGCACTTGTTGGCCGCTTTTCCTTCACTCTGTGGTCTGACTCATCCCAAACCATCTCAATTTGGTTGAGGTCGGGGGATTGTAGAGGCCAGGTCATCTGATGCAGCACTCCATCACTCACCTTGTTGGTAAAATAACCCTGGAGGCTGTGTAAGATGGGATGGACTCCAGACCAAAGGACAAATTTCCACCAGTCTAATGTCCGTTTCTCGTGTTTCTTGGCCCTAGCAAGTCTCTTCTTATTATTGGTGTCCTTTAGTAGTGGTTTCTTTGCAGCAATTCGACCATGAAGGCCTGATTCACAAAGTCTCCTCTGATCAGTTGAGGTTGAGATGTGTCTGTTACTTGAACTCTGTGAAGCATTTATTTGGGCTGCAACTTCTGAGGCTGGTAACTCTAATAAACTTATCATCTGCAGCAGAGGTAACTCTGGGTCTTCCATTCCTGTGGAGGTCCTCACGAGAACCAGATTCATCATAGCGCTTGATGATTTTTGAGACGGCACATGAAGAAACTTTCTTGAAATTTCCGTATTGACTGACCTTCATGTCTTAAAGTAATGATGGACTGTCATTTCTCTTTGCTTATTTGAGCTGTTCTTGCCATAATATGGACTTGGTCTTTTACCAAATAAGACTATCTTCTGTATACCCCCCCTACCTTTGTCACAACACAACTGATTGTAAAGAAATTAAGAAGGTAAGAAATTCCACAAATTAACTTTTAAGAAGGCACACCGGTTAATTGAAATGCATTCCATGTGACTACTTCATGAAACTGTTTGAGAGAATGCCAAGAGTGTGCAAAGCTGTCAGCAAGGTAAATTGTGGCTATTTAAAGAATCTCAAATATAAAAAATATTTTGATATGTTTAACACTTTTTTGGTTACTACATGATTCCATATGTGTTATTTCATAGTTTTGATGTCTTCACTATTATTCTACAATGTAGAAAATATAAATAATAAAGAAAAACCCTTGAATGAGTAGGTGTTCTAAAACGTTTGATTGGTAGTGTACAAACGTATACACAAACATACACAAGAGCAGTGATGAATACCACAAAAGATCTGGGACTGCTATACTGTAGTGTCTGATTGACAGCTGAGATTACATACTGGTGAGTCGAGGTAGTAGACTGCTATTAAATTTCTTCCTCACTGTTTACTCTGGGAAAACATTTTAATAACAGAGCTGTCACACAGAAAAAGTGTCACCTTTCTTATGGAAATCACCAACACTCTGCTGCCAGTCTGCCCATGCATACAGTCCACTAACTACCATTAATTCCCTCACTCTTGACAGAAACCACTGCACTTATCAACAACCTGAAATTGGGTTCATTCAGAATATGTACACAGCCAGTGAAGAGTGTGCTCATATTAAAGAATACAATGGAATAAATGCATCTGCTTGAAGGCCCAGCCTTGCTTTCGAACCACATACAGTACATACAGTGCCTTGCGAAAGTATTCGGCCCCCTTGAACTTTGCGACCTTTTGCCACATTTCAGGCTTCAAACATAAAGATATAAAACTGTATTTTTTTGTGAAGAATCAACAACAAGTGGGACACAATCATGAAGTGGAACGACATTTATTGGATATTTCAAACTTTTTTAACAAATCAAAAACTGAAAAATTGGGTGTGCAAAATTATTCAGCCCCTTTACTTTCAGTGCAGCAAACTCTCTCCAGAAGTTCAGTGAGGATCTCTGAATGATCCAATGTTGACCTAAATGACTAATGATGATAAATACAATCCACCTGTGTGTAATCAAGTCTCCGTATAAATGCACCTGCACTGTGATAGTCTCAGAGGTCCGTTAAAAGCGCAGAGAGCATCATGAAGAACAAGGAACACACCAGGCAGGTCCGAGATACTGTTGTGAAGAAGTTTAAGTTTACAAAAAGATTTCCCAAGCTTTAAGGTCAACGGGGTCAATAGTATGGTTAAACAGTACAAATACAAACTACATAGATCAATCAAGATGGCGAAACACATGTATAGGGACAAAGTGGAGGAGCAATTCAGCGGGTCGGACACAAGGCGTATAAGGCAGTGGCTCCTAACGATCACAGATTACAAAAAAGAAAGCCAGCCGTGTCGCTAACAGCTAAGTACTTACGGTCTCCATGGAGGCCGTGTGTAAGTCATTCAAACATATTAACCCTCGTAAGTCTGCTGGCCCAGACGGCATCCAAAGCCGTGCCCTCAGAGCATGTGCAGAGCAGCTGGCTGTTGTGTTTTCAGACATTTTCAATCTCTCTTGCTCAGGCTGCTATCCCCACCTAATTAAAGATGTCCACTACCATCCCTGTGCCCAAGAACGGGAAAGTGACACATTTGTCATCATGAAGTGCTTCGAGAGGCTAGTTAAAGACCACATCACCTCCACCCTCCCCGACACACTCGGCCCTCTCCAATTTGCTTACTGCCCCTGACAGATCCACGACGCAATCGCCATTGCACTGCCCACTGCTCTCACTCACCTGGACCAAAATGAATGCATATGTGAGGATGCTGTTCATTGACTACAGCTCGGGGTTCAATACCATATTACCCTCTAAGCTCACCACAAAGCTCATGGCCCTGGGTCTGAACACCTTCCTATGCTACTGGGTCCTAGACTTCTTGACGGGCCGAACATAGACAGGGCTCTAACTCCCCTAGCTCCACAATGAGATAGGGCGCAGGCCAGGCAGCAGGCTGTTAGCTAGCACAGTCAGTGTAGTCAGCTCAGCTATCCCCATTGAGACTGTCTGTGCCTCGACCTAGGTTGGGCAAAACTAAACATGGCGGTGTTCGCCTTACCAATCTCACTGGAATAAAGACCTTCTCGATTCCTGCCATGATTGAAAGAGATTGTCATTCCTCACATCTCAAAATAGGGCTACTTAATGTTTGATCCCTCACTTCAAAGGCCGTTATTGTCAATGAACTAATCACTGATCATAATCTTGATGTGATTGGCCTGACTGAAATATGGCTTAAGCCAGATGAATTTAATGTGTAAAATGAGGCCTCACCTCCTGGTTACACTAGTGACCATATATTTTACGTGTCCTGCGGAGGTGTTGCTAACATTTATGATAGCAAATTTAAATTTACCACAAAAAAAAGTCATTTTCGTCTTTTGAGCTTCTAATCATGAAATCTATGCAGCCTACTCAATAACCTTTCATAGCTACGGTTTACAGGCCTCATGGGTCATATACAGCGTACTTCACTGAGTTCACTGAATTCCTATCGGACCTTGTAGTCATGGCAGATAATACTCACATTTTTGGTGACTTTAATATTCACCTGGAAAAGTCTACAGACCCACTCCAAAAGGCTTCCGGATCCATCATCGACTCAGTGGGTTTTGTCCAACATGTCTCCGAACCTACTCACTGCCACAGTCATACTCTGGACCTAGTCTTGTCCTGTGGAATAAATGTTGTGGATCTTAACTTTGTGAGGCTAGGGGGCAGTATTTGGATGTTTGGATGACTGAGGTGCCCAAAGTAAACTGCATGTTACCCAGGCCCAGAAGCTAGGATATGCATATGCAAGGTAGTATTGGATAGAAAACACTCTAAAGTTTTTAAAACAGTTAAAATAATGTCTTTGAGTATAACCAAACTTATTTGGCAGGCGAAATCCTGAGGACATCCATCCAGGATTTTTTTTTTTTTGAGGTCATTGGACCTTTCAATGCTTTTCTATGGGAAAGTCTAATAATTAGGACCCAAATTGCAGTTCCTATGGCATCCACTAGATGCCAACAGTCTTTAGAAATGGTTTCATGCTTGATTTTTGAAAAATGAAGAAGTATTCATATTCTTTCGAAGTATCCCTCAGAAGGATTCTATTCTTTTTGCACGCTCCTCGTTCTTTTTCTCCAGTATTGAACACAGTTTATTCCGTCTTCAATTTTATTGATTATTTACATATTAGGTTACCTGAGGTTGGGTTAGAAACGTTGTTTGAATTGTTTGGACGAAGTTTACAGGTAACTTTTTAGATTCCATTGTAGGCATGTTGGGCGAGTTGAAACAGGTGTATTTCTGAATCAAACACGCCAAATAAACTTACATTTTTGGGATATAAAGAAGGACTTTATTGACCAAAACAACCATTCATTGTGTAACTGGGACACAAGATGAAGATCTTCAAAGGTAAGTGATTTATTTTATCGCTATTTCTGACTTCCGTTATGCCTCTGCTTGGTTGGAAAATGTTTGTGGCGCGCTCCGGTGAGGGTGCGCACTTGGTTATTTATCTCCGGGAAAGAACATACTATTTTCTGTCTTAAATTTTATTGTTTATTTACATATTAGGGTACCTGAGGATTGATTAGCAACATTATTTTACTTGTTTGGATGAAGTATATTGGTAACTTTTGGGATTCATTTCGTATGCATTTTGAACAAGGGGAAACCGGTGGATTATTGAATGAAGCGCGCCAACTAATCTGACCTTTTGGGGACGTAAAGAAGGACTGTATCGAACAAAATGACCATTCATTGTGTAACTGGGACCCTTTGGATTGCAAAAAGATGAAGATCTTCAAAGGTAAGTGATTTATTTTATCGCTATCTTTGAGTTTTGTGACACTTGTGCAGGTTATGAATTCATGTTAATGCAGGAAGTGGGTGATGCGCTGTCCTCAGATGATCAAATGCTATGCTTTCGCCCAAAAAGCCTATTATAAATCGGACAAAGCGGTTCGATTACCAAGATTCTAAGCTAAAGAATGATGTATAAAACTAGTATTTTTATGAATGTTTAATATTACTACTTTTGTTTTTGAATTTCGCGCACTGCAATTTCACCGGATGTTGTCGAGGTGGGACGCTAGCATCCCAATGATCCGAAAGAAGTTAATGTTTTTCCACATAATCATAGATTATCGGACAACCATTTTATTACGTTTGCAATCGCAACAAATAATCTGCTCAGACCCCAACCAAGGATCATAAAAAGCCATGCTATAAATTCTTGGACAACCCAAAGACTCCTAGATGCCTTTCCAGACTCCCACCGCCTACCCAAGGATGTCAGAGTATAAAAATCAGTTAACTACCTAACTGAGGAACTCAATTTAACTTTGCGCAATACCCTAGATGCAGTCGCACCCCTAAAATCCAAAAACATTTGTCATAAGAAACTAGCTCCCTGGCATACAGAAAATACCCATGCTCTGAAGCAAGCTTCCAGAAAATTGGAAGGGAAAAGGCGCCACACCAAACTGGAAGTCTTCCAACTAGCTTATCCCTGATGTGGAAACTGCCTGGAAAGTCTTTCATGATGGTTTTTCCCAAATAGTAAACAAACATGCCCCATTCCGCAGGTTCAGGGTTAAAGGGCGGGATAATCCATGGTTTTCTTCTGAGCTGTCTTGTATTATTCACGACCGTAATCTAGCTAAAGCAAGGAAATCATGTTCTGATGCTGATTGGCTTATATTTAGGCGTGTTATTTTCTTCTCAGGAAGGCCAAGTCTGAATATTTTATGTCTGTTACCACTGATAACCTGAATGACCCTAGAAAGTTTTGGAAGGCTATTAAGTCTATGTCTGGTAACAGTAATGTTAATGAATTACCGTCATGTGTTTTGAAGGACTCTGTTGCTATGTATGACAAAACTGAAATTCGGAATTGTTTCAATGAGCACTGTCCTCTGTCTCTGTACAACCCTGTGTGGATGAACCAGTGAGAGCTGGTCAAACGTTTAGCTTTTTGCCATTCTCAGTGCAGGTGGTACATAAAGCCCTTGAAATGCTTAGATCAGAGAAAGCCTGCAGGTCCTGATCTTTTTAAATCTGGCAGCTAACCCTAACCCTAACCCTAACCCTAACCCTAACCCTAACCCTAACCCTAACCCTAACCCTAACCCTAACCCTAACCCTAAACGTCAAACGTTCATAGCTGAGCCACTTAAAATCTCTGTTCAATCTAACCCTGGAATGTAATGAAATTCCAAAGATCTGGAAATCAGCATTTGTCCTACCACTTTTAAAAGGGGAGATCCAACTATTCTAAATAACTATAGGCCAATCTCAAAGCTGTCACCCCTGGTGAAAATACTTGAAACCTAGGTAAGTGAACAGCTGAAAGAGTTTTTATTTACTAACTCTATTTGATCAATGTACCAATCGGGCTTCAGGAAGAAGCATAGCGCAATTACAGCAGCCATGAAGGTTTTAAATGATATCACTGAAGCCATTGACAAACAACAGCACTGTGTCTCACTTTTTATTGATCTCTCTAAGGCTTTTGATACAGCTGATCATGCTATACTATGGCAGAGATTGTCGAGTGTAGGTCTTTCGGAGCATGCAGTTGCATGGTTTGTTAACTATCTGTCTGATAAAACTCAGTGCAATGGGTGGGCTTATGTGTGTCAAATTGTCTGTCTTGAATGGTGTGCCCCAAGGCCCTGTACTTGGTGCTCTCTTATTCATTATTTACATAAATGATTTAGACAAAAACGTCCAAAATGCACAACTTAATTTTTATGCTGATGATACTGTTATTTACTGTTGTGCCTCGTCTCTTACAAAAGCTTTCCAGAACATGCAAACAGCTTTTATACTGTTCAACATACCTTGTGTCAATTAAAGCTTATTCTCAATACTGACAAAACTAAACTAATGGTGTTTCCTAATGCAAGAAATAGACCTCTGAACCTTTCACCTATTACTACCTGTCAGGGCAAGGAGATTGAGGTTGTAACCTCATATAAATATCTTGGAATTTTAAATTGCATATTCAACACTTACAAAAAAAATGAAGCTGAAATTGGGATTTTTATTTTAGGAATAAGGCCTGTTTTTCTTTTGAAGCCAGAAGGAGGCTAGTATCAGCTACATGCATGTCTTTACTAGACTATGGGGATATTTGATATATGAATGCTTCCGCTCAGTGTTTGAGATCAATTGACACTTTTTACCATGGCACTTTGAGATTTATTTTAAACTGCAAAACCCTTACGCACCACTGCACTTTGTATACCAGGGTTGGCTGGCCTTCTCTAATCACTCGTAGGCTCAGTCACTGGTATACTTTTATTTACAAAGCCATTTTGGGTTTACTACCTTTTTATTTGTGCATTTTTATTGTTCAGAAATATGGTGGGTACTCTCTTCGTTCGCTGGACCTTATCCTGCTAACTGTTCCAAATGTTTGAACTGAATTTGGTAAAAGGGCTTTTATGTACTCTGCGCCATCGTCTTGGAACACCTTACAAAATACTTTTAAACTGGAAGAACTTGTCCCGATTGGTGTTTTAAAATCACTGATGAATGATTTTGAGGCTGATTCCCTGACCTGTCAATGTCTTTAATTTGCTGTTTTATACTCTTATGAATTCAATGGTATTTACTAGATTACTTGTAGTTTTTCATGTTGTCTGTCTGTAATTTTTTTGTAATGACTTGGTGCTGCCTATTTTGGCCAGGGCGCTCTTCAAAAAGAGATTTTAATCTCAATGAGCCCTTCCTGGTTAAATAAAGGTTAAATAAAATAAATAAATAAAGTTTGGAAAAACAGTACCTTGCAGTATCTAAGATCCCTCACTCCTGCTCAATCATCCTATTTTTCCAACTTAATTGAGGAAAACAAGAACAATCCCAAATGTCTTTTTGATACTGTCACAAAGCTAACTAAAAAGCAGCATTCCCCAAGACAGGATGGCTTTCACTTCAGCTGTGATAAATTCAAGAACTTCTTTGAGGAAAAGATCATGATCATTAGAAAACAAATTACGGACTCCTCTATAAATCTGCGTATTCCTCCAAAGCTCAGTTGTCCTGAGTCTGCACAACTCTGCCAGGACCTAGGAACAAGGGAGACACTCAAGTGTTTGAGTACTATATCTCTTGACACAATGATGAAAATAATCATGGCCTCTAAACCTTCAAGCTGCATACTGGACCCTATTCCAACTAAACTACTGAAAGAGCTGCTTCCTGTGCTTGGCCCTCCTATGTTGAACATAAAATACAGCTCTCTATCCATCGGATGTGTACCAAACTCACTAAAAGTGGCAGTAATAAAGCCACTCTTGAAAAAGCCAAACCTTGACCCAGAAAATATAAAAAGCTATCGGCCTATATAGAATCTCCCATTCCTCTCAAACGTTTTTGAAAAAACTGATGCACAGCAACTCACTGCCTCCCTGAAGACAAACAATGTATAGGAAACGCTTCAGTCTGGTTTTAGACCCCATCATAGCACTGAGACTGCACTTGTGAAGGTGGTAAATGACCTTTTAGTGGCGTCAGACTGAGGCTCTGCATCTGTCCTCATGCTCCTTAGTGCTGCTTTTGATACCATCGATCACCACATTCTTTTGGAGAGACTGGAAACCCAAATTGGTCTACACAGACAAGTTCTGGCCTGGTTTAGATCTTATCTGTCGGAAAGATATCAGTTTGTCTCTGTGGATGGTTTGTCCTCTGACAAATCAAGTGTACATTTCGGTGTTCCTCAAGGTTCCGTTTTAGGACCACTATTGTTTTCACTATATATTTTACATCTTGGTGATGTCATTTGGAAACATAATGTTAACTTTCAGTGCTATGCAGATGACACACAGCTGTACATGTCAATGAAACATGGTGAAGTCCCAAAAGTACCCTAGCTGGAAGCCTGTGTTTCAGGCATAAGGAAGTGGATGGCTGCAAATGTTCTACCTTTAAACTCGGACAAAACAGAGATGCTTGTTCTAGGTGCCAAGAAACAAAATTATCTTCTGTTGATTCTGACAATTAATCTTGAAGGTTGTACAGTCGTCTCAAATAAAACTGTGAAGGACCTCCGCGTTACTCTGGACCCTGATCTCTCTTTTGACGAACATATCAAGACTGTTTCAAGGACAGCTTTTTTCCATCTACGTAACATTGCAAAAATCCAAAACTTTCTGTCCAAAAATGATGCAGAAGAATGTATCCATGCTTTTGTCACTTCTAGGTTAGACTACTGCAATGCTCTACTTTCCGGCTACCCAGACAAAGCACAAAATAAACTTCTGTTAGTGAATGGAAAGGCACTGGAGCAACGAACCGCCCTTGCTGTCTCTGCTTCCCATCTCTCCACTGGGATTCTCTGCCTCTAACCCTATTACAGGGGCTGAGTCACTGGCTTACTGGTGCTCTTTCATGCCGTCCCTAGGAGGGGTGCGTCACTTGAGTGGGTTGAGTCACTGATGCCTGTCTGGGTTGTCTGTCTGGGTTGTCTGTCTGGGTTGCCCCCCCCCCTCCCTTGGCTTGTGCTTGTGCTGTGGCTGAGATCTTTGTGGGCTATACTCAACCTTGTCTCAGGATGGTAAGTTGGTGGTTGAAGATATCCTTCTAGTGGTGTGGGGGCTGTGCTTTGGCAAAGTGGGTGGGGTTATATCCTGCCTGTTTGGCCCTGTCCGTGGGTATCGTCGGACGGGGCCACAGTGTCTCCCGACCCCTCCTGTCTCAGCCTCCAGTATTTATGCTGCAATAGTTTATATGCTCTCTCTAATTCTTTCTTTCTCTCTCTCCGAGGACCTGAGCCCTAGGACCATGCCTCAGGACTACCTGGCCTGATGACTACCTGGCCTGATGCAGCAGTCCCCAGTCCACCTGGCCGGACTGCTGCTCCAGCTTCAACTGTTCTGCCTGCGGCTAAGGAACCCTGACCTGTTCACCGGACATGCTACCTGTCCCAGACCTGCTGTTTTCATCTCTCTAGAGACAGCAGGAGTGGTAGAGATACTCTGAATGATCGGCTATGTGATTATTATTATTTGACCATGCTGGTCATTTATGAACATTTGAACATCTTGGCCATGTTCTGTTATAATCTCCACTCGGCACAGCCAGAAGAGGACTGGCCACCCCCATAGCCTGTTTCCTCTAAGGGTTTCTTCCTAGGCTCTGGCCTTTCTAGGGAGTTTACCCTATCCACCGTGCTTCTACACCTGCATTGCTTGCTGTTTGGGGTTATAGGCTGGGTTTCTGTACAACACTTTGAGATATCAGCTGATGTAAGAAGGGCTTTATGAATACATTTGATTTGATTTGATTTACTCCATGCATACATGCGTTGGGCAAGTAATTAAACAATTGCTGGATCGAATCCCCGAGCTGAGAAGGTAAAAATCTGTCATTCTGCCCCAGTGCAAGGCAGTTAACCCACTGTTCCCTGGGGCCGAAGACGTGGATGTCGATTATGGCAGCCCCCCGCACCTTTCTGATTCAGAGGTTAAATGCAAAAGGCACAGTTCAGTTGAATACATTCAGTTGGACAACTAACTAGGTATCCACCTTTCCCTTTTCCACAAGTGCGTGGCCTCACACAGTTCCAATGCCATAATCAAGTTAGCTGATGACACGACAATAGTAGGGCTGATTACCAACAACGACGAGACGGCCTACAAGGAGGAGGTAGGCACCCTGACGGTTTGGTTCCAGGGAAACAGCCTCTCCCTCAACATCAGAAAAACAAAGGAGCTGATGGTGGACTTCAGGAGGAACCAGGCTGGGCATGCCCCCATCCTCATCAATGGACATTGAGACTAGAGGTTGACCGATTATGAGTTTTCAACGCCAATACCGATTCCGATTATTGGAGGACCAAAAAAGCCGATACCGATTAATTGTAATAATGACAATTACAACAATACTGAATGAACACTTATTTTTAACTTAATATAATACATCAATAAAAATCTATTTAGCCTCAAATAAATAATGAAACATGTTCAATTTGGTTTAAATAATGCAAAAACAAAGTGTTGGAGAAGAAAGTAAGTGCAATATGTGCCATGTAAAAAAGCTAACGTTTAAGTTCCTTGCTCAGAACATATGAAAGTTGGTGGTTCGTTTTAACATGAGACTTCAATATTCCAAGGTAAGAGGTTGTAGGTTGTAGTTAATATAGTATTTATAGGACTATTTCTCTCTATACCATTTTGTATTTCATATACATGACTATTGGATGTTCTTATAGGCACTTTAGTATTGCCAGTGTAACAGTATAGCTTCCGTCCCTCTCCTCGCTCCTACCTGGGCTCGAACCAGGAAAACATTGACAAAGGGCACCCTCGAAGCAGCGTTACCCATGCAGAGCAAGGGGAACAACCACTCCAAGTATCAGAGCGAGTGACGTTTGAAACGCTATTAGCGCGCACCCCGCTAACTAGCTAGCCATTTCACATCGGTTACACCAGCCTAATCTCGGGAGTTGATAGGCTTGAAGTCATAAACAGCGCTGTGCTTGCGAAGAGCTGCTGGCAAAACGCACAAAAGTGCTGTTTGAATGAATGATTACGAGCCTGCTGCTGCCTACCATCGCTCAGTCAGACTGCTCTATCAAATATCAAATCATAGACTTAATTATAACATAACACACAGAAATACGAGCCTTTGGTCATTAATATGGTCGAATCCAGAACTATCATTTAGAAAATAAAATGTTTATTATTTCAGTGAAATATGAAACCGTTCCGTATTTTATCTAACGGATGGCATCCATAAGTCTAAATATTCCTGTTACATTGTACAACCTTCAATGTTATGTCATAATTACGTAAAAGTCTGGCAAATTAGTTTGCAATGAGCCAGGCTGCCCAAACTGTTGCATATACCCTGAATCTGCGTGCAATGAACGCAAGAGAAGTGACACAATTTCCCCTGGTTAATATTGCCTGCTAACTTGGATTTCTTTTAGCGAAATATGCAGGATTAAAAATATATACTTCTGTGTATTGATTTTAAGAAAAGCATTGGTGTTTATGGTTAGGTACAGTCATGGAACGATTGTGCTTTTTTCACAAATGCGCTTTTGTTAAATCATCCCCGCAGGACACGCTAGATAAACTAGTAATAGTATCAACCATGTGTAGTTAACTAGTGATTATGATTGATTGATTGATTGTTTTTTATAAGATAAGTTTAATACTAGCTAGCAACTTACCTTGGCTTCTACTGCATTCGCGTAACTGGCAGGCTCCTAGTGGAGTGCAATGAGAGGCAGGTGGTTAGAGCGTTGGACTAGTTAACCGTAAGGTTGCAAGATTGAATCCCGGAGCTGACAAGGTAAAAATTGGTCGTTCTGCCCTTGAACAAGGCAGTTAACCCACCGTTCCTAGGCCATCATTGAAAGTAAGAATGTCTTCTTAACTGACTTAGCTAGTTACATAAAGGTGTAAAAAAAATATATTAAAATAAAATAAATCGGCCAAATCGGTGTCCAAAAATACCGATTTGCGATTGGTATGAAAACTTGAAATCGGCCCTAATTAATCGGCCATTCCAATTAATCGGTCGACCTCTAGTAAAGGTGTTCAAAAACTATAAGTTCCTCGGCGTACACATCTCCTCTGAGCTGAAATAGTCAAACCACACGGACACCATGGTGAAGAAGGCATGACAGCAACTCTTCAATCTCAGGATGCTGAAGAATTTTGACCTGTCCCCGAAGGCCCTCACAGTGTTCTACAGGAGCACCATCGAGAGCATACTGTCAAGCTGCATCACAGCCTGGCACGGCAACTCCACCGCCGTGGACTGCAAGGCGCTACAGAGTGTGGTATACTCAGCCGAACGTACCATTGGGTACACACTGCCTACCCTCCAGGACACCTACAACACCAGGTGTCGCAGGAAGGCCAAGAAGTTCACCAGAAACCCCAGCCACCTGAGTAATGTCCTGTTCTCTCCATTTCCATCACTCAGATGCGGGCAGTATAGGAGTATTGCAAAAACTGTAAGACTGGCCAATAGCTTCCACCCCCAGACCAACAGACCATCAGGCTGCTGAATAAACCCGCCGGACTTCCTATCCCCCCACGCCTCTCCCCCAATGAACATTTCCCCTCTCCCACCTCCAGGGGGGGGGGGGGTTACCCTGCCCCGCTCCAGTGGACATTATCACGCTGAATAATCACCACTAGTAAGCCACCTGCGCCCCCACCCCAATGGACATTTACCATTGTACAGTTGTCAATATGTACAGTGCCTTGCGAAAGTATTCGGCCCCCTTGAACTTTGCGACCTTTTGCCACATTTCAGGCTTCAAACATAAAGATATAAAACTGTATTTTTTGTGAAGAATCAACAACAAGTGGGACACAATCATGAAGTGGAACGACATTTATTGGATATTTCAAACTTTTTTAACAAATCAAAAACGTAAAAATTGGGCGTGCAAAATTATTCAGCCCCTTTACTTTCAGTGCAGCAAACTCTCTCCAGAAGTTCAGTGAGGATCTCTGAATGATCCATTGTTGACCTAAATGACTAATGATGATAAATACAATCCACCTGTGTGTAATCAAGTCTCCGTATAAATGCACCTGCACTGTGATAGTCTCAGAGGTCCGTTAAAAGCGCAGAGAGCATCATGAAGAACAAGGAACACACCAGGCAGGTCTGAGATACTGTTGTGAAGAAGTTTAAAGCCGGATTTGGATACAAAAAGATTTCCCAAGCTTTAAACATCCCAAGGAGCACTGTGCAAGCGATAATATTGAAATGGAAGGAGTATCAGACCACTGCAAATCTACCAAGACCTGGCCGTCCCTCTAAACTTTCAGCTCATACAAGGAGAAGACTGATCAGAGATGCAGCCAAGAGGCCCATGATCACTCTGGATGAACTGCAGAGATCTACAGCTGAGGTGGGAGACTCTGTCCATAGGACAACAATCAGTCGTATATTGCACAAATCTGGCCTTTATGGAAGAGTGGCAAGAAGAAAGACATTTCTTAAAGATATCCATAAAAAGTGTCGTTTAAAGTTTGCCACAAGCCACCTGGGAGACACACCAAACATGTGGAAGAAGGTGCTCTGGTCAGATGAAACCAAAATTGAACTTTTTGGCAACAATGCAAAACGTTATGTTTGGCGTAAAAGCAACACAGCTCATCACCCTGAACACACCATCCCCACTGTCAAACATGGTGGTGGCAGCATCATGGTTTGGGCCTGCTTTTCTTCAGCAGGGACGGGGAAGATGGTTAAAAATGATGGGAAGATGGATGGAGCCAAATACAGGACCATTCTGGAAGAAAACCTGATGGAGTCTGCAAAAGACCTGAGACTGGGACGGAGATTTGTCTTCCAACAAGACAATGATCCAAAACATAAAGCAAAATCTACAATGGAATGGTTCAAAAATAAACATATCCAGGTGTTAGAATGGCCAAGTCAAAGTCCAGACCTGAATCCAATCGAGAATCTGTGTAAAGAACTGAAAACTGCTGTTCACAAATGCTCTCCATCCAACCTCACTGAGCTCGAGCTGTTTTGCGAGGAGGGATGGGAAAGAATTTCAGTCTCTCGATGTGCAAAACTGATAGAGACATACCCCAAGCGACTTACAGCTGTAATCGCAGCAAAAGGTGGCGCTACAAAGTATTAACTTAAGTGGGCTGAATAATTTTGCACGCCCAATTTTTTAGTTTTTGATTTGTTAAAAAAGTTTGAAATATCCAATAAATGTCGCTCCACTTCATGGTTGTGTCCCACTTGTTGTTGATTCTTCACAAAAAAAGTTTTATATCAGTTTTATATCTTTATGTTTGAAGCCTGAAATGTGGCAAAAGGTCGCAAAGTTCAAGGGGGCCGAATACTTTCGCAAGGCACTGTATATACTCAAATGTGTATTATTATCTATTTTTATTATATTTTTGAATTTTTATTTCACTTTGTGCTGAATTGTTGGAGCTTGAAGCTTAAGAATTTCACTGTACCATATAATTACATCTGCAACCCTGTACATGTGCCTATTAAACTCTCTAATCTAATCATTATGAACAGACACAGCAAACATAACATGGTGGAACTGTGTGTGTTCAGCACTATGTGAAGCACCAGGAAGACCCAGGCACTGTAGCTGAACTGGCATATCACTGCAGAAGGAACATGCTTATTTCCTTCAAGAGGAGGTTGATCTGGGTGAATTATTTATGTTAGGATAATGTATGCCTGGGATGGGACAGGGTCACAGGGAGAGAGCTAGAATGGTTTGTGGGTCTCGTGTGGAACAGGATGCCGGCATATAAACAATCAGGATTACAGTGTAAATGGCTGCTCTGTCATGACGTTCCCAAGCTTGTGCTAAACTAAACTCTGCTTGCTTTGGTAAATATGTGACATAGTCAATCTGAATATGTCACTGTTGAATGAAGATCAGTCAGTCAGTGTGCACAGTCAGACGGCGGTGAACTATGATCAATGCAGTCTGCCAAAAATAATTGTAAAAAAGATGAGGGGATAAATGGCAGATGTGATGTATGTTCTCATTTGTGTTTACCAGTCAGCCTAGAGAGAGAGAGAATGAGGTAACAGTAACACCACTCACATGTAGCGCAAGTGGGGGTTCTGGGAGAAGGCTCTGGCCTGGATACCTCGCAGGTTGCCGTTCATGATTGTTCTGGAAGAGACACACAGTGACCCACACACGTAAGGCATGTAAACAGTTTACTGAAAGGTACACATATGGAAATAATTATACACAGGTATGAGATCGTGTCAATTTACATTGGTGAGATGTTTAGCATAAAGGGGAAAAACGATTCACTCAAGGTTACTATTGGTGATACTAACAGATCTTTCCTCCTACGTTTATGGATAAAGTAAGCATGAAGAAAAATAAAATGCTATTCCACAATTATAACCACCGACATATTCCTGCCAGTGTGTCCATGGAAACCAGGGTTTTTCAGTGTAGCGTGGCTACACCCACACTAAGATGTAGGCACTCAGGTCGCACAAGCTTCACAGAAACAGCAACTGTCTGCTGATTGGTCGAAGACAGGTCTTCATAAATGCATCATTTACAGTTAATCATGGGCTGTGAAAGCAGTGCACTGGGAGTGTGTGAAGGAATATTTTGGGTTCTTAACTGAATTTTACACCGGCCAAGCTAACCAGTCAGATCTTTGCCAGATCCGCTACCGGACAAGCTAACCAGTTAGATCATTGCTAGGCCCGCTACCGGCCAAGCTAACCAGTCAGATCATTGCCAGATCCGCTACCGGACAAGCTAACCAGTTAGATCATTGCTAGGCCCGCTACTGGCCAAGCTAACCAGTCAGATCATTGCCAGATCCGCTACCGGACAAGCTAACCAGTTAGATCATTGCTAGGCCCGCTACCGGCCAAGCTAACCAGTCAGATCATTGCCAGATCCGCTACCGGACAAGCTAACCAGTTAGATCATTGCTAGGCCCGCTACCGGCCAAGCTAACCAGTCAGATCATTGCCAGATCCGCTACCGGACAAGCTAACCAGTTAGATCATTGCTAGGCCCGCTACCGGCCAAGCTAACCAGTCAGATCATTGCCAGATCCACTACCGGACAAGCTAACCAGTCAGATCATTACCAGGCCCGCAATTGGCGACATCTTCTTCAATTCGCCAGATTGAAGAAGATTGAGGAATTCTAAAAGCCATCTAATCTTATCTTCCAGCCTGTCTCCCCTGCTCTTCTCCCTCCACACGGGGCATCATTATAGTCAGAATAGTATCAAGAGCCTGCATCTTCTCTCTCTCTCCTTAGCTGAGATCAATTATGTATATTGAATGCATTTGTTATTTTAGGCATCTGCAAGCTGTTTATTTGCATTGAACAGTCTGCTCTTTTCAGTAGAATCCATCTGAGAGAGAATGATTACATCAGAACAGTCCTGATGGCATCATACAGTATGGCTAACAGTGATGTGAAACTGTAACACTGGGTGTTTGGTAAGCATAAATAGGCATGTTAAGACATTTATTCCCCCATATTGAATTTGGCTTAAACAAGGGCAGCCCAGTGGGTAATACAGTGTGGTCAATGTCAGACACATCAGGACCTGGGAGTGAAGGATTTAACAAGGCCAACACAGGCGTATGTGTCACATGTCCCCCTGTGGCTTGTACTTAAATATTAATCAGTGAGGTGGGCTGGCTGAGGCTCTGAGGCCCGTATTGCTGACCCAGCGTGTGCCCAGAGTAGCTCCTGCTCTGGTCTGCCTGTGCAGCACACTACCTGGTGAGTCATCCCTATCATCTAGCCCTGGCTGCTGCTGGAGGAGAGCGAGGGAGGGAGGGAGGGAGCAGAGGAGCCAGAGCCCACTCCAGGTGAGCCTGATGTTAATGAGAGGAGCTGTTAATCAGCCTTGTTCAACTGCTTTGGGTGTCCCCTAATAGGACCAGTGTTTAGACTGGGGGAGGCTGAAGGAGTTTGAGGGAGGCTGAGGGACACTGGTGGAAACTCAGGCAGACTGGGGGAAACTGGGTGAGCCTGGAGGAGACTGGGGGAGACTTCCCAGAGGGAAGTGTTCCCCACAGGTTCAGAGGGACCAGGATGTCTGACCAGGATGTCTGACCAGGATGTCTGACCAGGATGTCGGAGGGTGGGTAGTAGGCATGGGGGGAAGGAATCAGCAAAGCAGGGAGGAAGAAAAGAGACTTATTGTAGTGTTTAGCTTAGGCCAGGGTGTTTAGGGACTTAATTACATTTCCTGGCCGCTATTCCAGCGTTATTTGATCAGTGTAAACGGGCCGTAGGGAGGCCCTGTTGTTTTAAGCTGGCTGCAGTGCATTCAAATAAACACGCCTGCAACATAAGCAACTGCTAGTGGTCAATAGTGCTGATAGAGTATGTGTGCCAACCAGACCTGGTGCCATGTTCCTGGGTGGTGAGATAAGGATCATTGCATACCATTAAATATGTCTTGCATATAGCATGTTTCAGGCCAAGAAACAGCCCATGGTCTCACATCCATATGGTATGCTATCATAACTATATCAACACTGGGCTCACTCTGTGCTCTGCAGCAACCACAGATCACCATCAGTATGTAAATGGTTTATGTTCCTGCTCTCTTCCCAGGTTTATACTCACAGTCTCTGAAGTCCAGTGTACAGCTCCATGTCCACATCTTTCAGCGTCTGCAGGCCAGTCCAGTTCTCAATGTGTCTGGAACACAGGGAAAGAACAGAAGACAGTCAGTTTAAAAATCTACTTTTAACCTATATGTTTATTCTATGGATTTATGTACTGCATCTTGTCGCATGTACAGTTCATCTCAGTTGTAAAGTTCATCCTTCCAGTCCCATCTGAGGAAGCTTCAAGGCAATACTGTAAATAAAGTATATTAATATAGTCTAGTAAAGATACTATATTTACAAAAGTATGTGGACACCTCTTCAAACTAGTGAATTCGGCTATTTAAATAAAAAAAAAAATAGTATTTATTTATTTCACCTTTAATTAACCAGGTAGGCTAGTTGAGAACAAGTTCTCATTTACAATTGCGACCTGGCCAAGATAAAGCAAAGCAGTTCGACACATACAACAACACAGAGTTACACATGGAGTAAAACAAACATACAGTCAATAATACAGTAGTAGAAAAATAAGTCTATATACAATGTGAGCAAATGAGGTGAGATAAGGGAGGTAAAGGCAACAAAAAAAGGTCATGGTGGCGAAGTAAATACAATATATCAAGTGAAATACTGGAATGGTAGATTTGCAGTGGAAGAATGTGCAAGGTAGAGATAGAAATAATGGGGTGCAAAGGAGCAAAATAAATAAATAAATACAGTAGGGGGAGAGGTAGTTGTTTGGGCTAAATTATAGATGGGCTATGTACAGGTGCAGTAATCTGTGAGCTGCTCTGACAGCTGGTGCTTAAAGCTAGTGTGGGAAATAAGTGTTTCCAGAGATTTTTGTAGTTCGTTCCAGTGATTGGCAGCAGAAAACTGGAAGTTGATGCGGCCAAAGGAAGAATTGGTTTTGGGGGTGACCAGAGAGATATACCTGCTGGAGCGCGTGCTACAGGTGGGTGCTGCTATGGTGACCAGCAAACTGATCACACTGGGTCTTGTAGATGACCTGGAGCCAGTGGGTTTGGCGACAAGTATGAAGCAAGGGCCAGCCAACGAGAGCGTACAGGTCGCAGTGGTGGGTAGTATATGGGACTTTCGTGACAAAACGGGTGGCACTGTGATAGACTGCATCCAATTTATTGAGTAGGGTATTGGAGGCTATTTTGTAAATTACATCGCCGAAGTCGAGGATCGGTAGGATGGTCAGTTTTACAAGGGTATGTTTGGCAGCATGAGTGAAGGATGCTTTGTTGTAAAATTCTAGATTTAACCTTGGATTGGAGATGTTTGATGTGAGTCTGGAAGAAGAGTTTACAGTCTAACCAGACACCTAGGTATTTGTAGTTGTCCACATATTCTAAGTCAGAACCGTCCAGAGTAGTGATGTTGGACGGGCGGGGAGGTGCCACACCCGTTGCAGACAGGTGTATGAAATTGAGCACACTGCCATGCAATATCCTTAGACAAACATTGGCAGTAGTATGGCCTTACTGAAGAGCTCAGTGACTTTCAACGTGGCACCGTCATAGGATGCCACCTTTCCAACAAGTCAGTGTGTCAAATTTCGGCCCTGCTAATGCTTTCCCGGTCAACTGTAAGTGCTGTTAATGTGAAGTGGAAACATCTCGGAGCAACAACGGCTCAGCCACGAAATGGTAGGCCACACAAGCTCACAGAACGGGACCTCCAAATAGGCTGAAGCGAGGAGCCCGTAAAAATCACCTGTCCTCGTTTGCAACACTCACTACCGAGTTCCAAACTGCCTCTGGAAGCAACGTCAGCTCAAGAACTTTCCATGGCCGTGCAGCTTCACACAAACCTAAGATTGTGCTTTGTGCTATGCCAAGCGTCAGCTGGAGTGGTGTAAAGCTTGCCGCCATTGGACTCTGGAGCAGTGGAAACGCGTTCTCTCGAGTGATGAATCACGCTTCACCATCTGGCAGTCAGACAGACAAATCTGAGTTTGGTGGATGCCAGGAGAACGCTACCTGCCCGAATGCATAGTGCCAACTGTAAAGTTTGGTGGAGGAGGAATAATGGTCTGGGGCTGTTCTTCATGGTTCAGGCCACTTCCAGTGAGGGAAATCTTAATGCTACAGCATACAATTACATTCAATTACATTCTACACGATGCCTATTAATGCCTGTGATTTTGGAATGGAATGTTCAACGAGCAAGTGTTCATATACTTTTGGTCATGTAGTGTATGTGGGATACACTGTCTGGTAGAATAATTTTCCTGTGTATGTCCCCCAGTGCAAGCACATTCACATGATTTAATGCTGGCTTAAATGAGCTACAAAGCAATTACGTCCTGCGTAATGAGGGGACGTTTAATGAAAGCGAATGGCTGGAGGTCCCCAGAGCATCTCCACAACACTGAGCTAAAATCACTCTGGGTGCTCCATGCTGACTATTGATGCTCTTAAACTGTACTAAAACTGAAACTCAGCATTATTCAGTTTCCACTAGTTACCCAAGCCACAAAGTCAAAATTGGATAAATCATACAAATATTATTTTTAAGGTTAGGGTTAGGCATAAGATTAGCAGTGTGTTTAAGGTTAGGTTTACAGTTAGGTAGATAAATTGTAGAAAAAGGCGGATTTATGACTTTGTGATTGTGGTAACTAGTGACGACCACATT
The DNA here is from genome assembly GCF_002021735.2 of Oncorhynchus kisutch. Taxonomy (NCBI): domain Eukaryota; kingdom Metazoa; phylum Chordata; class Actinopteri; order Salmoniformes; family Salmonidae; genus Oncorhynchus; species Oncorhynchus kisutch. Next base: position 23,002,131 of record NC_034177.2, read on the forward strand.
CTGGTAAGAGCAAGACACTTCCTTAAAAGGTAGTTGTTACCTTTGTGCCTGGTGAAATTGCAATGCCTTATTGCTTATGTATTGTGGGCAATTAACTTGGTGAGTAACTTAATGAGTTAACGTTAAAAGACTCACCACAGTGTCCTACTTTTACTTCTCTCACTTCAAACTCTCACTTCAAACTCTCACGTCCATTATCTCATTCCCATCTATCTGTTCAATTACTCTGACTTTCATCCTTTCTTCTCATATACACTCGTTTTTATTTGTTTCTACCCTCAGAAAAAAGGGATTTCAAAAGGTAGAACTCTTTTGGGTTTCATGTTGAACCCTCTGTGTACACACACATAAAAACATTTTTCACAAAACCGCTCAACACACAAGCACACACATCCATCAGCAACACACGAGCACACACATCCATCAGCAACACACGAGCACACACATCCATCAGCAACACACAAGCACACACATCCATCAGCACTCAAGCTGCTGTACAACATATATTGCTGATCTCTGAGCTCAGGAAATTACATCCAGCCTCTTTTGGCATCAAGTTTTGAAATTGGCTTCAAATATTTACATCATCCATACAAATTTAAAATGTAACCCATCTCCCTCTCTGGTCTGTTTCGAATCAGTGCAATGTTCCCTTGGTTCAGACCAGGAAGACCATCTTGATCTCTCTGCTTCTCTTTCCATGTGATGCATACATGTGAAACAACATCCCGAGGAGCTGCTAAGAAATGCCTCAGAACCCAGATTGTTTAGCATGCATGAACAGGTCTAGAAATATGAGATAAATCAGATGGCAGGTGAGATATGAGATTTTGTCCAGGTGGCAGGTAGGTTATGTGCACGGTTGGGGCCACATGAAGCTGAAACGAGACCAGTGAATACTGGACAGTATAGCTGACCTGAGACTGGAATCTGCTGTGGTTGTTATGCACTGACATTGTGCATGTGTACAACATGTAGCCTACACTACAGTATGTATTATGTAAACAACAGTGTATAAGCATAAAGTCACACATTACTGTATACACACACATACAGCACATACTGTGTATCTACTGATGGACAGGAAAGCAGATACTGTCTTATTCAAGGAGAATATGAAAGGACATGTAGATGGCAGTAAGTGGAGAGTTAACATTGCAAAGAACAAAACTATGGCAATCCATTTGACATTCCTACTTGCTTAAAATGCAAATGTATGAGACAACGTGATGAACAACAGCTATGGTGCATAACGTATCACTCAGATTTGGAGAAAAAAATCTTCTAGAGTTATATTCACTGGCATTTTTTCTGGTAATTCATCTTAAAGACAAAATACTAAGACTATCCCGCTCACATCTTGATAAAACAGCGTTATGTAACCTAGCAACTCTGTTTTCCAAAGCAGTAAAGTGGGTCGTCATTTGGGGAGGCAATGTAGAACAACAAATCCCCTCGACAGATGAACTCGACATGTAAAACAAAACCAAAGGCTATTTTTCTTATTATTTGGTGGGTGCTTATATTTCTCCATTTCACACATGTACAAGTGTGTATTAATATGCGTGTGAATTGGAAATGTGTGTTTTGCATATCCCAACTGCCCCTGAGAGGAGAGGAGAGGGAAACCGCCTCACACAAACCGGAATCATTCAATACCCACGGAGATTAAATTCTTAAGGTAAACATGAGTTGTGGAAATTCCGATTGATTGGCTGAGTTTATTTTAAACTCAGTGGTAACTCAGTGGTAACTAAGTAAAAATAATTTAAAGTACTACTTAAGTTGTTTTTTTGAGGTATCTATACTATACTTTACTTTGCTATTTATATTTTTGGCAACTTTTACTCCACTCCATTCCTAAAGAAATACATTATGAACATTTTATTTTCCCTGACATCCAAAAGTACTCATTCCATTTTGAATGCTTAGCAGGAAGCGAAATGATCCAATTCACACACTTATCTAGAGAACAACCATGGTCATCCCTACTGCATCTGATCTGGCAGAATCACTAAACACATATCCTTAATTTGTAAATTATGTTGTTTGTTGAAGTGCACCCCTGGCTATCCGTAAATTTAAAAAAACATGAAAATTGTGCTGATTGTGTAATATAAGGAATTTTAAAATATTTACAGTGTTTGTTTTACTTTTGATACTTAAGTATATTTTACCAATTAGATTTACTTTTGAAACTTAAATATATTTAAAACCAAATACTTTTAGACTTTTACTCATGTAGTATATTACTGGGTGATTTTCACTTTTACTTGAGTCATTTTCTATTAAGTTATCTTTACTTTTACTCAAGTATGAAAATTGGATACTTTTTATCCCACTGCCTGTCCTCCAGGGCCTAATTGAATGATTTACTTATTGACTGATTGAGTGATTCACCAATTAGCTGTCTAAAGTGGCTGTAATGAGACTGCAAGGGGCTACAGAGAGGGAGTGGTCGGAGAACTGCAGAGGAAGAGAGGGTCATTAACACACACCTACTGTACAGAGAGTATAGAGTACCACCTATCTATAGAGTGGAGTGGATCATACAACAAAGTATATGTTTATCAAACGTCAAACCAACATCACATTGTTTGGTATTTCGGAGCAGTACAGTGTAGGAGCTGCAGTGAGGGGGGGGGGGGGGGGGGGGGGTTGGGTTGACAACTACAGAGCACCCCCTCTTTCCTCCTCTGTGGTATACAAGAGGGGACTAGTGTTCACCAGGAGTGCTAGGATAATGTAGGCTAACAGCTTTTAAAAATGTTTGTAGTTAACAGGTGCTTTGCATATTTCCATAGCAAAAATCACCCCGTGAGCAGATTGAACACTGCTACTGATAACTTTGTATAATAAAGCATCCTCACTTTAAAAATATTCAGACTGAAATCCGTCTTTGCCCCATAAATATAAAATATTGCAGATTTATTTTAGTGTAGGCCTACCTCTAGTGCCGAGAGCCCACTGAGCCACAGCAGGAGTGATGCACTGAACCAAGACCCGCCAATGACAAAGTGAGAATTCATCAGTTGAATACATTCTGGTTCTCATGCCTTATAGAGTATTCCTGGAATAAATAGTTTCCTTAAGTCTCTTCATTGGAACAACAATATAATGATTTTCTTTCTTTCTTATGCTTTTGCAAATGCCTTTAGAATACGCTGATGGATTAGCACTGAAACATGGATTAGAGTTTATAGAAAAATATGCTAGATTAGTTGCTCAAAAAGTTGTCAGGTACTGTAGATATAGGAATATAATTCAATGCCACTGTCAATCAGTTTGGCACAACGAGTGAAGTGATCTGAAACAAATGGTTGAACCGGAAAGCCTATTTCAGCTAAAACTTTCTCCCCTGACAACAGTATGCTTAGACACTGCGATCCCATCTTCTGATGGTGAGGAATACAGTTTAACACTCAGGCAGCACTGAATGTCTGCAGGTCTGATGGTGAGGAATACAGTTTAACACTCAGGCAGCACTGAATGTCTGCAGGTCTGATGGTGAGGAATACAGTTTAACACTCAGGCAGCACTGAATGTCTGCAGGTCTGATGGTGAGGAATACAGTTTAACACTCAGGCAGCACTTAACACTCAGGCAGCACTGAATGTCTGCAGGTCTGATGGTGAGGAATACAGTATGGCACTCAGGCAGCACTGAATGTCTGCAAGTTTGATGGTGCCACCCACGGTGACAGACTCATTTAAAGCATGGAGAAGCACAGTGCCTATTCTCTGAAGCCTGCGGCTATCTGTGTGACTGGGGCGACAACCCAGCTGGAGGATGGGATTTTTACCCTTTGTCTGCGTCTCAAATGGCACCTTATTCACCATCTAGCGCACTACCCATTGTGCTCTGGTCAAATATAGCACACTAAATAGGGAGCCATTTTGGATGCACATTCTCTCTCCTGATCTTAGCAGTGGGTTACACTTTCACCCACTAACGCTGTTGTGCTGCAGAGAGAGACAAAAGCAGAAATCAGCATGAGACCCACCTACATAAACATACCAGAAGGAGGTTGAATAAAATGATTTCCTACCTTCTCAGCAGTTTACCTCTGTGAACATTGGAACAAACCCCTTCAGTTGTATTGAGACTGTCAGCTGACTCCATCACATTCATTACTCCGTTCTATCACCACCATGTGTGAGGAGGGCAACCTCACAACTACCTCATCGCTTGAAATGGAGTAGAAACAAATGTGTACAGTAATAACAAAAAGGATATTTGCATCTCGCTTTTATCGCTGCACTGCAATGTCAATTTATTCTACACGGTTGTATAGTACCGTACCTACTACCTATTTATTTATTTATTGATTCCATTCTTTTGCTTATGGATTTGTGTGTATTGTTAGATTACACAAGCCTTTCGCTACACCCGCAATGACATCTGCTAAATACGTGTATGTGACCAATAAAATTGGATTTGATTTGTCATTTAAGCCTACCTACTTGTATAAGTAGCAAAATACAGGATGTACTGTGTAATTAATGATACAACAATATATCCTTAGCTAACATGGATTTTGTGTCATGTCACATTAAAATGAGAATCCAAAACCAATTATTTACATTTCATGACCACCATGTGTGACTGTTACTGATTTAACCCTATCAGTGTGAAGACACATGGGAGAGGGGGCTTATTGAACTACTGGTCAACCACCACATAACACAGCGTCGGTTCATTGTTAACAATGAGCTAAATCAAATAGGACACCGTCTTTAACATGTAGTGGATGAGCAGATGAACAGTGTCACACCCTGATCTGTTTCACCTGTCCTTGTGATAGTCTCCACACCCTCCAGGTGTCGCTTATTTTCCCCAGTGTATTCATCCCTGTGTTTCCTGTCTCTCTGTGCAAGTTCGTCCTGTCTGTTTCAAGTCAACCAGTGTGTTTTTCCCATGCGCCTGCTTTTGCTATTCTCCCTTTTGCTAGTCCTCCCGGTTTTGACCCTTGCCTGTTTTCTGGACTCTGTACCCGCCTGCCTGAAGAGTCTGCCTGCCCTGACCTCAAGCCTGCCTGTCACTCTATACCTTCTGGACTCTGATCTGGTTTTCACCTTTTGCCTGTCCATGACTATTCTGACAGCGCATGTTTAAGTTGATTGACTTACATTTAGCTTAGGCTATTTGATTGGATAAACCTGCATGATGTAAAAATGTCTATTACATTGTCATACATTTTATCTCCAGCCAGTAGCCTACAGCAAAGTCTACATACTCTTTCTACCATATCCTATATCTGCAACATGATTTATGTTCGATTATTTTCTTGACAGAATGTTGGGGGAGCACTGCAGAAATGCGTCTCTCCAACAGGACCCTGGAGAGGCGTGCTGGGGACTGGACAAGTCAAATATTTTGAGCCCCTGCCTTTGACAAAGGGGGCACTGCTTATCAAAGGGTATCCTCAGTGTTCACCTAAAAAGCCCATATGCCACTGGTTGAGAGAAATTGTCATGGTCTGGGAAGAATTATGTGAGGCTTTATGTGTTGTTGTTGTAGGTGCGTCTTGGGTAGTTTATCTCGGAAAATGCCGCACCGGTCAATCTGCCTAATGAACGGGCCGCATGAACGAAAGCATCCGCTTTCTTTTATTCCCCATAGAAATAACAGCATTCTCCATGCACCGTAATTTACAACTTGATAAGAACTATTGATAAGACCTATGGAAATTTGTTTGAATAAGGGAATTGTAAATATAACTGACACTTGTTTTAGATCTATTTTACCTTATAAACGTTGGAGACAAATGTGAAACCAGTCATATGGCAGCAAAATGAAGAATATCAACATATCAACTTTCTCACAGTACAATTTATGAAATGCTGTGCCATTATGCAAAATTAAAATTGTAGCCTTTTAACTTGCAGGGGTGGGTACTCTCAAATGTTTAATCATAGGCTACTCCGACATTCACTGTTTCCTATGCCTATCATGTTAAATATTAGCCATTATCAGCATCGACCGTCAGAAGGCCTAATAACAAACACATATTCAACTGCCAATTTACTGTTAGTTCCCTTCAGTTGGTATAGCCTACATTATCATGCCATTTAATGACATTGTTTTGTTGACCTTCATTTGCTTCCTCTGTAAACGCCGTCACGGCCATGTGGTTGATGCTGAGGTTCATTAGTAACGGTTGATAATATATAAAAAATAAAACATGTAAGCTAATTAAATCGCTATGGAGCAGAGCACAGAACAAGGCGTAACAGTTTGAAACCGACGCATGGCGCAATACTTGGCTGTGTCATCACAGTTCCATGGTTAGTGCAGGCTATGTACAATAGTAGAGGTTATAGTCTACTATTGTACAGTCGTGGCCAAAAGTTTTGAGAATGACACAAATATTAATTTTCACAAAGTCTGCTACCTCAGTTTGTATGATGGCAATTTGCATATACTCCAGAATGTTATGAAGAGTGATCAGATGAATTGCAATTAATTGCAAAGTCCCTCTTTGCCATGCAAATGAACTGAATCATTTCCACTGCATTTCAGCCCTGCCACAAAAGGACCTAATGACATCATGTCAGTGATTCTCTCATTAACACAGGTGTGAGTGTTGGCGAGGACAAGGCTGGAGATCACGCTGTCATGCTGAATAACAGACTGGAAGCTTCAAACGGAGGGTGGTGCTTGGAATCATTGTTCTTCCTCTGTCAGCCATGGTTACCTGCAAGGAAACACGTAACGTCATCATTGCTTTGCACAAAAAGGGCTTCACAGGCAAGGATATTGCTGCCAGTAAGATTGCACCTAAATCAACCATTTATCGGATCATTAAGTACTTCAAGGAGAGCGGTTCAATTGTTGTGAAGAAGGCTTCAGTGTGTCCAAGAAAGTCCAGCAAGTGCCAGGACCGTCTCCTAAAGTTGATTCAAGTGCGGGATTGGGGCACCACCAGTACAGAGCTTGCTCAGGAATGGTGCATCTGCACGCACAGTCAGGCGAAGACTTTTGGAGGATGGCCTGGTGTCAAGAAAGGCAGCAAAGAAGTCCCCTCTCCAGGAAAAACATCAGGGACAGACTGATATTCTGCAAAAGGTACAGGGATTGGACTAATGAGGACTGGGGTAAAGTCATTTTCTCTGATGAATCCCCTTTCCGATTGTTTGGGGCATCCGGAAGAAAGCTTGTCCGGAGAAGACAAGTTGAGCGCTACTTTCAGTCCTGTGTCATGCCAACAGTAAAGCATCCTGAGACCATTCATGTGTGGGGTTGCTTCTCAGCCAAGGGAGTGGGCTCACTCACAATTTTGCCTCAGAACACAGCCATGAATAAAGAATGGTACCAACACACCCTCCAAGAGCAACTTCTCCCAACCATCCAGGAACAGTTTGGTGACGAACAATGCCTTTTCCAGCATGATGGAGCACCTTGCCATAAGGCAAACGTGATAACTAAGTGGCTCGGGGAACAAAACATTGATATTTTGGGTCCATGGCCAGGAAACTCCCCAGACCTTAATCCATTTGGGAACTTGTGGTCAATCCTCAAGAGGCGGGTGGACAAACAAAAACCCACAAATTCTGACAAACTCCAAGCATTGATTATGCAAGAATGGGCTGCCATCAGTCAGGATGTGGCCCAGAAGTTAATTGACAGCATGCCAGGGTGGATTGCAGAGGTCTTGAAAAAGAAGGGTCAACACTGCAAATATTGACTCTTTGCATCAACTTCATGTAATTGTCAATAAAAGCCTTTGACACTTATGAAATGCTTGTAATTATACTTCAGTTATTCCATAGTAACATCTGACAAAAATATCTAAAGACACTGAGGCAGCAGACTTTGTGAAAATTTATATTTGTGTCATTCTCAAAACTTTTGGCCACGACTGTACACTATTCTCCATATTATAATGATATGTACACTATTCTTCTAACTTTACCATGGGTTAAAGAACTGAATGTGACAATTTTCAGAATTAATCAAACCACTGTATTTTTTATTCATCAATACACTGAGTGTACCAAACATTGAACACCTGCTCTTTCCATGTCATAGACTGACCAGGTGAATGAATGATATGATGCCTTATTGATGGAACTCAATATTAGGAAGGTGTCTTTAATGTTTTGTGCACTCAGTATATATTTCGTGCATAAAGGCTCTCCAAACCAGATATATACAAAAGTATGTGGACACCCCTTCAAAATAGTGGATTCGGCTATTTCAGCCACACCTGTTGCTGACAGGTGTATAAAATCGAGCACACAGCCATGCAATCTCCATTGTCAAACATTGGCAGTAGAATGGCCTTACTGAAGATCTTAGTTACTTTCAACATGGCACCATCATAGGATGCCACCTTTCCAACAAGTCAGTTCGTCAAATTTCTGCCATGCTAGAGCTGCCCTGGTCAACTGTAAGTGCTGTTATTGTGAAGTGGAAATATCTAGGAGCAACAATGGCTCAGCATCGAAGTGGTAGGCCACACAAACTCACAGAACTGGACTGCCAAGTGCATAGCGTGTAAAAATCGTCTGTCCTCAGCAGGGTTAGAGAGTAAATGATTATATGTATATGTAAGGCATTATTTAAAAAACGGTATCTGTAATCCGTTACGTTACCAGCAAAAATATAGTAATCAGATTACACACGCTTATAAAAATGATTACTTAGAGGATTACTTTTAAATTCAGAAAGGATGTTCCACCTGAGCAAGTCTGACCACAAGTTAGAGACCACTATGATGACACACCAAATGTGTCTGATGGATCATGGGAAAAGAGCAGGAATAGGCTTTTGTAGGCTCCAGTCCAAGCTATGTCTTCCAATGGTTGGCATCCAAAGATTATCCAACTTGATTAAACGTTTGGAGGTAAGGATGACAGCAGTGGTGAAGTCAACAGCGATATGGATATCACTTATTATTGATCTACATAGCGCATTGATGTGAATCACACTGCTGCTCTCTCATTTTGCTATTTGTGCCTTACGGATTGTGGTTGTTGTGGATGGCTGTTCACACATCTAAATGTGTATTTGAACCCAATAATTCAAGAGGTTTAAGCTGCCTATCAATCACTGTTTTTGAAATGAGGGGATAGTCTCATCTTTCCATAGAAGGGTCATAATAGTTGGTGTGACATAGGCGGATGCGTTGGATTGAAATTCATCCAATGCAAAAAACATATCTCTAGTTTAAACTTAAAGATTTTTCTGGGGATGTTTTAATTATGGTAATTAGATTTCCACACGGACATCAACCTTAGGGGGTACACCGTATTTAAAGAGATGGCTTAAGATAAATGTACTGAAACCCCTGTTGAATTAAAACTCCATTAGAAAATTTGTTGGCCAGCAAGTGGGAGGGTTTTCAGCGGTTGAATTACATTTATTCAGCACATGCAAGGGAACCATGCCTGCAAAGTCCGTTACGCACAATCATAAGGTAAGTCTGAATACCAACCACTGAGAAGTGCATAGGAAAGACGTGCATAAGGAAGGCTTAGTTTCCTAAGTTGGAATTGGGCCCTTAGTGCCTTGTTGAAAACAGTCAATTAGGTTAGTATTGTGGAGTAACTACAGTGTTGTTGATCCATACTCAGTTTTCTCTTATCACAGCCATTAAATTCTAACTGTTTTAAAGTCCCTATTGTTCTCATGGTGAAATCCCTGACCGATTTCCTTCCTCTCCAGCAACTGAGTTGGGAAGGACCCCTGTATCTTTGTAGTGACTGGGTGTATTGACACACCATCCAAAGTGCAATTAATAATTTCACATTGGAAAACCTCCCTGGTCTTTGTGGTTGAATCTGTGTTTGAAATTCACTGCTCGACTGAGGGACCTTACAGATAATTGTTTGTATGGGTACAGAGATGAGGTAGTCATTAAAAAAATCATGTTAAACACTATTATTGCACACAGTGTGACTTGTTAAGCAAATTTGTCATAATAAAGGGGTTGAATGGTTATTGACGCAAGACATTTCAGCTTTGTATTTTAAATACATTTGTAAAAAAAAACTTTAAAAAACATAATTCCACTTTGACATTATGGGGTATTGTGTGTAGGCCTGTGACCAAAAAAATCTACATTTAAAATCAGGCTGTAACACAACAAAATGTGGAAAAAGTCAAGGGGTGTGAATACTCTCAGAAGGCACTGTGCAGTCATTATTTCAGCATCTGTAACCAAAACATCCTCCCCAGTCCAGTCCCATTGATTTATCGATGTCTCTGTGCGGTTGAGAAAGAGAGCACCCTCTCTGTGTGCTGTCCCATTAGGCCCTAGTCATTGCTGATGAGTCTCACACAGCCATGTGTTTAAGACATACTCCTGTCTCCTTTTCACCTCATTTATCACCTGATTTACTTCACAAACTTAGCCACATCTCAACAGGTGGTCCAGGTATGATATGACATGGCACAAGTCCGGGGGGGATCCTCTTTTGTCCTTTTTGCTCCTATTGTTCACCGGGCGTTGATGACGTGGATGTCGATTAAGGCAGCCCCCCACACCTCTCTGATTCATAGGGGTTGGGTTAAATGCAGAAGACACATTTCAATTGAAGGCATGGATGTCGATGAAGGCAGCCCCCCGCACCTCTCTGATTCATAGGGGTTGGGTTAAATGCAGAAGACACATTTCAGTTGAAGGCATGGATATCGATGAAGGCAGCCCCCCGCACCTCTCTGATTCATAGGGGTTGGGTTAAATGCAGAAGCCACATTTCAGTTGAAGGCATTCAATTGTACAACTGACTAGGTATCCCCCTTTCCCTTTCTGTTGTTCCCACAAGCAAGGGGGAGGCCAATGACATCAGAGTAAACCCACAAGACAAATTCCTTAAGGCCAACTATTGATGTTTGCAATTGTGTCTAAAACGCACTATCTCAAAACATTTTCTCTTCCCTTAAATGTGTGTACATTACGGTATTTATACTTGGGATATTTTTCTTCAACAGGATTTTTTTTTTCAATAACTTGAGTGCTAATTTAAATGGAGCTCTCTTGGGTTGTTTTGTCTCTTTAACAATGAAATACAATTTGATGGTGATGGACTACTTTTAACTGTTGTCTATTAGGAAGAAAAACAACAGGTTCAAGAATAGGGATGGAGGGGTTCCAATGAAAAACGTTGAAAACATACAGCTGCTGTGCAATATTTTTTTTATAACTAGTATAAGTGAATAATAGATTTTGTCATCTGCAGACTCGTTAACTATACAGCATGTGCACACCGTGAGATGCTACAATGCGTCGAGGCCCTGTTTTGTTAGAATATGCATACGGTCATTTATATTTTAAAATGTACCAGACACGTACACATTGAGTGGTCTGTTGGATATAAAAAGCTATTTTGGATTAGTTTATGCATTGTGTAAAAATGAAGTGGGGAATAACGCTCCACAGACCCATTATAAATGTGTAATACCTTAGAAAACACACAACACGGAAAAATATCTGTGACTCCACTCATAACTGCATCTTAATTAATTATACAAAATCACTGTTACTGTTCCGAAACCTATTTTGCAGTGGCATTTAATGTAAATCAACAAAAATATGGGAACATTACATGTTTTCTCTTTTTAGGGATTATTATTTATACTCAAAGCTAGCTTCTAAGTAAAGTAGAACAGTTTAGAACAGGGATGGGCAACTGGCAGCCCACCTTTTCTAGGCCCGCAGACCAGTAAAAAATGTAATAAATTGATCATCAGTTGTCATATTAAAAACTGCAAACATTTGTCTCCACCCTATGGCAAAATGTGTAGAAATGCAGGAAATTTGCTGCAAAACCACACATTTTTCTCTCTGTCCCATGGAAAAATGAATAGAATAGCATGTAATTAGTTATCAAATAGCAAAATCTTCTCTCCACCCCATGGCAAAATGTGTATAATCGCAGAAAACTTGCTTTAAAATGGCAACATTTTCTATATGCCCCATTGCAAAATGTGCATAATTGCAGGAACTTAAAAACATTAAAATGTAAATATGTGATCTTTGCGGATCGAGAGGGGGGCCGTTAAAAATGGATGTGGGTACGCAGACCCACGAGTCACTGCAGCCCCTCATGATGAGTTCTGTTTTTTTGTGGCCCCACCCCTATCAAAGTTGCCCATCAAAGGGTTTAGAAGAACCGAAAACTAAAACGTTATAATAAGGGCGAGTGTTTTCAATTCTTGAATCTTACTCACTTCAGCACTAAACCCAATGTACTGTGTAGTTTGATAACTCCAAACAATTCTGGTGCAATAAAACAACATATTAGCCCACTTTAATTTTCAAATCTCTTTGAAATAATCCTGTCAGAATGTAAAGTGAGTGTGTGTAGTGTGGTGTAGTGTGGTGTGTGTGCATGTGCATGTGCGTGGATGTCTGTGGTTGTCAGACAGCAGTAATTACCTAGCTGCATGGTTCAGGGGCCAGGACAACAGGTCTGGCATGGATGAAGGTGTGTATAACACCCTGCTAGAATCGGATTAAACCATCGCTCATTCCTCATTCCCCCATCTTCTAGTCAGCAGTTCTGCAAATATTTTAACTGCAGCTCTCAAAGCGTCAGTCAGATTGGCTTATAGCATGCTGCATGGAGCTGCTGGATTTTTCAATGAACTGGGGATCATAATACTGTATTCTCCTGGCACTGGTCCAGAAGAGCTGCACTGCCTGCATACTGATGGCTGAACTGCCAATATACTCTGCCACTCCTCTTAACTGGCGCAATGATAACCGGCATCAAAGGCCTATCATCTGGAAGCCATGATAAACAGTTTGGTGGGAGAGATGCAAGCCAAGCTGAGCCCAAGCCCCCTTTCCAACATGGCTGATGAGACATACACATAGTTTTTAGCAGTAAGACTTGCATCAAACAGTACTCTCCAGAGGGTGGTGCGGTCTGCACAATGCATCACCGGGGGCAAACTACCTGCCTTCCTGGACACCTACACCACCCGATGTCACAGGAAGGCCAAAAAGATCATCAAGGACAACAACCACCCGAGCCACTGCCTGTTCACTCCGCTACCATCCAGAAAGCTTCTATCTCAAGGCCATCAGACTGTTAAACAGCGATCACTAACACAGAGAGGCCATATTCAATGCATGTTGAGCGTTCGTAAATTCGTCAGTTATTCTGCGCTCTGGCACACTGAGACGAGAGCGCTCTGATATCGGAGTAGATGGCCAGAGCGAATTTACGGATGCACCATTGGACTAAGAAAATAAACTTTATGACACCGTCAAGAAGCATTATGACCATCATAATCATATAAGTCACATACATGCCCTTATGATAGTCATCCGTCAAGAAGAGGGTGTGTTGTCCTGCTACTAAAATATGATCCTACATTCATACCAGTCATCAGCTACAGAGCATCGGGGTAGGTGCATGTCTGACATCAATGTGTGCACAAATTCAATGATAATTTAATATGGTAAACATAACATTTTGAGGACAACACAGTGCCACCGACACGGCCCGCTACCAAAGACTGTGGGCTCTCCTTCTCCGGGGCCGAGGTGAGCAAAACATTTACACATGTTAGCTGGCATCCCTAGCCGCGTCTTCAGAGCATGCGCGGACCAGCTGAGTGGTGTGTTTACAGACATATTCAATCAATCCCTATCCCAGTCTGCTGTCTCCACATGCTTCAAGATGGCCACCATTGTTCCTGTTCCCAAGAAAGCTAACTTAACTAAATGACTATTGCCCCGTAGCACTCACTTGTCATCATGAAGTGCTTTGAAAGACTAGTCAAGGATCATATTACCTTCACCCTACCTGAGACCCTAGACCCACTCCAATTTGCTTACCGCCCCAATAGGTCCACAGACGACACAATCGCCATCACACTGCACTATCCCATCTTAACAAGAGGAATACCTATGTAAGAATGCTGTTCATTGACTACCGCTCAGCATTCAACACCATAGTACCCTCCAAACTCATCATTAAGCTTGAGACCCTGGTTCTCGACCCCGCCCTGTGCAACTGGGTCCTGGACTTTCTGACGGGCCGCCTCCAGGTGGTGAAGGTAAGAAACAACATTTCAACTCCGCTGATCCTCATCACTGGGGCCCCACAAGGGTGCGTTCTCAGCCCTCTCCTGTACTCCCTGTTCACCCATGACTGTAACTCAATCATCAAGTTAGCAGACGACACTACAGTGGTAGGCTTGATTACCAACAATGACGAGACCGCCTACAGGGAGGAGTTGAGGGCACTCAGAGTGTGGTGTCAGGAAAATAACCTCTCACTCAACGTCAACAAAACTAAGGAGATGATCGTGGACTTCAGGAAACAGCAGAGGGAGCACCCCCCTATCCACATCGATGGGACAGTAGTGGAGAAAGTGGAAAGTTTTACGTTCCTCGGCATACACATCACGGACAAACTGAAATGGTCCACCCACACAGACAGCGTGGTGAAGAAGACGCAACAGTGCCTCGTCAACCTCGGGAGGCTGAAGAAATGTGGCTTGTCTCCTAGAATCTTCACAAACTTTTACAGATGCAGATGCACAATTGAGAGGTTTGTAGGTTTTGTGGTTAATACACTCTTATGTACGTGTCATAATCAGCCATAAATTACTATTGTAGTATTGCAAGTGTGTTATTTCTCCTCTTAACCTGTCATATTCAGTGGTTTAGTGGAGGCTATAAGCAGGTATATGCCGTATGCCCACTTAGTTTTCAGTGGGCATTGTGTATACTCACTTCTTAATCCCCACTGAAGTGTATCAAAGTAGTGTAGTGGAGGTATACAATACACAGCATCAATTATGTAGTACAATTGAGAAATCATGCAGAAAATAGCGTACTCAAATGCAAAGCATGTGAAATATCACGTGTGCCGCACAAATATCCTAGTTTCGATGGCATATCATCTTTCAGGTAGGAAGAGCGTTGTTTTAACTTATGACATCTACCAGTAAATGCTAACTAAGGCAACAACGGGTATGCAAATCATGTATTGAAACGGTTTTGGTTGAATCTTTGCGATGAGCAATTCATTCATAATTTCTTTCAAAAAAATAAAAATCCCAATTAAATATTGACTGCAAAGTAGGTTTGCCAAATTCATATCATGATGATTTGAGTTTTTCAAACTCTCCCATAACATGTAGACCATTGTACAGTACAGAAACACCACTAGCCAAATGGTCTCTTGCTAGGTGCACAAATTAGTTAAAAGGCAACTACATCCTCCAAACAATATTTAGTTGGCGCAGTGGTATCTCTGTGCTAGAAGTGTCACTACAGACCCTGATTCAATTCCAGGCTGTATCACAACCAGCCATGATTGGGAGTCCAATAGGGCGGCACACAATTGGTCCAGCGTTGTCCGGGTTAGGGTTTGGCCGGGGTAGGCCATCAATATAAATAAGAATTTGTTCTTAACTGACTTACCATGTTAAATAAAGGTTCAATAAATTTAAAAAAAGGTCAACGGCATCATGAACTTTACCCAGTACCAGGACATTTTAGCCAAAAACCTTGTTGCCTCTGCCAGGAGGCTGAAACTTGTGGATCTTAACCCCAAGCACGCATTCAAATCCACAAAGAAAATGTTATTCGGCCTAAAAAAAATCAACATTTTACAATGGTCATCTCAGTCTCCGGACTTGAAACCCAATGAAAAGCTATGGTTTGAATAACAGAGGGCAGTCACAGACAAAGGAGCTTCTGGAAGGATTCTGTATAGAGGAATGGTCTAAGATCCCCCCCCAATGTGTTCTCCAACTCATTAAACATTTTAGTAAACGTCTCAGTACCCTTATCCTTGCAAGACTCCTACCTGTTTGAGAAAAAAAAGTATTATTATAAACAAAATCTCTTTCTCTGAGCAATTGTATTTGACTAAAATAATATAATTTCTCCAGTTATTTTCATACAATAGAGCTCAGTATTTAAATTTTTTATTTCATGCAGTGTCAATATTTCATGCAGTGTCTTTATCAAGGCTGTCAATAATTTCAGATTGCACTGTACCGTCTAATATAGTAGTCTTGTTAATTGTATTGTTAGTAAGAGTGCTACATGTTCATCTTAACTTGGAGATGGGCATGCTATGCATCGTACGTTTCAGCTTTAGTCAGAACCTACTCCTGTTTATCTAGAAGTTCTGTCCTCTACATTTACAAGGTGTGAAATTGCCTCAGCATGCATAGAAAGAGCTCCTAACTGTCCCTAATCCTCCACAACTCCACAGCACACAGACAGGGCTGTTATTCAGTCAGCCAAAGGTTTATTTACTCTTTATTTACACCATATCAACAAATTTACAATCCACTTTTATTATATCATGCCGTTTAGCATGAATGCTTTGGGAATAGTTACTCTCCCGAAACAATAAAACAGGCAATCACTTGCAGGTCCATGTAATCGACATACAGTACAAGGATTTAATTTGAATTTTATTGCACCTTTATTTAACCAGGTAGGCCAGTTGAGAACAAGTTCTCATTTACAACTGCGACCTGGCCAAGATAAAGCAAAGCAGTGCGACAAAAACAACAACACAGAGTTACACATGGAATAAACAAACGTACAGTCAATAACACAACAGAAAAATCTAAATACAGTGTGTGCAAATGTAGTAAGATTGGGGAGGTAAGGAAATAAATAGTAGTGGCGAATAATTAATTATAATAATTCAAATTTAGCATTAACACTGGAGTGATAGATGTGCAGATGATGATCTGCAGTAGAGACACTGGGCTGCAAAATAGCAAAAATTAATAACAATATGGGGATGAGGCAATTGGTTGGGCTATTTACAGATGGGCTGTGTACAGGTGCAGTGATCGGTAAGCTGCTCTGACAGCTGATGCTTAAAGTTAGTGAGGGAGATATAAGTCTCAGCTTTAGTGATTTTTACAAATCATTCCAGTCATTGGCAGCAGAGAACTGGAAGGAAAGGCGGCCAAAGTAGGAGTTGGCTTTGGGGATGACCAGTGAAATATACCTGCTGGAGCGCATGCTACGGGTGGGTGTTGCCTTGGTGACCCGTGAGCTGAGATAAGGCGGAGCTTTACCTAGCAAAGACTTATAGATGACCTGGAGCCAGTGGGTTTGAGAGCATACAGGTAGCAGTGTGGGTAGTATATGGGGCTCTGGTAACAAAATGGATGGCACTGTCAAAGACTGCATCCAATTTGCTGAGTAGAGTGTTGGAGGCTATATTGTAAATGACATTGCTGAAGTCAAGGATTGGTAGGATGGTCAGTTTTATGAGGGTATGTTTAGCAGCATGAGTGAAAGAGGCTTTGTTGCGAAATAGGAATCCAATTTCTAGATTTAATTTTGGATTGGAGATGCTTAATGTGAGTCTGGAAGGAGAGTTTACAGTCTAACCAGACACCCAGGTATTTGTAAAACGTGCATTTAGTTTTACTAGCATTTAAGAGCAGTTGGAGGCAATGGGAAGGAGTGTTGTATGGCATTGAAGCTCGTCTGGAGGTTAGTTAACACAGTGTCCAAAGAAGGGCCAGAAGTATACAGAATGGTGTCGTCTGTGTAGAGTTCGATCAGAGAATCACCAGCAGCAAGAGCGGCATCATTGATATATACTGAGAAAAGTGTCAGCTCGAGAATTGAACTCTGTGGCACCCCCATAGAGATCCGGACAACAGGCCCTCCGATTTGACACACTGAACTCTATCTGAGAAGTAGTTGGTGTACCAGGCGAGGCAGTCATTTGAGAAACCAAGGCTGTTGAGTCTACCGATAGAAATGCGGTGATTGACAGAGTCGAAAGCCTTCGCCAGGTCGATGAAGATGGCTGCACAGTACTGTCTTTGATCGATGGCGGATATGATATCGTTTAGGACCTTGAGTGTGGCTGAGGTGCACACATGACCAGATCGGAAACCAGATTGCATAGCAGAGAAGGTACGGTGGGATTCAAAATGGTCGGTGATCTGTTTGTTAACTTGGCTTTTGAAGACTTTAGAAAGGCAGGGCAGGATGGATATTGGTCTATAACAGTTTGGGTCTAGAGTGTCTCCCTCTTTGAAGAGGGGGATGACCGCGGCAGCTTTCCAATCTTTAGGGATCTCAGACAATACGAAAGAGGGGTTGAACAGGCTAGTAAAAGGGGTTGCAACAATTGCAACGGATAATTTTAGAAAGAGAGGGTCCAGATTGTCTAGCCCAGCTGATTTGTAGAGGTCCATATTTTGCAGGGGGGGGGGGTGTCTTGGGCAAGTTGCTGCGGGGTGTGCAGGGGTAGGGGTAACCAGGTGGAAAGCATGGCCAGCCGTAGAAAAATGCTTATTGAAATTATCGATTATCGTGGATTTATCGTTAGTGACAGTGGGAGGAGGTGCTCTTATTCTCCATGGACTTTACCCTGTCCCACTTTACAGTGTCCCAAAACCTTTTGGAATTTGTGCTACAGGATGCAAATTTCTGTTTGAAAAAGCTAGCCTTTACTTTCCTAGCTGATTGTGTATATTGGTTCCTAACTTCCCTGAAAAGTTGCAAAATGCAGGGGCTATTTGATGCTAATGCAATACAACACAGGATGTTTTTTGTGCTGGTTAAGGGCAGTCAAGTCTGGAGTGAAGCAAGGGCTATATCTGTTCTTAGTTTAGGCATTTTTATTTAAGATGGTGAGGAAAGCACTTTTAAAGAACAACCAGGCACCCTCTACTAAAGGGATGAGGTCAATATCCTTCCAGGATACCCAGGCCAGTTCAATTAGAAAGGCCTGCTCGCTGAAGTGTTTTAGGGAGCGTTTGACAGTGATGAGGGGTGGTCGTTTGACCGCGGACACAATATGGATGCAGGCAATGAGGCAGTGATCACTGACATCCTGGCTGTAGACAGCAGAGGTGTATTTAGAGGGCAGGTTGGTCAGGATGATATCTATGAGGGTGCCCGTGTTACAGATTTGGGGTTCAACTCTGAAGATAACTGGGGCCTACTGGGGGCTCTATAGCAAGCAGCAACATTGAGAGATGTATTTCTGGAAAGGTGGATTTTTAGAAGTAGAAGCTCGAACTGTTTGGGCACAGACCTGGATAGCATGACAGAATTCTGCAGACTATCTCTGCAGTAGATTGCGCCCCTGCCCCCTTTGGCTGTTCTATCTTGGCGGAAAATGTTGTAGTTTGGATGGCAATTTCAGAAGCCAGGATTCAGCCACGGCTAGGACATCAGGGTTGGCATAGTGTGCTAAAGCAGTGAATAAAACAAACTTAGGGAGGAGGCTTCTGATGTTAACATGCATGAAACCAAGGCTTTTACTGTTGCAGAAGTCAACAAATAATAGCGCCTGGGGAATAGTGTGATGCTGGGGGCTAAAGGGCCTGGGTTAACCTCTACATCACCAGAGGAACAGAGGAGGAGTAGGATAAGGGTACAGCTAAAGTCTATAAGAACTGGTTGTCTAATGCGTTGGGAACAGAGAATAAAAGGGGCAGATTTCTGGGCATAGTAGAATAGATTCAGGGCATAATGTACAGACAAGGGTATGGTAGGATGTGAGTACAATGGAGGTAAACCCAGGCATTGAGTGACGATGAGAGGTTTCGTCTCTGGTGGTACCAGTTAAGCCAGTTGAGGTCTCTGGATGTGTGGGGGGGTGGGACATAAGAGCTATCTAAGGCAAGGTGAGCAGGACTGAGAGCTCTACAGTGAAATAAAACAATAAGGACTAGCCGAGACAGCAGTAGACAAGGCATATTGACATTAGAGAGAATAATATTGACATTAAAGAGAGGCATAAAGCAGTTACATGTGTTGGTCAGGAGAGCTCAGACAATGGCGATGAATGTGCAGAGCGGGTCAGTTAGGTCAGTTAGGTACATACAGGACCTGAGTTCGAGGCTGGGGCCGACAGGTAAACATAATGTGGTACCGTGTTATTGAAACAGACCAGGGGGCATCAGCTGTGTAGCAGAGTGATCATAGGGTCCAAAGAACAGCAATAGGTGAGTCAGGGAGCTGTTCAGTAGGTCAGTACTATGCTAGGCGAGTGGGAGACATGGCGCTTAGAAAGCTAGCGGGCCGGGGCAAAAAGATGGATCTTCGGCGACGTCGCAACAGAAAAGCCCGTTGAGACCACATCGGGTGACCATTTCGGCAGACCAGTCGTGATGGATCGGCGGGGCTCCGCGTCAACAACAAAGGGTCCAGGCCAATTGGCAAAAGAGGTATTGTAGCCCTAGAATTAGTTGGTATATGCGCCTAGCTCGTGGCTAGCTCAAGGCTAACTGGTGCTTGCTTCGGGACAGAGGCGTTTGCTAACAGTAGCCACTCGATAGCAGCTAGCTAGCTGCAATGATCCGGTGTAATGATCCAGAGCGGCAGGAATCAGTGATATATGATCTGGGTTGATATCGCGCTGTGCAGGCTGGCATGTATTGTGCGAGCTAAAGCTGGCAGTGTCTGAGCTAAAAGGTGAAGACTGCTTGCCGTGGCTAACAAAGACTAGTAGCCAGTTAGCTGGATAGCTCCTGACGGAGGTTCCAGTTATAAGGAATAAAAATAGCAGATCTGTACCATATTGGGTGAAGCGGGTTGCATTAAAGTATATTTCGTTTATAGATAGAAAGTGAGATTAAAATGTATACGAGAAAAAAAGGTCTATTTACATAGGATAAGACAAAGATAAAAACAACACACAACTGACTGCTACGACATCCTGGAATGAAGTGGTTGGCTGAAGATAGTTGACTCTGAAAATAGGGTCACGCTTAGGGCTGGCACAATTATCATATAACCGTAGAACCGACCATTATCGATAAAGACCGCCGTGAAAAAGATAACCGTTATAACCATAGATGTGGCTGAATCCGTTTCTGCTGTAACATGGACTCTTAACGTGATGAAACTGATACTCCTTGCCTTAAACAAGCACATGCAGTCAGAAGAGGAGAACATGATTTATTTTTTGGGGCTATTTGAACGGTTATAACAGTGACCACGGTCATTTGGCTGACAAATAACCATCATCCAAAATTCCATTACCTTCACAGCACTAGTCACGCGCATGAATTCCATGACCAGGTTACAGCATATCAATGTGCCAGAGTTGATTCATTCTGTCTGCCCTCACAGTTGTGCTGGTTGAATATATTCATACAGCTGACCCAACAGTACAAATGCACTCATTGAAGTACAACTTCAAACACATCCATAGCTACTGTCTCCTCTGGCAGGGATAAAGTATGCAATGTCCAAAATAATTTCATCTCAGCAGATACAAAAGGAGTCCTGTCACTGGTCAGAAATGTTCCAGAAAATGTTTTATATTAACACTAAACCCAATTATCATTTGGGTCTAGGAAATCAAAGTATGTGTAAAAGCAGCCCTCATTAGTCTTAGCATATGACATTGTTTAATCCTCATTAGAAGAACAAGGCCTCCTAAAGCAGTTCAACTAATTGTAATAATGTCAGAGCATTTACTCATTCAGCTTTCTCCTCACGGCACAGAATGATGTAGTCATACAGTAGATGCTGCTGTATGGTTACGTAATGTGTTTTAATGTGGGACCACATACGCTACTAACTGATGGCTCAAGCCTGCAATCTTTCCCATACAGTTTGTTTCAATAGTCTATAATACTATTTCTAATGTTTTATGTGTGTGTGCCATAAAGGTAGTTGATTTGCCCTAAATTCATCCATGCAACAGACTTAATTTCTCAAAACTATGACAAAAACATCAGCAGAGACTAAAACTATTCAACCGTAACATTAAAAAAATCACAAATATTAATGAATTGATTTTGATGAACAACTGTGTTACTGACGAGACAGAACAAACCTCCACAGGCCCACAGTAATCTGAACACACTCTGCCAGGTGGCAGCTCTCATCTCGTCCAATCCACACATTCACAGTCTGATCCAACTGGACCACTACCCCTGGTAACTAGCCACTTATTTTCATATCATCCAAATGCAGAAAAAAAACTGGCAGAGGAAAGCCAGTTTAATGCAAATATCTTTGTTTTCCAACCTCTAAATTGGGCCTGGTGGGAAAAACTGCACTGATGCAATGAGTACCCCATCATCAGTTGAAATGTGTGGGGTTCTTGGGAGTTGGGAAGAGCTATGACACATTATATACATTATATAATTAATGTGTAGCTACTAGCTTGCATCCTCTACCTCTGAGCTACTCTACAGAGTATGTAATGTAGCCTAAAGTATGCGTGTGGATTCATGGAAATGATAAACCGCTATGTTGCCCTCAGAATGTTCTGAGGCAGGCAAACTCAAGGCCACTTCAGCCCACCTTTTACCAATCACATCACATCAGGCAAATCTGCTGCTGTTACCCGCTCTCCTCTCCACTCCAAAAACACCTCGACCCCTCCTCATTCCTCCCTCATCCCTCACTAACAATCCCTAACAAGTGATCCATGACTTCGATAACAACCTAAAAAGAGCAAGGTGACATACAGAAAGTGACTATACACTACCAGAACAGATGATACATAACCACATCCATTTGTGAGGTGAAACCATGAGAACGGATGTGTCATGAAAGCACATTGACATCAGTGAGAGACAGGAAAACTCCCACACATCACTACTGCCGATTCAGGCACCATGTGATACCTGCACACAAGGAGAGGGCATGTTGAAATACAGTTTGTCTGGTTGACTGGCTGACTGACTGGCTGGCTGGCAGGCTGGTCTGGTGTACGCGACTGAGAATCACCCTGGGCTGAGGCTGCATCATAAGTCACTACAGTGATTGAAGGTGCCGTCCCAGAGTGAGAACGCTTTTAAATGATTGATTGCACTCTGGACTAACAAGAGGATCTCGTCAGCACTGTAGACTCTTAGGCATGATTGACGGCTCCCCTCCCTGCACCCTCCCCCTCCCTACACACCAACGTGACCCCCATCCCATTAGCTAACACAGTGAATATGCCAGCAGCATTTTCTCTTGACAGTGCAGGTACTGTAGTCTGCCTCTGTGAAGGTGAGCATAGAGAATCAGCAGATTTCTCATTATCAGGACTCATGCATCACTATTCAAAGGCTACCTGAGCCCTATAAGCTCACTAGGTACAGTAACACAGACATCCACACACGGATTACACACACAAACACACACATCTATAGTTGGTAACAGCTACAATAAAAACAATGGGGATGTAGAATGCTCAAGAACGGCCTGGGTTTAATAAGCAGTGTTATGGGGGCTTCATTATTGAGGAACTCTTCTTCCAGAGGGCATAAGGCATCAGCCTCTGACCAAGGTTCTTTGTTTTTTAACATGTTTTTAAGCATGCATCACCTTTGTTCATCTGCCTCACAGCCGTCTCAATGTTACCTCTAAAGGGGCACATTGAAGGAGGGGGTATTTCTCCCCTCAAAGGGATTAAACGACTTTGAAAAGGTTCTCTCGAGGTTTGAAAGGAAGGGAGCAGTCTGAGGAAAATAAGACGTGTCTGAGTTATGATGAAAGAATGTTGGAGGATAAAACAACTGGGAGGGATTTCCATTATTAGTGGAAGAAGAGCCAATTAGGGACTAATAATGGCCAATCTGGCACTGGAAAAGGCCAGTCGACCCTCTCCTGGGCATCAGAATAGCATTGTGAGGGAAAAGCCACTTCAGAACACAACAGGAAATTAGGGCTGGGAGTTGCCAGGGACCTCACGATACTATATTATCACGATACTTACTTGCCGATACGATATGTATTGCAATTTTCATGATTCTATATGTATTTCGATTTGATACTGTTATTTTATTGCGATTCGATGTTCCAAACATATTGCTCACCATATGTCTGCTGCAGAGGGACAAGAGAGGAAATAAGTGCTGAAAACAAATTGTCTCCCTATTTAAAAAGAAGATGGATGTCACACCCTGACCTTAGAGAGACATTTTATTTCTCTATTTGGTTAGGTCAGGGTGTGATGTGGGGTGGGCATTCTCTGTTTTGTTTTTCTACAATTTTGTATTTCTATGTTTTGGCCGGGTATGGTTCTCAATCAGGGACAGCTGTCTATCGTTGTCTCTGATTGGCAACCATAATTAGGTAGCCCTTTTCCCTCTTTGCTTTGTGGGTAGTTAACTTTGTTTGTGGCACATAGCCCTCAAGCTGCATGGTTGTTTTGTATTGTTTTTGTCGGCGTCATCCTAAATAAAAAGGAATATGTACGCTCACAACGCAGCGCTTTGGTCCACTTCCTTTGATGGCCGTGACAATGGAGAACAAGCTATGAAGGAAAAATACTGGCGTTTTGGTGCAGGTACGGTAAACTAGAGCAAAAATAATATTGCGACATTGTCAAAACTATAAGATATCTCGTCAAAAATATTATCCCGATATGTAACTGTGTATATTTCTTTCCACATCACTACAGGAAATATGGTAATATTTCATAGAGCGCACACACTATTGAGAAGTTTCCATAGCGCCACTGTTCTTTTTGTGCAGTGCATTTAAAACACCAGCAGCATTTCATACAAACTGATGGAAATTCAAGATATGACAGCTCTATATTTTTAGCGGTGGATAAGTAAGTTGGTGTTCTGATGTACTGACCCCTCCGCCTCACTCGGAGCACAGGGGCTGACGATAACACACAATAGGACAAGGCAAAAACATAATCTACCCTACTCCACCTCTCTACTTCCATCTCGTATGAGACGAGTATGACATGTCTGTCAATACAGCATCCAGAAATAACCCTGGCCTCATGAATAGATGAATAATGCAACAGGGGTCTGCACTCTCTGTACAAAGCCCCACCTGGGAGGGGAGGGGCAGCCACCTGGGAGGGGCTAGAAGGAGAGTGGCAGCTGCCTGGGAGGAGCTGTGAGGGGAAGGGCAGCTGCCAGGGAGGGGCTGGGAGGGGCAGTGGCCTGAGAGGGGTGGCAAGGATCTGGGCTCTCTCCTCCTCCCTTCAGTCTCTCTGTGCAGATGTGGGACATGTTTCTATCTCCTCCATTGGAGGACTAGGGTTCAGTACCTCAGTGCCTATGCTCAACAAAGTAGAAGTTCAGGTTAGTCAAGCCCTATGAAAAGGCAATCGCCCACACAGAACAGCAGAACTCTCAAATTTATTTTTTGCTTAGATCATAAAAGTCATTATGATGCCTTATTTATAGATCTTTCCAAGGCCTTCGACACTGTTACCACCACATTTTAATTCAAAGGTTTATCGAAATAGGCCTGGATCAGGCTTCTTTTAAGTGTTGTGAGAATGATCGGTCAGACAGGACACAATTTGTGATTTCTGAAGGTGTTAAGTCTAGTTTCCTGGATATTATGAAAGGTGTATCGGTATTGGGACCTGTTCTCTTTTCTATTTACATAAATAATAGAGATTTTATTAAGTTAGAGATCGGTTGGTTTAAAACTTGTACTTAATGTGGGCAAGACAAAATAGATGTTCTCTAGTTTTCACAACAACAACAAAAATCAGATTGGCTACATATGTATTCATTGAACAGTTCTCTCATTGATCGGGTTCCCGCCTATAAATATCTGAGTAAATGCCAAATGGATTGACAAGGGTTTAACATAGCTTTTTAACTAGCTCATTCACTATGATTTAAAATGGGCTTATTTTTAAGAAATGGATCTTTCCTCTCCCTTAACAGCAGGAAGCAGATTGTACAGTCAACTTTCCTTCCAGTTCTTGACTATGGTGACACCATTTACCAGATTGCAGCAGCCACTACTCTTAAACCTTTGGATGCCGTCTACCATAGTGCCCTTTTCTTTATCACAGGGGACAGTTTTAATACTCACTGCATCCTGTATGAAAATGTTGGCTGGTCCTCATTAAAGTTATGTAGATCACTTCACTATTCCCTTTTTGTTTACAAAGCTCTACTACACAAGCTTCCAACTTACCTAACTTCCTTGTTGAAGTACAAAAACCTGAGTTACCATACCCGTTCACAGGGTTGGTTAACTCTTGAGGTTCCTCGGGTCTCCACCGGATTAGGTACATGTATATCCACTTTTAGATTGAATGCAGCTCACTGCTGGAACAATTTACAAAACACATTACAATTGGGTCACACACTTGATATGCCACTCAGGCAATTTAAAGTATTGATTGAGGACATAGTAGCTGAGGAATGTAACAGCTTTCTGTACATTTTGTATTGTGCTGTATTTTTATTTGACATTGTATTGATTGCTGTTTTGTTTCATATTGTATTTGATTGCTGTGCTACTGTGATCAGGGCACTCGTGAGTTTTTCCCTGAATAAAGAAAGAATATTAAAACATTATTATAAATCTATTCAAATTGTATTCATCAGATGTGCCGAATACAACAGGTGTAGTAGACCTTACCATGAAATGCTTACTTACAAGCCCTTCACCAACAATGCAGTTTTAAGAAAACAAGAGTTAAGAAAATATTTACTAAATAAACTAACACAATAAAATAACAATAACGAGGCTATATACAGGGGGTACCGGTACCGAGTCAATATGCGGGGGTACAGGTTAGTCGAAGTAATTGAGTAATATGTACCTGTACATGTAGGTAGGGGTAAAGTGACTATGCATAGATAATAAACAGCGAGTATCAGCAGCAAAAAAAAATAAAAAAGGGAGGGGGTCAATGCAAATGGTCCGGGTGGCCATTTGATTAATTGTTCAGAAGTCTTATGGCTTGCGGGTTGAAGCTGTTAAGGAGCCTTTTGGACCTAGATAGTACTGCTTGCCGTGCAGTAGCAGAGAGAACAGTCTATGACTTGAGATTTACCATTGCAGCATTGCATTTTCCTAGACGTATAGGGTAGCACCATAATCACTACAAAACGATTTGTACGTAGATGCCCTGAAACCAGACCAGTTTATTAGAAATCCCAGAATTGAACAGAATACTAACAGAATCTTCTGTTTCAACTTTAAACATGGCAGCGAGTGTGTATGAATGAATGACATTTTATTTTTGTGTCAAATCGACAATTGGCAATCCCTTATGGGATTAAATGTTACAAACAAACATTACCAATAATTCACTGTGGTAATTCAATGAACATTCTTCTTCTGGTGTGTATGTGTGTTGCTGCAGGAGTGACTTTGAAGAATTGAACAAGGTAGAGGGTTGGATAGATCTGCTGGGGTGTTAGAGCACTGAGTAGGGAGCTCCTCTAAAGGGTGCTGGTACAGTGCATGCACTGCTGGAAGGGGAGGGAGGAGCGGGCTGTGTAAATTGTTCTGTGCTGCCTGAGATTGAGGGCAGGAGGAGTGTTGAATCCTCCATCCTCTCTCTCTCAATGGACCCGCTATCAGCATACCTTCCCTCTGGAGTCTGTAAAATAGCATTTTCCACCAGGCAGGTGCAGGCATGAGCTTGGCTTTAATTCTGTCTGTACAGTACCACAGCCCTACTGTATGACGCTGCAGCTTCTGCTGCCCACACATTTCACATTGCAAAATGCTTGAAAGATGGTAGGATCTTCATTTGAGGCAGTTTGCTACAGTAGGGAAATAACACTGCAGCGACAGGAAATGTGAATTATTATGTGGATTATAATTAATGGACATTTTTGTAGGGGTTGCTTCATTTGCATCGGTTCCTATGACCTTCCACTTCTTGTCTATTTGTGTGACTGTTCTTGACATCTTGACCCACATCTGTCGTACACACACACACAGTGATATACCACATCACTTCAGCATGTCCTGATATTTTAGTGTTTTCAATTAAATTATTCTACCAAATGTGAACAGCTTTCCAGGTGATCTTTAATTCATTGGATACTTTTTTTTGTGCAATTTGGCGAAGCTGTAAATGCGTCTGGGGCCTTTGGGTACTCTCCCTCCCCAATCAACAGAAAGGCGTGCTAAATCATAACATACATTTCTTCATGTATTGATGTATCGGTCGGTCATACATCCAGACTCTCAACCAAATTGATTTTAATGCACTCTAAACCAATCACACACTTGATATGCCATTTCAGATGGTGCCTCTACCACTTGGTGAAACCTGTTAAAGGGAATAGAGGGAAAGCTAACAAAGATCTCATAGCAAATCCTTGCATTTGCACACATTAACAGTCATATTGAATAATGAGAACCTTGTGTAATGTTACTGGTGCTGAGACTGTTATTGCATTATAATGACTCACAGGCTGAAATATAATCACTGCTCTTAAATGTAATAGCATTTTATTCCTTGGGTTTGAAACATTTAAAAAGTAATTTACATTGGAATCCAATTACCAGTCTCAAACATCCCATTGGGTGACACAGTTGTAATTATTTGGGAAACAGTAACAGTGCAGAGCTCTGGGTAGCCAACGCAATTATGAATGAATTAAAACAAGATATCCCAACTTGAGATAAATATTCATTGTTGATGTGCTGCACCCATATCGACAGTAAAACCTTAATTAGGGTAAATGACTCTTAAATCATATTAAATTGTCACTTAGTGAACGCTACAATGGGAAGAAGAAAAGACACCATGGGAATTTCTTTGAAAAAACAGCTTCACAAACAGACAACAGAGTTAAGAATATTGCATAGAGAACTGACTCACAAATGAAAGCAAATGAACAAAGACCTTTTGAATGTATCATAACAGGGAAACAAGTACAAAACGGCTTGCTGATTGTGACACCAGCTGTGGTCACACACACAGCACATTAAGATCCTTTTGAAAGTGAGGTAAAGTAGCAAAATGAAATGAGACAAATCCACACAAAATAATCTACATTTAGATGTTAGCAAACAACACAGGGTTTGCTGTGGTCTGGCTAACAGTAACAAATAGGTTGTTATGTAGGGTGAGTTCTGGCTGTAAGAGCCATCACCACTCAGGCTCAGACAAAAATAACTGCACTGAACAGAAAATGCTTCGTGAGACTAATTGACAGGGACAAATAGTGAAGCAATGCAGAGAAAACGAAAACAGTTAGTGGATTTAAACCACAGTATTCCTGCTCTCATCACTGGAATATTACAATGATCGTGCTAATGAGAACAAATAAGATGTACCTGCTTGGTAAAGATTTCTGTTTGTGTGCCTCACTCTCCTTCCTGTTTAGATGAGGGGGTTGGAGAGCATGGGGGCGGGGAAGGGGCTGGTGAAGGAGCTCTTTATTCATGTAGAGGACATGAAGCTTCTCCAGACTCATTAAAGCCCATGTCACGTTGTCTGGAAACACTCTCTACTCACTCCACACCCTCTGTGTGGCCTTTACTTTTCTGTTCCCAGTCTCGCCTGAGATAGAGAAGATCTGCTTGCCAACGCCAGCTAATGCATGGTTGTTCTAGCTGTACACAGGTTGGGTAGGCTGCCCTGCTGATTCGTCAAGGCACTGGTTACCTTTTAATACGCCCAAGGGATTTTGGGGGTAGGATCAATATAAAACGAACTTGCCAGAATGACTTCTTGGTCTCATTCTGTCACTCTGAAATATGTTTTAAGCTCTCCTAACATCATCTGGGCAATGAGACATTCCATCCTTGGACCTTAGCCATTCTCTTGACCACCAGCCCAAAATGGTTTCCATAAAAGTATTGGGGGTCAAGACGCCAATCTGGCCGCTCGAAACCTTTCATTAACAAGAACAGCTTAGCACCTCCTTTAGGATTAAGGGGGGTAAAAACACTGAACAATAATTTCTTCACAAAACCAACAATAGTAGGGGAAAACAATACACACATGAATACCTTTGAATCATGTTGTTTATGGCTATCAAACTGCAGGGGGACTTGTTACACTACTACAGTATATTTCCTTTCCTAAATATTGAAAGAAAAAGTAAACTGCACACTGCTCTTGATTGTATCACTGATCTTTAATAAGGTTACGTATCGGCCTCACGGCCTTCGTCAGAGCTTTTGTGAATTTTTTTAAATTTGCACCCTTATGTAGACCTAGCCCCTCCCACATCTGTTCTACACAGCGAATGGTGGGGGAAAACAATGCACACATGAATACCTTTGAATCATGTTGTTTATGGCTATCAAACTGCAGGGGGACTTGTACTACTACAGCATATTTCCTTTCCCAAATATTGAAATAAAATGCCATAGACTCTCGATTAGACTTCTACCTACAGTAATATGACCTACTATATGTCTCAAAGTAACAATTTTATCTCAATCTATATCAGCAGCCCGCCATTCCTAAGAGAGAGACAAGCCCTTGGAAGCCCCCTCCCCCCCAGAATGTGAAGTAGAAAGTCAAAGTGAGGAACAAGTAGAGTGCAGCTGAACCAGAGTGTGAGCTGAACAGGTGCCTCCTGAGATATTCCACTGGCTGTGTGACGCCTTCTCCCTTGTTTACCCCATTCAGAGGCTCTTGCTGCATATCAATGAGTGTCACGGAGCCTGGGGGCTGTCTGCACAGATACCCACCAAGCTCACTGCCACTTTATTGCTTCAGGTTAAAACAGACGCTATTAGACAGCAGTTGCCATTGATCTTTGCGCACCCTACAGAGGTAGATTCAATCATAAAGTGCCTTAATACTTTTCTAAGAAAAGTACATTTGGGAGGTCAATACAAAAGGATAGTTTTTACAGAGATAAAACATACACCATTGGAACTTCTCTAACTACTGCAGTGTCCTGGAAACTGGCCTATTTTTCCACTTCTGAAAGTGTTGAGGTTTACAGGTCAATGGGGAGGTTCTTTCAGGGATTTGTTGAAAGATGTATAGAACCATAGAACTGGGGCTAGCAGAATGAAGTCTGTAAACGCCAATCGTCACATGCCCTTCATCTGCCAGCTGCCAACTAAACCAAGAAATTAACTGCTCAGGATCATCCACAGTGCTCTACAGTCTATCAGGCACTTCATTAGCCATGCAATGAATAAAATATCAGCAAGAACCAAGAGAGAGAAGGGGCATAAGGGAGATACTACAACTGCGGAAAGAACAAAACAAAATGAAAAAAAAATGATGTAATTTATATACTTTAAAAAAATAGTTTCAATCACCACAACACTTTTTCTTAGAATTAGATCACTAATTCAGTGTCATTGTTATTGAATTAGATTCCCAGATTTTTTTTCTTCTATTAGAAACCAGAGAGATGTAAGTACATTCAGACTTCCTCCCCCAGACACAAGACATGAATATGTCACACCCTGATCTGTTTCACCTGTCTTTGTGCTTGTCTCCACCCCACTCCAGGTGTCACCCATCTTCCCCATTATCCCCTGTGTATTTATACCTGTGTTCCCTGTTCATCTATTGCCAGTTTGTCTTGTTTGTCAAGTCAACCAGCGGTTTTGCCTCAGCTCCTGTTTTTTTCCCCCAGTCTTTCTTTTTCTCGCCCTCCTGGTTTTGACCCTTGCCTGTCCTGACTCTGAGCCCGCCTGCCTGAACACTCTGCCTGCCCCTGAGCCTGCCTGCTGACCTGTGCCTTTGCCCCACCTCTGGATCAATGACCTCTGCCTACCCTGAGCCTGCCTGCCGTCTGGTACCTTTGCCCCCACCTCTGTTTTACTGACCCCTGCCGGCCTTGACCTGTCTATTGCCTGCTCCTGTTGGATTATTAAACCATTGTTAATTTGACGTTGTCTGCATCTGGGATCTTACCTTCATACCTGATAGAATAACATACCATAGCGTTCACATGATGTCCAGTAACGCGCTCAAGATGGAAGTGGTCCAATGAAGCGGATGCTAAACCACAGGACTGTTTCTCTAGCACAGATTGGAATATGTTCTGGGATTTATCCGATAACACTGATGAGTTTACCACATCAGTCATCGGCTCCATTAGTAAGTGCATTAACCACGTCGTCCCCACAGTGACCATACGTACCTAAGAAATCACGCTCCGACCTCCAACGAGCCAACAAAGGGGAAAAGTGTCAATACCGGTCGAAAGATCGAATCCTACTAATCCGTCTCTGACACTCAACAGATGTGGCAGGGCTTGCAAACTATCAGGGATTAAAAAGGGAAACCCAGCAGTGAGCAGCCCAGCGACGCGACCCTTCCAAACGAGCTACATGCCTTCTATGCTCGCTTCGAGGCAAGCAACACTGAACCATGCATGAGAGCAAAGGCTGTTTGGACGACTGTGTGATCTCTCTCTCCGTACAGAGACTAACAATGAACCAAGAGAGAGAAGGGGCATAAGGATCTCTCTCTCCTTATGCCCCTTCTCTCTCTTGGTTCATTGTTAGTTTTTTTTTTACCTGGATAACACTCGCCAGGCCAGCTTCCCTGCCCCATCCACCGCTGCCCCCTGGACACTGATCTCTTGGCTACATAGCTGATGCACGCTGGACTGTCCATTAATCACGGTACTCCATTCTGCTTGTTTGTTCTATCTGTTGGCCCCGTTGCCTAGTCTACGCCATTTTACCTGCTGTTGTTGTGCTAGCTGATTAGCTGTTGTCTCACCTACTGTTTTAGCTAGCTTTCCCAATTCAACACCTGTGATTACTGTATGCCTCGCTGTATGTCTCTCTCAAATGTCAATATGCCTTGTATACTGTTGTTCAGGTTAGTTATCATTGTTTTAGTTCACAATGGAGCCCCTAGTTCCACTCTTCACGCCCCTGATAACTCCTTTGTCCCACCTCCCACACATGCGGTGACCTCACCCATTACTACCAGCATGTCCAGAGATACAACCTCCCTCATCATCACCCAGTGCCTGGGCTTACCTCCGCTGTACCCGCACCCCACCATACCCCTGTCTGCGCATTATGCCCTGAATATATTCTACCATGCCCAGAAACCTGCTCCTCTTATTCTCTGTCCCCAATGCTCTAGGTGACCAGTTTTGATAGCCTTTAGCCGCACCCTCATACTACTCCTTCTCTGTTCCGCGGGTGATGTGGAGGTAAACCCAGGCCCTGCATGTCCCCAGGCACCCTCATTTGTTGACTTCTGTGATCGAAAAAGCCTTGGTTTCATGCATGTCAACATCAGAAGCCTCCTCCCTAAGTTTGTTTTACTCACTGCTTTAGCACACTCTGCTAACCCTGATGTCCTTGCTGTGTCTGAATCCTGGCTCAGGAAGGCCACCAAAAATTCAGAGATTTCCATACCCAACTATAACATCTTCCAACAAGATAGAACTGCCAAAGGGGGCGGAGTTGCAGTTTACTGCAGAGATAGCCTGCAAAGTAATGTCATACTTTCCAGGTCCATACCCAAACAGTTCGAACTACTAATTTTGAAAATTACTCTCTCCAGAAAATTACTCTCTCCTGCTACCGACCCCCCTCAGCTCCCAGCTGTGCCCTGGACACCATTTGTGAATTGATCGCCCCCCATCTAGCTTCAGAGTTTGTTCTGTTAGGTGACCTAAACTGGGATATGCTTAACACCTCGCCAGTCCTACAATCTAAGCTAGATGCCCTCAATCTCACACAAATCATCAAGGAACCCACCAGGTACAACCCTAACTCTGTAAACAAGGGCACCCTCATAGACGTCATCCTGACCAACTGGCCCTCCAAATACACCTCCGCTGTCTTCAACCAGGATCTCAGCGATCACTGCCTCATTGCCTGTATCCGCTACGGAGCCGCAGTCAAACGACCACCCCTCATCACTGTCAAACGCTCCCTAAAACACTTCTGTGAGCAGGCCTTTCTAATCGACCTGGCCCGGGTATCCTGGAAGGACATTGACCTCATCCCGTCAGTTGAGGATGCCTGGTCATTCTTTAAAAGTAACTTCCTCACCATTTTAGATAAGCATGCTCCGTTCAAAAAATGCAGAACTAAGAACAGATACAGCCCTTGGTTCACCCCAGACCTGACTGCCCTCGACCAGCACAAAAACATCCTGTGGCGGACTGCAATAGCATCGAATAGTCCCCGTGATATGCAACTATTCAGGGAAGTCCGGAACCAATACACGCAGTCAGTCAGGAAAGCTAAGGCCAGCTTCTTCAGGCAGAAGTTTGCATCCTGTAGCTCCAACTCCAAAAAGTCCAACTCCTTCCGCCTGGCTACTTCAACCTCGGCCAACAGCTCCGCCCCCCCCCGCAGCTCCTCGCCCAAGCCTCTCCAGGTTCTCCTTTAACCAAATCCAGATAGCAGATGTTCTGAAAGAGCTGCAAAACCTGGACCCGTACAAATCAGCTGGGCTTGACAATCTGGACCCTCTATTTCTGAAACTATCCGCCGCCATTGTCGCAACCCCTATTACCAGCCTGTTCAACCTCTCTTTCATATCGTCTGAGATCCCCAAGGATTGGAAAGCTGCCGCAGTCATCCCCCTCTTCAAAGGGGGAGACACCCTGGACCCAAACTGTTACAGACCTATATCCATCCTGCCCTGCCTATCTAAGGTCTTCGAAAGCCAAGTCAACAAACAGGTCACTGACCATCTCGAATCCCACCGCACCTTCTCCGCTGTGCAATCTGGTTTCCGAGCCGGTCATGGGTGCACCTCAGCCACACTCAAGGTACTCAACGATATCATAACCGCCATCGATAAAAGACAGTACTGTGCAGCCGTCTTCATCGACCTTGCCAAGGCTTTCGACTCTGTCAATCACCATATTCTTATCGGCAGACTCAGGAGCCTCGGTTTTTCGGATGACTGCCTTGCCTGGTTCACCAATTACTTTGCAGACAGAGTTCAGTGCGTCAAATCGGAGGGCATGCTGTCTGGTCCTCTGGCAGTCTCTATGGGGGTGCCACAGGGTTCAATTCTCGGGCCGACTCTTTTCTCTGTGTATATCAATGATGTTGCTCTTGCTGCGGGCGATTCCCTGATCCACCTCTACGCAGACGACACCATTCTATATACCTTCGGCCCGTCTTTGGACACTGTGCTATCTAACCTCCAAACAAGCTTCAATGCCATACAACACTCCTTCCGTGGCCTCCAACTGCTCTTAAACGCTAGTAAAACCAAATGCATGCTTTTCAACCGGTCGCTGCCTGCACCCGCATGCCCGACTAGCATCACCACCCTGGATGGTTCCGACCTAGAATATGTGGACGTCTATAAGTACCTAGGTGTCTGGCTAGACTGCAAACTCTCCTTCCAGACTCATATCAAACATCTCCAATCGAAAATCAAATCAAGAGTTTGCTTTCTATTCCGCAACAAAGCCTCCTTCACTCACGCCGCCAAGCTTACCCTAGTAAAACTGACTATCCTACCGATCCTCGACTTCGGCGATGTCATCTACAAAATGGCTTCCAACACTCTACTCAGCAAACTGGATGCAGTCTATCACAGTGCCATCCGTTTCGTCACTAAAGCACCTTATACCACCCACCACTGCGACTTGTATGCTCTAGTCGGCTGGCCCTCGCTACATATTCGTCGCCAGACCCACTGGCTCCAGGTCATCTACAAGTCCATGCTAGGTAAAGCTCCGCCTTATCTCAGCTCACTGGTCACGATGGCAACACCCATCCGTAGCACGCGCTCCAGCAGGTGTATCTCACTGATCATCCCTAAAGCCAACACCTCATTTGGCCGCCTTTGGTCCAGTACTCTGCTGCCTGTGACTGGAACGAATTGCAAAAATCGCTGAAGTTGGAGACTTATCTCCCTCACCAACTTCAAACATCAGCTATCTGAGCAGCTAACCGATCGCTGCAGCTGTACATAGTCTATTGGTAAATAGCCCACCCTTTTTCACCTACCTCATCCCCATACTGTTTTTATTTATTTACTTTTCTGCTCTTTTGCACACCAATATCTCTACCTGTACATGACCATCTGATCATTCATCACTCCAGTGTTAATCTGCAAAATTGTAATTATTTGCCTACCTCCTCATGCCTTTTGCACACATTGTATATAGACTCCCCCTTTGGTTTCTACTGTGTTATTGACTTGTTAATTGTTTACTCCATGTGTAACTCTTTGTTGTCTGCTCACACTGCTATGCTTTATCTTGGCCAGGTCGCAGTTGCAAATGAGAACTTGTTCTCAACTAGCCTACCTGGTTAAATAAAGGTGAAATAAATAAAAAAATAAGCAAGACCTTAAAAACAGGTTAACATTTGCAAAGCCGCGGGGCCAGACAGAAAACCACAACGCTTACTCGGAGCATGCACTGACCAGCTGGGAAGTGTCTTCACTGACATTTTCAACCCATCCTAACTTCTTTCAAATGGACCACCATAGTCCCTGTGCTCAATAACGTGAAGGTAACCTGCCTAAGCTCCCCACCATCCAGAACTTCTATACCAAAAAGTGTCTGAAGAAGGCAAAAAATTGTTAGACTCCAGCCACCCAAGCCATAGTCTCTCTGCTACCGCTCGGCAAGCAGTACCAGTGCACCAAGTCTGGAACCAGCAGGACCCTGAACAGCTTCTACCTCCAAGCCATAAGACTGCTAAACAAGGCTGCTACATAGCCAATCAAATGGCTAACCTGACTACCTGCGTTTACCCTTTTTTTAACTTTCTTGCAATAACTCTATGCACACAAACTGGTCTCTACCCACACACTCACACGTTCCTACACGGACACCCCAGCACACACACACATACACAGTACACACCCAGTACATACACCCACAATAAAATAACATGCACACACATACACTACATTTACCAAAACTGTGTGCCCATCGAACAACTCATTCCAAAATCATGGGCATAAATATGGAGTTTGTCCCCCTTTTGCGGCACCAGGTAGCCTACTGGATAGAGCATTGGACTAGTAACCGAAAGGTTGCAATATCGAATTCCCGAGCTGACAAGGTAAAAATCTGTTGTTCTGCCCCTGAACAAGGCAGTTAAACCACTGTTCCTAGTCCTTCATTGAAAATAAGAATTTGTTCTTAACTGACTTGCCAGGTTAAAAATAATACAATTAAAAAAAGTAATCTATGATTCTCCGAATTATATTTTAAAAGAGGAAGCTAATGATTTTAGGCAGATTTTCTCTCTTCTGTCTCATCCTCTCACACTGAATGAAGATGACGGTAAGGAATTCTTTCCAAATAATAAAAAAAAAAGGAAAATTAACAAATGTACAGAAAGATCAGTGCGAAGGCCAAATTACAGAAGAATAACTTTGAGGCTATTAAATCCTTTCAGTCTGGAAAAAACCCAGGGCTTGATGGCATACCAGTAGAGATATATCACATATTTTATTGATATACTAAAAGCTCCATTGTTAGATTGTTTTCCCTACTCCTATTGAAATGGTAGTCTGTCAGGTACTCAGCAGGAAGGTCTGATATCTCTATTATTAAAACAAGACCCAGATGGCAAATATAAAAACCCAGTCTATCTAAAAAACTGGAAGCCCCTAACACTTCAATGTTGTTATGCAAAAATACTAGCAAAATGCATAGCACTCAGAATTAAAAGGTTTTTACCAGGTATTGTTCATCCTGATCAGACAGGTTTTTTACATGGACGATACATTGGACATAATATACGACAACTACTAGAAATAATAGAACATCATGAAACATATAAGAAGCCAGGAATGGTATTTATAGCGGATTTTGAAAAGGCATTTGATAAAGTAAGACTGGATTTGATTTATAAATGCCTGGATTTTTTTCAATTTCTGTATTTCTCTTATACAATGGGTAAAAATGATGTATAGCAACCCCAGGTGTAAATAACGGCTACTTCTCAGGAGACTTTTGAATTGTCAAGAGGAGTTAAGCAAGGGTGTCCGTTGTCACCATATCTATTCGTTTTGGCCATCGAAATGCTAGCAATTAAAATCAGATCCAATAACAACAGAGGATTAGAAATCCAAGGCTTAAAAACAAAGGTGTCCATGTGTGCCGATGACTCAAGTTTTATGTTAAGTCCGCAAGCTAGATCCCTGCAATGTCTCATTAAAGATCTAGATAACTTTTCTGTGATCTCTGGACTAAAACCTAATAATGATAAGTGTACAATATTTCGTATTGAATCCTTAAAAAATACAACTTTTACATTACCCTGCAGCTTACCTATAAAATGGGCTGATGGTGAAGTAGACATACTTGGTATTCATATCACAAAATATATAAATAAGCTCTCCACAATGACTGAATGAAAACGTAAGAAATTTCCCTAATTAATTCCTTAGTCATATCTCAATTTACTCATTTATGGCGCTGCCTACTCCAGATTTGTTTTTCAAATCATATGAGCAAAAAAATATTTCGCTTTATCTGGGACCCTAAACCAGACAAAATAAAACAAATATGAATTGGGTGGGTTGAGATAATATAAAAGCACTAAACCTCTCTCTAAAAGCTTCACTCATTCAAAAGTTTTATTTGAACCCTAAATGGTTCTCAAGTAGATTACTAAGAAAAGTTCATCCATTGTTTAAAAATGGCATTTTGCCTTTGTGCAGATTGCCATGTCTCATTTATGATTCATTGAAAATGATACTTTGAAAAAAGTATCTGTTTTTTTCAAACAAGCATTGCAGAGCTGGCTACAATTTCAATTTCATCCCCCTGAAAAGATATAACAAAATATTATGGCTGAACTCAAATGTGCTGGTTGATAAAATACCTGTATTTATGGGAAATACATTTGAAAATACTATTTTGTTCTTAAATTATATTGTAATTGTAGAGTTATGTCCTTCATGGAGTTATCAGAATGGTACGGGAAGGTCTGCTCAATCCAAGAGTACAACCAATTGATTACAGCATTGCCCTAAAAATGGAGGAGGTGGGTGGCAGCGGGATGAGGTAGAGAACTGGTCTGTCTGCCCAATATAAAGGATCAAAACTGTCAAAGGAATAAAAATAGCATAAATATGAAAGTACACCAGTTTCATTTGAGGACCAGGATGTTCACAACTGTGCCATACAGATTGCAAAATAGTTGGGAAGAGATTTGATGTACCGGTTCCATGGTAGAGGGTGTATGAGTTGATATATAAAACAACGCAAGATTCAAGACTTCGTGCTTTTCAGCTAAAATTATTATATAGAATTCTTGCCACCAACAAAATGTTGAGTATTTGGGGCATAAAATCATCGAAGCGCTGCAGATTTTGTTGTGAGGATACAGAATCAATAGACCATTTATTTTGGTATTGCCCTCAGGTAGCCTGTTTCTGGTCTCAGGTTCATGAATGACTGAAAATGCATAGCATTGATCTAAAATTGACCCTAGAAATAGTACTGTTAGGAGATCTGGAGAGACCGGGTCAGTCAATTACTAATACTCTTAGTAAAAGTATTTATCTTCAACATGCAATCTGTAGATTCTATTCTGTTGAAATTGTACATTAAACATCATAGCAAATATGAAAGATATGTGTTGCGTAAAAACACGAAGTGGGTGGCCAGCAGAAATAGATGGGAAGCTGAGGGTTGGTATGTGGAATTGGAGACAAGTGGGAGTGGAGTTGCTGTGTGAGAGAGCGAATGATGGTCAAAATATATAATAAAAGTACATTTGAATGGCACTAAGAGGCAGTGTTTGTACAACTAATGCCGGTTTGCCTGAGGCTGATGCCGTGCATGTTACACATGCATATACACACACACACTCTCATTCAAATAAACATACAAGAACACACACATACATGTAATAGTGCCAGACATGCACACAAACATATGGCATTGCTGTTATGATTTCAGTTGTCCTTGATGTCTTTTGTTTTATATGTATAATTTGGTTTAAAAAAAATTGCATTGTTTGCTGTTTTCTTCTGTCTTTTCCTTTTTTCTCTTTAGTTCATTATCTTGGTTGTTGGTGCATTGGGGGGGTTCTTGGGGGTGGAGAACGGAATTAATTGTATTTTTTATTTATTTTTCTTCCGGGGGGGGGACTGTGGGAGGGGTCTTGAAAGGTTGAGGGACAGCTATTGAGGAACTATGGGGGGGATCTTGGAGGGTTCGGGTTTCACAAGATTGTGATAATGAAAAAGGAAACTATTACATATTTTATATCGCTATCATGCACACGCACCCTCGCACATAAGGATGACTCTGTTGCGGAAAGACTGATACATGTTTGATAGTGTCTTGAGGCTGTAATCTTTGTCCTTCATGGTCTAATACTTTAATGTTACCCCGTCCTTGTATTTTTTGTAATAAATAATAATTACAAAATAATAATTTCAAAAATAAAATGACAGCCTCCACTCTTCAGCTTTCCACTAGATGTTGGAACATTGCTGCAGGGAATGGCTTCCATTCAGCCACGAGCATTAGTGTGGTCGGCCATTGATGTTGTACGATTAAGCTTGGCTCGCAGTCAGCATTCCAATTCATCCCAAAAGTATTCGATGGGGTTGAGGTCATGGCTCTGTGCAGACCAGTCAAATTCTTCCACACCAATCTCGACAAACCATTTCTGTATGGACCTCATTTTGTGCAGTGGGGCATTGTCATGCTGAAACAGGAAAAGGTCTTCCCCAAAATGTTGCCACAAAGTCAGAAGCATAGAATCATCTAGAATGTTATTATATGCTGTAGCGTTAAGATTTCCCTTCACTGGAACTAAGGGGCCTAGCCCAAACCATGAAAAATAGCCCCAGACCATTAATCCTCCTCTTCAAAACTTTACAGTTGACACTATGCATTCGGGCAGGTAGCGTTCTTCTGGCAACCGCTAAAAACCCAGATCCGTCCGTCAGACTGCCAGATGGTGAAGCATAATTCTTCACTCCAGAGAACACGTTTCCACTGCTCTGATGTACAATGGCGGCGAGCTTTAATCAACTCCAGCTGACACTTGGCATTGCACATGGTGATCTTAGGCTTGGGTGAGGCTGCTTGGCCATGGAAACCCATTTTAAGAAGCTCCCAACAAACAGTTATTCTGCTGACGTTGCTTCCAGAGGCAGTTTGGAACTTGGTAGTGAGTCTTGCAATGGAGAAAACACTATTTTTACGTGCTACTCGCTTCAGCACTCAGTGCTCCTGTTCTGTGAGCTTGTGTGGCCTACCACTTCGTGGCTGAGCAGTTGTTGCTCCTAGATGTTTCCACTTCACAATAACAGCACTTACAGTTGACCAGGGAAGATCTATCAGGGCAGAAATTTGACTACCTGACTAGTTGGAAAGGTGGCATCCTATGAGGGTGCCATGTTATAAGTCATTGAGCTCTTCAGTAAGGCCATTCTACTGGCAATGATTATCAATGGATATTGCATGGCTGTGTAATCGATTGTATACACCTATCAGCAACGGGAGTGGATGAAAAAGACAAATTGACTCATTTGAAGGGGTGTCCCACATACTATCATATACATACAGTTGAAGTCAGAAGTTTACATACAGTTAGGTTGGAGTCATTAAAACTAGTTTTTTAACCACTCCACAAATGTCTTGTTAACAAACTATAGCTTTGGCAAGTCGGTTAGGACATCTACTTTGTCCATGACAAGTAATTTTTCCAACAATTGTTTAGAGACAGATTATTTCACATATAATTCACTGTATCACAATTCCAGTGGGTCAGAAGTTTACATACATTAAGTTGACTGTGCCTTTAAACAGCTTGGAAAATTTGAGTCAATTGGAGGAGTACCTGTGGATGTATTTCAATGCCTAACTTTCAATGCCAAACTAAGTGCCTCTTTGCTTGACATCATGGGAAAATCAAAAGAAATAAGCCAAGACCTCAGAAAAAAATTGGAGACCTACACAAGTCTGGTTCATCCTTGGGAGCAATTTCCAAAGCCTGAAGGTACCACGTTCATCTGTACAAACAATAGTACACAAATATAAACACCATGTGACCACGCAGCCGTCATACTGCTCAGGAAGGAGACGCGTTCTGTCTCCTAGAGATTAACGTACTTTGGTGCAAAAAGAGCAAATCAATACCAGAACAACAGCAAAGGACCATGTG
This sequence comes from Oncorhynchus kisutch, assembly GCF_002021735.2. Lineage (NCBI taxonomy): Eukaryota > Metazoa > Chordata > Actinopteri > Salmoniformes > Salmonidae > Oncorhynchus > Oncorhynchus kisutch. The sequence goes on from NC_034177.2 coordinate 23,043,808, forward strand.
AAGATGCTGGAGGAAACAGGTACAAAAGTATCTATGTCAACAGTAAAACGAGTCCTATATCGACATAACCTGAAAGGCCGCTCAGCAAGGAAGAAGCCACTGCTCAAAAACAGCCATAAAAAAGCCAGACTACAGTTTGCAACTGCACATGGGGACGAAGATCGTACTTTCTGGAGAAATTTCCTCTGGTCTGATGAAACAAAAATAGAACTGTTTGGCCATAATGACCATCGTTATGTTTGGAGGAAAAAAGGGAGGGCTTGCAAGCCGAAGAACACCATCCCAACTGTGAGGGGTGGCGGCATCATGTTGGGGGGGTGCTTTGCTGCAGGAGGGACTGGTGCAATTCACAAAATAGATGGCAAAATTATGTGGATATATTGAAGCAGCATCTCAAGACATTGGTCAGGAAGTTAAAGCAAATGCGTCTTCCAAATGGACAATGACCCCAAGCATACTTCCAAAGTTGTGGCAAAATGGCTTAAGGACAACAAAGTCAAGGTATTGGAGTGGCCATCACAAAGCCCTGACCTCAAACCTATAGAAAAAAATAATTGTGGGCATTACTGAAAAAGCATGTGTGAGCAAGGAGGCCTACAAACCTGACTCCGTTACACCAGCTCTGTCAGGAGGAATGGTCCAAAATTCACCCAACTTATTGTGGAAAGCTTGTGGAAGGCTACCCAAAACGTTTGACACAAGTTAAACAATTTAAAGGCAATGCTACCAAATACTAATTGAGTGTATGTAAACTTCTGACCCACTCGGAATGTGATGAAAGAAATACAAGCTGAAATAAATAATTCTCTCTACTATTATACTGACATTTCCCATTCTTAAAATAAAGTGGTGATCCTAACTGACCTACAACTGGGAATTTTTACTAGGATTAAATGTCAGGAATTGTGAAAAACTGAGTTTAAATGTATTTGGCTAAGGTGTATGTAAACTTCTGACTTCAACTGTATAGTGTACATACTGGTGCCACACACACTTTCACACTCATCCCTCACACTCTTGCTGCTTCTACTAATCCATGCACTGCTGCTGCAGCGCAGTCTATCATCTATCCTGTTGCTTAGTCACTTTGCTCCTACCTATATTTACATAGCTACCTCAATTACCCCGGAACACGGCACATCGACTCGGTACTGGTACTCCCTGTATATTGCTATGTTATTTTTACTCGTTATTGTTATTCATTATTTATTCCTCGCGTCACTATTTCTGTTTTATATTTTTTATCTTTAACTCTGCATTGTTGGAAAAGGACCCATAAGTAAGCATTTCACTATTAGTCTACACTTGTTGTTCACAAAGCAAATCAAATTTGATTAAATTGTGGAAATACACTATATATCTATATGTCCCTAAAAACAATCAGTGAGTTGCAGCAAAAGATGGTGTTTTAGGGGAGAGAAAGGGGTGGATTGATCAATATTTCAAAGCGGTCTGGAAGCAGTGTTCAAAGGGTAGGCTAAGGCTCCTCTGAGAGAGGGAGCGAGAGCAAGAGAGAGCGAGAGGGAGAGAGCAAGAGAGAGCGAGAGAAAGAGCAGACTGTGTTTGTAGATGGCACGGTGGCAAAGAGGATTGTTACCCACTCATCTATAGTGAAATAAGAATTGGGTAAGGCCAGATTCCATCAACCAACCACAGAGTGTTTACAATCTTTACAGCTTAGCAAACAACATGAAGATCCATTTAGGACTAGGTGATATGGCCTAGTCAATTATTTTTTTACTTATGGGCAATTCACAATATACACTACTGTTCAAACGTTTGGGGTCACTTATAAATGTCCTTGTTTTTGAAAGAGAATCACATTTTTTGTTCATTAAAATAACATCAAATTGATCAGAAATACAGTGTAGACATTTAATGTTGTAAATGACTATTGTAGCTGGTTATGGGTGATTAAAAAAAAATGGAATATCTACATAGGCGTACAGAGGCCCATTGTCAGAAACCATCACTCCTGTGTTCCAATGGCAGGTTGTGTTAGCTAATCCAAGTGTATCATTTTAAAAGGCTAATTGATCATTAGAAAACCCTTTTGCAATTATGTTAGCACAGCTGAAAACTGTTGTCCTGATTAAAGAAGCAATAAAGCTAGCCTTCTTTAGACTTGTTGAGTATCTGGAGCATCAGCATTTGTGTGTTCGATTACAGGCTCAAAATGGGCAGAAACAAATAACTTTCTTCTGAAATGCATCAGTCTATTCTTGTTCTGAGAAATTGAGGCTATTCCATGCGAGAAATTGCCAAGAAACTGAAGATCTCGTACAACGCTGTGTACTACTCTCTTCACAGAACAGCGCAAACTGGCTCTAACTAGAATAGAAAGAGGAGTGGGAGGCCCCGGTGCACAACTAAGCTAGAGGACAAGTACATTAGAGTGTGTAGTTTGAGAAACAGACGCCTCACAAGTCCTCAACTGGCAGCTTCATTAAACAGTACCCGCAAAACACCAGTCTCAACTTCAACAGTGAAGAGGTGACTCCGGGATGCTGGCCTTCTAGGCAGAGTTGCAAAGAAAATGCCATATCTCAGAATGGCCAATAAAAAGAAAAGATTAAGATGGGCAAAATAACACAGACACTGTACAGAGGAACTCTGCCTAGAAGGCCAGCATCCAGAAGTCGCCTCCTCACTGTTGACGTTGAGAAATTTTCAGCCTTTGCCCAAACCCCTTTAAAAAAAAAACATTAATTCAGGTGAGAAGTTGTAGGTGAGGGAAATTGCTGATAAATATTCATTTTGGGGTGCATAAATGTAGTTGTACCTGATCCCAACATTTTCTCACTAAAGCATACACACCAGAAGACCACTGGAATGTATTCATGTCACTGAGGGAGAGAGGGTCATGTATAACGTTTACATTATGTTAGCCATCAGGGATCCTATGGGAGGGATCCTTTTGGAGGAGAAGAGACACAGACTGGTACCAGTCACCATGACAGCTGTGAGTTGGGGAGGAGTAAGCACTTTGGGGCAGAAGCCCGATCAGATGTAGTGAGGAAGAACAGATCTCACTAAGGTTCTGTCTAGCAACAGAGATGCATTGACTGTTCAGATATGTAGGAAGAGACTCAGCATAGGAGAAAGGGTTAAATATCAGTGCTTGTGTGAATATGCCGTCGTCTGTACAGCTGTTTGATCCTTTGGGATAAATAAACTTGGTTTAAGCTTTTATAGTGTCCGTAGAGATCTTACTCTAATAATTACAACATAACAAGGTGTAAAGATTATTATTTCACCTTTATTTAACCAGGTAGGCCAGTTGAGAACAAGTTCTCATTTACAACTGCGACCTGGCCAAGATAAAGCAAAGTAATGCGACACAAACAACAGAGTTACACATGAAATAATCAAAAATACAGTCAATAACACAATAGAAAGTCTATATACAGTGTGTGCAAATGAAGTAAGATTAGGGAGGTAAACGCAATAAATAGGTCATAGTGGCGATATAATTACAATTTAGTAATTAGACACTGGAGTGATAGATGAGCAGAAGATGAATGTGCAAGTAGAGACATGGGTGCAAAGGAGCAAAAAATAAATATCAATATGGGGATGAGGTAGTTGGGTGAGCTATTTACAGATTGGCTATGTACAGGTGCAATGATCTGTAAGCTGCTCTGACAGCTGATGCTTAAAGTTAGTGAGGTAGATATGAGTCTCCAGCTTCAGTGATTTTTGCAATTCCTTCCAGTCAATGGCAGCAGAGAACTGGAAGGAAAGGCGGCCAAAGAAGGAGTTGGCTTTGGTGACGAAATGGATGGCACTGTGATAGACTGCATCCAATTTGCTGAGTAGAGTGTTGGAGGCTATTTTGTAAATGACATCACCGAAGTCAAGGATCGATAGGATGGTCAGTTTTACGAGGGTATGTTTGGCAGCATGAGTGAAGGATACTTTGTTGCGAAATAGGAAGCCGATTCTAGATTTAATTTTGGATTGGAGATGCTTAATGTGAGTCTAGAAGGAGAGTTTACAGTCTAAACAGACACCTAGGTATTTGTAGTTGTCTACATATTCTAAGTCAGAACTGTCCAGAGTTGTGATGCTAGACGGGCGGGCAGGTGCGGGCAGCGATCGGTTGAAGAGCGTGCATTTAGTTTTGCTTGCATTTAAGAGCAGTTGGAGGCCACGGAAGGAGAGTTGTATGGTATTGTATTAGGGTTGAGATTTCCCCTTTAAGTCAGGGGTGTCAAACTTATTCCATGGAGGCCTGAGTGTCTGCAGGATTTTAGTTTTTCCTTTCAATTAAGACCTAGACAACCAGGTGAGGGGAGGTTCCTACTAATTAGTGACCTTAATTCATCAATCAAGTACAACGGAGGAGTGAACCCTCAGACTCTCGGCCATCCATGGAATGAGTTTGGCACATGCTTTAAGTCATCAGATGCAATTTCACAGAACATATGTGAATTAATTCTTTACAATAGATAAATGAAGGGTCCAGTCTTTGCTCATGTTCTCCACAGAAGAGGGTGGCAGCAGACATATGATGCACATACCACTGAGGTTTACGAGTTGAATGAGAATGACATTGATCATGTTAATAAACAGACAGGAATGCAACAATGATTAAACAGAGACTCAATGCATGTATTCTGCACATTGAGAGATTAATAGTTGTATGAATTCAGTAAGAGCTAGTTCTGTAACATGACACAATATGACCTGTCCATTATCTACAGTGAACATTGTGTTCTGTACAATTACATAAGGGAATATTGCGAACTGGAAAACGAACACACATACAGTTTATGGGTCTTTAATAATTAGGTCATCACTGACCATCTGCAATTGATCTGTGCTAATACCTATTTCATAAACAGTGCTGCCCTCGGCATAATGCATATTAGGGGTCACACACATTGGTGGTACCACAAAGGGGACAATAGCATAAAGGCTCTGTCACAGATCCCTCCGGAACTTTCATTACGCACACCTGTCCCCTATTCCCACTGATTAGTACTTCTATAAGTGTGTCCTTCGGTTTTCATTGGGCTGTCGATTATTGTTACAATGTCCGTTGGTGCGTGTGTGTACCTGTGCTGTGTGTTTTGGGCTTTCGTGCCCTTGTGGATTGCGCAGATGATTACAGGTCTCGTCCCGTGTGTTATTCATTGTGCGCGTGTGTTATTTATTCAAGATACACCTCGCTCTTTTGTTTGGGTTTCAACACTGTGCTTTTGTTACATGTTTGTTTGGACTTCGTCCCCGTGCCTTTGCATGGCATGCCGTAATTTGGTCTTAATAAAACAAACTATTACGCAATCCTGCGTTGGTCTCCCGAATCTCTTCATACCAACGTGATAGGCTCTCTCTACCCGGGGCCGAAGTCAAATCCATAATATCTTTTGACTAGGGGTGGACAACAGGATGAAGGAGTATGCTTTTTGTTGTCAATTTAAAAAGGGGACATAATGGTAGCTAATGTTATTGGAAATCATAATGAGTAATATAAAGGGTCGGTCATGCATGCAGACATTTCCATCCCAGTAGTAATGGTGAACAAAAAGCTTTTTAATCCCTCAAGGTCATCAGGGATGTTATTGGACTGGCCACTCATTGTCCTAGTTGGACAAAGTAGTTGTCTTAGCAAATCAAATGTGATGAGTTTAAAGGCTATGCAACAGTATATAACCAACCTACTGTACTTGACTGTGATGTTTTCATGTTTATCATAACATTACGTCTGTGTTTTTTTTACATATGGTTCTGAAACACAAAACCTATTGGACTATATACTGTATCTTTCCCAGTCATCCATGAATTGGCTTCCTCACCTCGGTGCACGTTATGCTATTCACACAGTATGCTGCTGCTATGCCATGGAGAAGCTAAAAGCCTCCAGATTCAAAACATTTGATGTACGCAGTGATTTCTGACTTCATCTTTTCAACTGATAGAGTGACATTTAATGGAGTACCAGGTTGGTTTTCTGCATGACTGATCAGTGCAATCAGTGAGTTAACTCCAACACGGATCACTGTGAAGCCAATCCTCAGAGAACAGCACATGATCATAGATAGCCTAGCAGTAAATATAGATCTGGAAGCAAAGCAGAAGCTGTAGATGTTTATATGCCATTTGATGACAGTTTAGCTCCTAGATCCAGCTCTCCGATCTCGTAAAGCGGACCTCAGCAGAGAGACACCCGGTTGGGTTTAAAGATTTGTCTAAAGAGATATGGAGAAATCAGGGTCCAGTAATATACTTCAGCTGAACAAACCCACCCGGATCGATCACTAAACATTCAACCAGGCAAAGCACAGCCATGTTCCCTCAAAGATAAACCATCTTTCATCCAGGTAAGGGGCAGGCATGGATACTTTGGTACACTCTGCCTTTAAAGGGGCCTCACACAGATGGCACTTCCACGTGCAACAGGAATCATAAACCATGCACTCCACACTGGGCAGTCACCTCCCCCTCTTACTCACATATTGTATAGCATGCCTCAATCTTTTTGAATTATGTTGAATAAAGATGTGAAAACACTGACAGTCCTTCCATGTGTCTGTCTGTACACAACTCCATGTACTGTACTCTATACTCCACTATGGCTGGGAATTGTCAGTACCCTCACGATACAATATTATAACAATACTTTAGGTGCCGATACAATGTGTATTACGTTTGTCACAATTCTATATGTATTGCAATTCGATACTGCGATTTGATGTTTCAAACATATTGCTCACTATACTGTATGTCTGCTGCAGAGAGACGTGAGAGCATGAGAAAAGGAGTTTTAATTGTTTAGGGAAATAAAAGTGCTGAAAACATGCTGGCTCACTATTTAAAAAGATGGAGAACAAGCCATAGAATAAAAAATACCTGAGTTGTGGCGTAGGTAAAGCTGACTAGACCTAGCCAACGCTCCCTACAGTAACAAAAAAGTATATATCGATATAATATCGCAATATGAAACTGTATTGATTCCCCCCCCCCCATCTCCATACTCCACTGTGCTTTTAATTAGGTCGGATTTAAACGAGGCCCTCCATCTTCCTCTGAAGCAGAGCAGGGATGTGTGGGAGGAGTGACATCACTCAGAGGTAGCCTCCTTTTCATAGCTTGCCCACGTTTTTGTGAACATGTGCTGGCTCACTTCCACTCTCTTAAGTGTACGATTTCTGAGAGACCATGGAGGGACAGCAAATGGATTTGGCATGGCATATTTCAACATGTCTAATGCTCAAATAACCTTCAAAGACTTCAAGGTACTGGGCTAGTGGTTTTAGGTACAAAATGCAGCCTGACTGCTGACCATGGCCTCTGCATTCCATTATGGAAGATAAAGAATTGCACAGAAAAGTGCCTTCTACAGAGAACAGCCTTACTAAGTACAGAGAAAAGACAATTAGCCTAATGGATGAAAACAAATAGTCTCTTCTTAGGGTACTAAAATAGGCAAGTTATATAGAGGACAAATATGAGGTGAGGCAGACTGACAGATAATCCTACACTCATCCCACACACAAAAATGTGCACACACACCATGTTGGCAAACCTTGAGCAGGAGTAGGGTTGGGCGGTGTCCTGATTTTCATATCGTCATACCGTCCTCCTCTCATCCCAGGAATTATGCTATTAGTACACAAGGGGTTGCTTAAAATGCAAAAGAAACTCCATTGGACATCTATTACCAGAATGATAACAAAATTAACACAAACTAATAGCGAATTTCAACAGAGGCTGCTAACTAAATATGCTAATGAGCGCAAACAGAAATAAATGAATTGCAAAGACAAGCAATCCAGCTCATAAAGCTATACAAGTAATGTAAACTCACCTAAACTCGTACATCGCCTTGGTCCGTACAATTGCCCTTTTTTTAGCGCCCCAAAAACGTAATACTTCCAGGTCAACTGTAATGTCAATACCATTGTAAAGCACAACTTCTCCCCTTTCCAACAGAACCAATTACATGACCTAAACGTTGCCCATTTCTGCATAATTCAAGCAGGCAATGAGCCCTGTCGGGTCTTTTTAAAAATGGCAAGTGGGGAAGCGAAACTAATGCGTGATAGTGAGAAGGAGAGATGTCCTGTGGGAAAATGGCTTTTTTTCACTCGATCTGTCCAATTTATCACCTTATCGCCTCTAAAATGTAAATAAAACACTATAAAGAGTTTATATAATGTGTCATTACATACCTATTTGAAGGTTTGTGTCGAATTTGAATCGGGTTTTTAGGGCGGTACTAAAGTGATCTTAGAAGTAAACAGCGGCTTTGAGAATGATCGCATGCAATGATGACACAAAAAAATTACTAGGTATCCCCCCTTACCCCCATCACTGTCCATTTCTTGTTTTTAAGGGATAAGAGAAGTGCTACACCTGGTGGAAAGAGATTGTAAGACAGAAATAGTTGCTTTATGAGTGCTGTACGTTACGACATGACACGTCTAGATGTAACGGAGGGTCCATTTTTTCAACTTTTCTCCAATACTATAGAGCCATTACCATGTCGATCAATGCTTGAATAGAAACATAGTTCACACCCCCAATTTTGAAGTCAACACAGTCGCTACAGTCCCATTAGTTTTCTTTGTAGCCTCGTTTGAATGTTGCGGTTGCGCACATTTGTACGGAATGGGGTGAGTTTACGTTATAGGTAGTAGCTACTGATTTTTTTTGTTTGTTGAGTTTGGACATTTACAAGTGAATGTGAAAGGGAGACATTGTGCAAATAAATAAAGTTTTGACCATGCTTGTCTGAAGGAACAACAGTACTAGTTTTGGAGCAGTGTGTACATGCTGTGTCTGTGTGGAGTCGCTAGGGTAACGGGACTTCCTGCTCTGTTTGGAGAATAGGGGGAGGAGTAGACGGTCGGAGAACCGAAGAAATACGGGAAAAATTTACGTAAATAAATCTAGATAGCAGGAGTAGCAGCTGTACAGAACTCATCCAAAGCAGTTTGACTTCTCAAACACGGCAGAAAGCTAACACTATATGATAACCCGTCTCCTTATTAATTCAGCCATTTACTTCGCTAACTAGCAAGTTAAAACAAATACACAGCTGGACTCACCAGCTCCAGCTTTCTCCCGTTGTGCTATATATAAACAAACACACGACTGGCTCAACTATTCTGGGGAACTACCGTGAGCTTCATAATGTAAAATAATGTGACCGGTGAAATGAAGAACGCATCTGCTTTGTTCCCTAACGTATTGTACAAGTTGACTGCAGGTATTATCTTAATAAGCTACAAATATTCAAATGTATTGAAAAACTTCCAATCAATAGTTTTGATGGTATTGAAAACCCACCCCATGGCCATTTCCAAATATCCTGGTATATATGGCATACCGCCCAAGCCTTAGCAGGAGAAATGAAAGGAAATATAACATATACAATTCATGAGACTGCGCGAAAAGGGTGTTACTGATAGCACTGTGATAAGAAGGTCTTTATCTTAAAAGAGAAGCACAAATTGAACACCAACAGCATTCCCATGACAGCAAAAGTACAAAACCGTGTCTTTGCCACTTCCTCTATAGAGAACTTGATGAATTCAATGGATACATACTAATATATGGATATATCATGCATCCACCTGTTGTATGGTGAATGTGAACATTTAAGACTGGTCAAAGAACAAGAATGCTTTAGTCTTGTGTGAGATAATACAAATGTGCCTCTCAAAGAGAATAATTTCATCCTCATTGTCCATGCAGCAAAACAACACAGCCTAATCCATTTCAAACACACTTTGCTTCTAGAGAAATGAAAATGTTCATAAGGATTAGCTCTTTCAAACATGCTCCAGATGCCAGAGCATTCATACCTCCTTAACAGTAAAGCCTAAGAAGAAGAAACCTTGGTCACACAGAACACTCCAAACAGAGTATGGCATTACCATGCCACTGGATGCTACATACTAGCCTGCCATTTTCAGGGGGAAATGATGTACTGCCAACAAAGTAAACCTAGGCATACTGCCTGTCAATTATCTATGGAGGCTATTATTTCTCAAACATAATAACATGTCATCCATGGGGATTTAGTGTAATATTAGATTTATATATATATATATATTAGCAATATTAGATTACATACAGTTGAAGTCAGAAGTTTACATTCACCTTATCCAAATACATTTAAACTCAGTTTTTCACAATTCCCGACATTTAGTCGGGAATTCTCTGTCCTAGGTCAGTTAGGATCCCTACTTTATTTTAAGAATGTGAAATGTCAGAATAATAGGAGATAATTATTTATTTCAGCTTTTATTTATTTCATCACATTCCCAGTGGGTCAGAAGTTTACATACACTCAATTAGTATTTAGTAGCATTGCCTTTAAATTGTTTAACTTGGGTCAAACATTTTGGGTAGCCTTCCACAAGCTTCCCACAATAAATTTGGTGAATTTTGGGCCATTCCTCATGACAGAGCTGGTGTAACTGAGTCAGGTTTGTAGGCCTCCTTGCTCGCATATGATTTTTCAGTTCTGCCTGCAAATTTTCTATAGGATTGAGGTCAGGGCTTTGTGATGGCCACTCCAATACCTTGACTCCATTGACCTTAAGCCATTTTGCCACAACTTTGGAAGTATGCTTGGGGTCATTGTCCATTTGGAAGACCCATTTGCGACCAAGCTTTAACTTCCTGACTGATTTCTTGAGATGTTGCTTCAATATATCCACATAATTTTCCATCCTCATGATGCCATCTATTTTGTGAAGTGCACCAGTTCCTCCTGCAGCAAAGCACCCCCACAATATGATTCCGCCACCCCCGTGCTTCACGGTTGGGATGGTATTCTTCGGCTTGCAAGCATCCCCCTTTTTTCTCCAAACATAACGATGGTCATTTCTCCAAAAAGTATGATGGACATTTCTCCAAAAAGTACGATCTTTGTCCCCATGTGCAGTTGCAAACCGTAGTCTGGCTCTTTTATGGCGGATTTGGAGCAGTGGCTTCTTCCTTGCTGAGCGGCCTTTCAGGTCAAGTCGATATTGGGCTCGTTTTTACTGTGGATATAGATACTTTTGTACCTGTTTCCTCCATCTTCACAAGGTAATTTGCTGTTGTTCTGAGATTGATTTGCACTTTTTCGCACAAAAGTACGTTAATCTCCAGGAGACAGAACGCGTCTCCTTCCTGAGAGGTATGACGGCTGCATGGTACCATGGTGTTTATACTTGCGTACTATTGTTTGTACAGATGAACGTGGTACCTTCAAGCATTCGGAAATTGCTCCTAAGGATGAACCAGAGGTGTGGAGGTCCACATTTTTTTTTCTGAGGTCTTGGCTGATTTCTTTAGATTTTCCCATGATGTCAAGCAAAGAGGCACTGAGTTTGAAGGTAGGCCTTGAAATACATCCACAGGTACTCCTCCAATTGACTCAAATGATGTCAATTAGCCTACCAGAAGCTTCTAAAGCCATGACATCATTTTCTGGAATTTTCCAAGCTGTTTAAAGGCACAGTCAGCTTAGTGTATGTAAACTTCTGACCCATTGGAATTGTGAAATTTGTCTGTAAACAATGGTTGGAAAAATGACTTAGGACATTTACTTTGTGCATGACACAACAGCCTTGCAAAAACTATAGTTTATTAACAAGAAATTTGTGGAGTGGTTGAAAAACAAGTTTTAATGACTCCAACCTAGGTGTATGCAAACTTCCAACTTCAACTGTATACACTTGGATTCAAATGATGTGGAAAAGTAGCCTATATTTGAGGTAGGCTACATAATATGACAATCACAATACACATACCTGTCAAAATGCATGATCATTATGTTACACAATACCTGACAGAATTGTTGGCTTTTAGAAGTCTGAACTTGTGTGCAGCGAGACAAATGTAGCTATAGTTCAGGCAGACAGCTGTCAAATGTACAATTCATTCAAGGTATATTCAAGGAAATCCAGAAGTAGCCTACCTAAAACAAATGTGCCAAAGGGAGGTTAAAAAAAATGCTTCTCACAATTTCTTAAGTCTACTCTGAAATTGTATTGGTGCATGTGCTGAAACAACTTCTGCATTTCAAGACTGCCGATTCTCTTCAACTAGCCTACACGGCCCACTCCCAAGCGAAGTGAGTCTGTTGGAGCTGTCCAGTAATAGGGGGTGCTGAATGATTCCTACACGCATAACAGCAGCAGCCATGAGATGCGGTTCTCTGCGACAGCGCTCAACAAAAATCATGCTATGAAAATAAAATAATGGATTCCAACATTCTGTTAAAGCTGGCAGATAAAATAACTTTTGTAATTATTTCAATCTATTGAATGACAGAGTTCTCGTCTCTGTAAAAGAACAACCAGCAGCCCCTCTAGTGGCCTTCTGGAGAGAGTGGAGGCAGCAAGCACAAGAATGAGTTGACCTACAAAGTCAAGACAAACTGACTGGTGTTTTTTGTGCTTGGTTTAAAGTGTGCTTATTTATAACCAGGCGGCATAGTTAGGATAATATCGTTGGAATTATGCATGTGTTTGGAACAGGTTTTTTCTGGCCCTTATGCCCACACATGGGGTCTACATCCTACACACTAGGCAAATCATCACTTCTCAGGTTATGGAAATTGTGTGGATTCAGTTCAAAGCAGAGGTTGTCATGGCACCCTCATCCTTGGCAAATCTCAAAAAAGAATCAATAATGAATTGGGGTTTTGTTCTACCAAAATAGTCTCTTCAGCTTGAGATGTAACAGCTGGGATCCAAAATCTCTCGGTGTATTGGGTATTGATGATCATGTTTCTACTACTACTATTGTTCATTTTTCTTTTCAAATCATTTAGAGGTGAATACAAATGGGTGCAATACAAATTTACTGTGCTATAAGAGCCCTACATGACTTAACATTTCACCCGAGAGAGCTAGGAGCAGTGGGGGAGATTGTTCTTTAACAGAACTAATGGCATTTCTAAAAGAAAAGCCTTCTAGAGGAAAAAGTATGTCATCAGTGTCAATGCTCTATTTTTACGAACACATTACTTTTAGAGTCCAAAAATACTTTCCATTGGGAATATAAGAGGGGAAACCTTCTGCCAAGAACATTTCACTTTACTGGGTGGAATATCCTTTTAATGTTTTCAATATGAGATACATTCATCAGAATAGGCTCTCTACTGAGTTAGTGACATGTCTAAAAATAGGACCATCAAATCAGAACAAAATCTAACGGGCTGATAACAAACTTGCCAGGGTGGCAACCAAATCTAACTAGCAATGATTATTTAGGATTAGCCTAGTTTAAAGTGTTCGGACTAAAATGGTCAATTGTGTCATGATCAAGAAGCCTTATAATAAAAACTGACATGGCCACACTTGGAGAGTGGATCTAAAAATATAATCTCTGTCTCTTGGTTGATTAATTTCAGTAAACAAAGCACCTTTTCAGACGTTTGCAAATGCTATAAATTATTTTGAGTCCGTGACAGAATGCAAAGCAATTAAAAAGAGTAAAACTGCCTATTCTAAGTTGTGGTTAGCTTACATTTTCTATGTAGGGTCGTTCCATTTGATTTCAATAGTTTTTTGACCACACCCCTTTTGAGTTGAACAAAACTTTCTGTACATGTATGCCCATGTATGCCCATGGTAGAAGTGGTCAGAAAGTAACTTTTTGGGCCTGAATGCCAAAACATTCAGGAGATAAAGCTGCTCAAAGTTGACCCATTTTGCATACCCCACCATACCACGAGACATCCATGTCTTCATCCCTGGAAAATATTAATGGTTGAGTTTGATATCGATTAAAATCTTATAAATCAGGGTTGTGAAAATATTTTCTAATTTAATTTTTGAAAGTATTTTTTTAACCTTTAACACCAATCATCATAAAATGGTTAAACTTCCATTTTTTTCTGCATATGTTGTAGTTTCGATGCTAATTTACATAATCTGAAGTGTTTGTGTTGTGCCCACAATCGTTGATACATAGCATAATCTTGAATACTGAGTACAGTAGGTGTCATTTCAATCAGAGAAATATAATTCATACAATGGATATATCCCTTCAGACCACTGCAATCTAGCTGGTACAGCATTGACATTTACATTTTTACTTCCAATTGCTCCCACAAAAATAGCTGCCGGTCCACCCACCATGAAATGTCACCATAGAATGTCTGTTCTATTATCCATATTTTTATTATTTCAATAGGTTTCCTATAGTAGATTGACAATATAATTTAAAACAACTGATATTCCCCATTTAAGTCAACAATCTGTGATGACAAGAAAATTACATTGTTATTCAAAAACATTTTTTTTCAAGAAATGATAAAGTAGTTTGTGAGCTTTTCAATTATATTAAAATCAACAGTTTATATTTTCCAGTGATGAAGACCTGGATGTCTCATGGTATGGTGATGTATGAAAAATGGGTCAACTTTGAGCACATCCATCTCATGAATGTTTGGCCATTCAGGTCCAAAATGTCACTTTCTGACCACTTCTACCATGGGCAAATATGTAAGAAAAGTTTAATTCAAATCAAATGGGGTGAGGTTAAAAAGTGTTTGAAATCAAATGGAATGACCGAGCATATCAAATGATATTGCTTCTTGTGGTAGGTTTTATTCCAAACCTTTGATTTCTTTAAGCTGAATCAAGTCCTGCATGCAGGCTCTTATAAAGGAATAGCAATATTGCTGTTTGGGGGTTATTTGCGGGCCAATGCACCAACAGGTCTATTTTTGAAATGACATTTAATTCAGTTCTTATTGATACCGCATTCTACTTGTGGCTGAAGGGCTTTGCAGGGTTAATGTATTCCACGGAGATAACGGTAACGACATAACGTGAAAGGGATGTATAGGTAGCCTATTAAATGTTACAGACTCAGCAGAATCACAGTTTTGCATTGCTAAATATATCACGTAAGGATGTGCGGCAGAAGTAAAACAAATAAATTACGGGGAGAGTAGGCCTACGCTAAGTTGTGACTCGGATTCAACATGTGATGGCCACTACAGTGGGCACAAAGACTTACATTGAGGTGATGTTCTTGAACACATCTTCGATACTGTTATTTCCATTGTTCCCAGTATCTTGCAGTGCAAGCAGGGGAAAGAATTTCCCATTGTCAGACTTATTGCAATAGATCTCAGTTGGAGAACAGCTGCAGGTTGGCGGGCAGTCCAGCATATTGCTCAAGTAGTCCTGAAAGATGGTCAAAAGAAACAATACCCTCCACCAGCAAATTCGTGGTGGAATAAAAAATGAATCCATGACTCAACGTTTATTAGGACAATATCCTTGATGTTTTTGAACCTCCAAATCGGAGACCGTCTGAATATGCAATTATGTGGTGTGTGCGCGCGGGCGAGTGAATGTATGGAGGTATGTCAAATTGATGCGAATGAGCTAATGTCCATCTATTTCACAGATGAGGAAGAAGGAGAAAAAATTACTCCGTCAAAGTGGAATGGTTCAAAAAGCAGTACTCCAAGCTTGTCCTCCTCTCTAGAATGCATAGTATATGTTACCCTGTATTCATGCTGCCGTTAGCCGCTTAGTTCCAGGTTGTACTAGCACCGCTCCAAGACTCCGAGGGATAGCGCGTTGAAGAAAGTGACGAGAGAGAGAAAGCGAGGTCCATGCTCAAAGCATTAAGTCCCACCTACAGGGCAGAATGGAAACTGACACACCTGCAACTCAGGATGCAGCTCAAATCAGATCATAACAGCAATTGCACACAGAGCGTGGGCTATATTATAGCACAATAACAATAGGCTACACATTTATGGTGATTTATCATTAGGCCTAGGGTTGGATGTTCATTTACACATCGGGCGTCCAGGCCACAATGTATAATTTTTAGAGGGCTACGCCTAGACAATCAAGAATGGCAACAAAACATCTAAAAGGCAGCCAGTATGATGAAGATTAACTTGAGTTAAATATTCACAAAAATATTTCTCATTCATGAATATCTCATTTACGACTGCAAATACAGTGCATTTTGAAAGCTTTCAGACCCTTTGACACTTCCACATTTTGTTACTTTACAGCCTTATTCTAAAATGGTTTAAATATTAATCTACACACACAATACCCCATAATGAAAAAGCAAAAACAGGTTCAGAATTTTTTTTTTTTTTACAGAATTGTGATATTTACATAGTATTCAGACACTTTACTCAGTACTTTGTTGAAACACCTTTGGCAGCGATTACAGCCTTGAGACTTCTTGGGTATGATGCTACAAGCTTGGCACACCTGTATTTGGTGCGTTTCTCCCATTCTTCACTGCAGATCCTCTCAAACTCTGTCAGGTTGGATGGGGAGAGTCTCCTCACATATATTTTCAGGTCTCTTCAGAGATGTTCGATCGGGGTTCAGGTCCAGGCTCTGGCTGGGCCACTCAAGGACATTGAGAACTTGTTCTCAACTGGCCTACCTGGTTAAAGAAAGGTGAAAAATAAAATAAATAAAAATTAGTGGAGTGCTGCAGAGATTGTTGTCCTTCTGGAAGTTTCTACCATCTCCACAGAGGAACTCAGTTTTGCCGGGTGGCCAGCTCTAGAAAGGGTCTTGGTGGTTCCAAACTTCTTCCATTTATGATTGATGGAGGCCACTGAGTTTTTGGGGACCTTTTTTTATTTCACCTTTATTTAACCAGGTAGGCCAGTTGAGAACAAGTTCTCACTTACAACTGCGACCTGGCCAAGATAAAGCAAAGCAGTGTGACAAATACAACTACGCAGAGTTACACATGAGAAACAAAAGTACAGTCAATAACACAATAGAAAAATCTGTATACAATGTGTGCAAACCTTCAATGCTGCAGACATTTTTTGGTACCCTTCCCTAGATCCTTGCCTCAACACATTCCTGTCTTGGAGCTCTACGGACAATTCATTCGAACTCATGGCTTCGTTTTTGCTCTGACATGCATTGTCAACTGTGGGACCTTATATAAACAGGTGTGTGCCTTTCCAAATAATAATATCCAATCATTTGAATTTACCACAGGTGGACTCCAATCAAGTTGTAGAAACATCTCAAGGATGATCAATGGAAACAGGATGCACCTGAGCTCAATTTCAAGTGAGTTTCATAGCAAAGGGTCTGAATACTTATGTAAATAAGGTCGTTCATTTTTTTGTTTTGTAAAAAATTTACAAGAAATTCAAAAAACCTGTTTTCACTTTGCCATTATGGGGTATTGTGTGTAGATTGATGAGGGGGGGGGCAAAGTATTTCATCCATTTTAGAATAAGGCTGTAATCTAACAAAATTTGTAAAAAGTCAAGGGGTCTTTCTGAATGCACTGTATTAATTAGATACTGACTGTCAGCACTTAGTGGCCAACAGCAACACCCCAAAAGAACGGCTTCAGATGTGCCAGGTGAACCTGCAACCACAACACTTCAATTACATTTGACATACAATCATCTCTAAGCATTATAGGGATATGGCTCTGAATCTATACAGCAACACATCCCCCATAAGCATTCATGTTTCTTCTATGAATTTTATATCCTTGTATTGCTACTGCTGTATCATCAAATTAATTATCTAAGTGAGTATCAGAAATGGCTAATATGAGTGTTATATGATGTTAGCAAGTTATTGATTTCATTAACCTTATTTGTAAGACTACATATATTAATATGGGCTATTTTCAGCCCTTTCCTTATCAGAGATAGACATAATGTGGAAAAGAGCAAACAAAGCAAGATAAAAAAAATATACACCACCGTTCAAATGTTTGGGGTCACTTAGAAATGACCTTGTTTTTGAAAGAAAAGTACATTTTTTGTCCATTAAAATAACATCAAATTGATCCGAAATACAGTGTAGACATTGTTAATGTTGTAAATGACTATTGCAGCTGGAAACGGCTGATTTTATATGGAATATCTACATAGGTGTACAGAGGCCCATTATGAGCAACCATCACTCCTGTGATCCAATGGCACGCCTTTTAAAAGGCTAATTGATCATTAGAAAACCCTTTTGCAATTATGTTAGCAAAGCTGAAATCTGTTGTTCTGATTAAACAAGCAATAAAACTGGCTTTCTTTAGACTAGTTGAGTATCTGGAGCATCAGCATTTGTGGGTTTGATTACAGGCTCAAAATGGGCAGAAACAAATAACTTTCTTCTGATACTCATCAGTCTATTCTTGTTCTGAGAAATTGAGGCTATTCCATGTGAGAAATTGCCAAGAAACTGAAGATCTCGTACAACGCTGTGTACTACTTCCTTCACAGAACAACGCAAACTGGCTCTAACCAGAGTAGAAAGAGGAGTGGGAGGCCCCTGTGCACATCTGAGCAGGAGGACAAGTACATTAGAGTGTCTAGTTTGAGAAACAGATGCCTCACAAGTCCTTAACTGACAGCTTCATTGCATACCAGAGTTTTCATGCCTGGGATAAGCTATTTTCTGTTCTGGCGCACAGTTTCAGAATAGTCCTTGTTGGGAAAGATGTACATTCCTCTCAAGTTCTTGGCTCTTTCCAGAACCCGCTACCTTGTCCTTAAACCTCATTTAATTCTGCAATTCCGTCCCTCGAGATAATCTGATTTCTCTGTCATTCTTATCATGGATTCACAGACAGAACTGATGTCCTCTCTCAATGACATATAGATTGCTGTCATCTTGCCGTTGTCCTGTTTAAACTCATCAAGCTAACCCTGGGAGTTCTGAAAACTGTTCTTCAGGTCCTGGACCGCTCTGGTTAGGTCCATTCTTTTATTAGTTGACTCCACCAGTATTTGGACACAACTCTTGAATCTATTTTCTTGTTGTAACAACTGCTGGTAGAATTATTTTTGTTTGATTAAAAGATCCTTCACCTGTGATAGAGAGACACCACTGTCCTCAATGGTACTCCCGCCGGCTTTGGTCTTTATCATGGTAGCATCGTAGGTTACGCTGTTACTCCTCGCAGTTCCAGACAGGGCAGGTCGCAGGGAAGATTGGAAACAACAAACAGAAGGGATCTAGACAGCCACAAGCTCGAGACAATTCGCTGACTCAGCCACAATTGCTAACCGCATCGTGGGCTGCGTTCAAGTCCTCAAGAAAACCCTGCTAGCTTGATAGGCAGCTAGCTAGCAGCTAGGCTAGCTGCTACGCCAAGCAGCTCCTCAGACCCGACCTTAGTCGGCAGGATCACTGGACAGATAGCAGCGGTCCCAGCATAAGACTAACTGAGATACACGGGAATGGTGGTTAGTGTGTCTGTCACCAGGGTGGTATACTACAAGGAAAGCTAGATCTACTCAGGTTTTTATAAACCTAGCCAGCTTTTAGAAGTGCCGTCTTTATTATATTACTTATTGTTAATGCCGTCTTTCGTGCCTGAGGTCATAATGACAGATGGCGACATGCTCACCTCTATTGTGCCTTGCTGTGCCTCTACCTCTTTCTTCTGTTTTTTTTTCTGGTGCCTACTCCTGGAAGAGAGATTTCATTAGACTCAATTGAACAACAAGGCAGACCCAGTCCAGTATATTACCCTCCAGCAGTCTATAATGATGGTCACATTGTTGGACCATACACTACTATTTTACAGTCTGATACATTAACTTGTAACAATGGTCACTACATTAGACTAACTCTGACAGTAACAAAGGGGCTGAAGACTGCATCATCCCATATTACGGTATACTCCATTAAGCCTCATTAACTTCCATTAGCCCACTGTGTGTATCAGTGTGTGTGGGTTTTGCACCTGGAACTGAGGCCATTCAGTGTTTTTTTCTTCCACCAGCGCAGTTTGTCCTGCTCATTGATGGCCATGAGAGTGTTGTGGAGCTCATTATACACACACTGGGAGAGAGAAGGATAGAGGGAGAAAAGGGAGAGAGAGAAAGATAGAAAGGGGATGTAGAGAGAGGAGTGAGAAATGATGAGAAATCATGGCATGAAATAAATTATCAGTGAGAGATAAAGAAAGACCAACCACATTCATACACTCCCTCAAACCTGGTCTTTTTTTATACAACTTTTCACATAACACACATTACCGTGGTTGATGAAGCCGTCTGTATCATCAGGTCAGTAACTCAGGTCAAGCAAATTCTAGGTCATCACTTGTTACCACAGCCACAAAGTGATCAACCCTGCCTATTTCTAAAATGTATCTTATTAAAAATGTTGTGATATTAAACCTGACCCTAACCTTAACCAGACTGTTAACCTTATGCCTAACCCTAACCTTAAATTAAGACCAAAAAGCACACATTTGTTATCATGAATTTTTACAATATAGCCTATTTCTACCTGTAGCTGTGGTAACTAGTGGAAACCCAAATTCTATGCTTCACAGATGTAGACTGGCTGTAGCTCCAGATTGGATTGTTGCTCCTAGTTCACTGTGTTAGTCAGACTGAGTTGGCTACCACCATAGCTGTATCCATTATTTAGTCTACAGAATACTCTTGTATGAGCTACAAACTAACTTGCAAATCTGAATTGTAGGCTAACATTAGCTAGATAGCTAGCCAGCTAATGTTAGTTAGCCTGTAGCTAGCTGACCTGCCTTGCTAGCATTATCATAAACATGTTTACATTACCAAGTAAACCTACTCATCCAATATCAGTACATCTGTTGTTGAAGTACAGTAGATCAATAAAGTTACAGTACTCTAGTAGTAGCTACTGTACTGCACAAGCAGTACTCATGATTTAGTATATTTTTAAATGTTTGAATGAATGACTCATGGCTGACAACTAAAGGACTGCTTTTAATCATCTTTATGTTCTGTTCAAATAACTTGTTTCATTGTTGACTTGTGGCATAGGAGTCACTGGAAGGATGCATCTGAAAACAAAATATGTACAAATGACCTCTGTGCATTTATCATCTGTTTTTGAAAATTAGGTCTTTAAACATCACATTGATACTTACAATGCAGATTTCTTCACTTTGTCCATTTTCAGAGTAAGTGGAAAGTTACCATCTGGATAATGCAGAGACAGAGAGTCAATGAATACAACATTCACATAAGATGAAGAATTAGGTGTTAATGTTCAGGAACATCGAAATTATACTGAACATGCAGATTCCTTAACCTCCAGTGTCCATTTAAGACTCACATGTTGACAGTTATCCTGTGGATAATGCAGAGATAGTCAGTGAAACAATTCCAAACAATGTGAAGAAATAGGGATTAATCTTCATGAACACATTTTCATTTAATTGGGAACTTGCTTGCTAAATGATACTTAGATTTGCTGGGGTCTATCCATAGGCAGTTGAGTCTACAAACCAGAAGGATCCACAGCAGTGGAAAATATTATTTTCAGCTAGAAATAATCTTGGTAGCTAGCTAGCTAGACAGTTCTAGCTAGCTATATTTCTGACAAATAGAACAAAGAGCTAGGGTTAGTTATATAAATATTTGGTGAAACCCAGCCCTCACTATAAAGATAGCTAGCTAATAACAAGCACCACATTGCTTGGCAAGCATAATTTAACATTGTCTAGCTTTGGCAATGAAGTTATATCTAACACATGCATTAACTCAGAACTTTAATATCCAAAAACAATTCTTACCTTGGTCAGCCACAGTGCACGTTGTGTAACTAGATGAGTTAGACAGCTCGGTGAAAACTCTTGCTTGCAGGCTGTTGATGAAAACATACAGTAGTTTTCCTCTGTGTCTTGCCAGGTGAAAATATATATAGTTAAATCAATGTTATGAATATAAAATCAAATGAAATGACAGTTGGTGGTGACAGTTGGTGGTTGGCTGCTCTTCTTCATCTGAAGAAAATTGTGACGGCTGCACTGTCAGTTGAAGGTGGGACGGGGCACAGGAACTCTTTTAGAAATAAACATAGCTAGCTAATCTTACTAAACTTCATAAGTGGCAGGTAAGCTATAACCAGTGCTTAATTTGTAAATTGAGAGGTGCTGGAACAAAAAGTGAGTGCAAGAGGGGGGTGACCTGGGTATATCAGAGGTACCAGAATGCATGAGAAAAAAAATCACCTTAATAACAAAGCAGTGTATGCATATCATCGCATTTCAAATCAAACTTTATTTGTCACATGCACTGAATAGAACATGTGTAGACCTTACCGTGAAATGCTTTCTACAAGCCCTTAACCAACAGTGTAGACCTTACCGTGAAATGCTTTCTACAAGCCCTTAACCAACAGTGCAGTTCAAGAAAAATAGTTAAGAACATATTTACCAAATAAACTAAAGTAAAAATAAAAAAACATTAAGTAACACAAAAAAAATTACCATAACGAGGCTATATACAGGGGTACCGGAACTATTTGCATAGTGGCATAGAGCAGTAGAGTAGAGGCACGTATAGAAGTTGCGCAAATTGAGATTTTTTGATGTTGTGCCAAAGCCCCGGGAAAAACGTTGCATTTTCTAAACGCATTTCATGCAATTTTGCGTCATTTTACATGATTGGAGACTTTGGTAAAATCTTTTTAATACCACACAAATGAATGCAATGACAGGCTACTTTGACACTGACACACTGACAATCTGAGATCAATAAAAACAAAGTTTGTTTTGAATCCATCAATAGCCTAGGAGGTAAACCCAGGCCCTGCATGTCCCCAGGCACCCTCCATTTGTTGACTTCTGTGATCGAAAAAGCCTTGGTTTCATGCATGTCAACATCAGAAGCCTCCTCCCTAAGTGTGTTTTACTCACTGCTTTAGCACACTCTGTTAACCCTGATGTCCTTGCCGTGTCTGAATCCTGGCTCACGAAGGCCACCAAAAATTCTGAGATTTCCATACCCAACTATAACATTTTCCATCAAGATAGAACTGCCAAAGGGGGAGGAGTTGCAGTCTACTGCAGAGATAGCCTGCAAAGTAATGTCATACTTTGCAGGTCCATACCCAAACAGTTCGAACTACTAATTTAAAAAATTACTCTCTCCAGAAATAAGTCTCTCACTGTTGCCGCCTGCTACCGACCCCCCTCAGCTTCCAGCTGTGCCCTGGACACCATTTGTGAATTGATCGCCCCCCATCTAGCTTCAGAGTTTGTTCTGTTAGGTGACCTAAACTGGGATATGCTTAACACCCCGGCAGTCCTACAATCTAAGCTAGATGCCCTCAATCTCACACAAATCATCAAGGAACCCACCAGGTACAACCCTAAATCTGTAAACAAGGGCACCCTCATAGACGTTATCCTGACCAACTGGCCCTCCAAATACACCTCCGCTGTCTTCAACCAGGATCTCAGCGATTACTGCCTCATTGCCTGTATCCGCTACGGAGCCGCTGTCAAACGACCACCCCTCATCACTGTCAATCGCTCCCTAAAACACTTCTGTGAGCAGGCCTTTCTAATCGACCTGGCCCGGGTATCCTGGAAGGATATTGACCTCATCCCATCAGTTGAGGATGCATGGTCTTTCTTTAAAAGTAACTTCCTCACCATTTTAGATAAGCATGCTCCATTCAAAATGCAGAACTAAGAACAGATATAGCCCTTGGTTCACTCCAGACCTGACTGCCATCGACCAGCACAAAAACATCCTGTGGCGGACTGCAATAGCATTGAATAGTCCCCGCGATATGCAACTGTTCAGGGAAGTCAGGAACCAATACATGCAGTCAGTCAGGAAAGCAAAGGCCAGCTTCTTCAGGCAGAAATTTGCATCCTGTAGCTCTAACTCCAAAAGGTTCTGGGACACTGTAAAGTCCATGGAGAACAAGAGCACCTCCTCCCAGCTGCCCACTGCACTGAGGCTAGGTAACACGGTCACCACCGATAAATCCATAATTATCGAAAACTTCAACAAGCATTTCTCAACGGCTGGCCATGCCTTCCTCCTGGCTACTCCAACCACGGCCAACAGCTCCGCCGCAATTGTCGCAACCCCTATTACCAGCCTGTTCAACCTCTCTTTCATATCGTCTTAGATCCCCAAGGATTGGAAAGCTGCCGCAGTCATCCCCCTCTTCAAAGGGAGAGACACCCTGGACCCAAACTGTTACAGACCTATATCCATCCTGCCCTGCCTATCTAAGGTCTTCGAAAGCCAAGTCAACAAACAGGTCACTGACCATCTCGAATCCCACCGTACCTTCTCGGCTGTGCAATCTGGTTTCCGAGCCAGTCACGGGTGCACCTCAGCCACACTCAAGGTACTAAACGATATCAGAACTGCCATCGATAAAAGACAGTACTGTGCAGCCGTCTTCATCGACCTTGCCAAGGCTTTTGACTCTGTCAATCACCTTATTCTTATCGGCAGACTCAGTAGCCTCGGTTTTTCTGATGACTGCCTTGCCTGGTTCACCAACTACTTTGCAGACAGAGTTCAGTGTGTCAAATCGGAGGGCATGCTGTCCGGTCCTCTGACAGTCTAAGGGGGTGCCACAGGGTTCAATTCTCAGGCTGACTCTTTTCTCTGTATATATCAATGATGTTGCTCTTGCTGCGGGCGATTCCCTGATCCACATCTACGCAGACGACACCATTCTGTATACTTCCGGCCCGTCCTTGGACACTGTGCTTTCTAACCTCCAAACGAGCTTCAATGCCATACAACACTCCTTCCGTGGCCTTCAACTGCTCCTAAACGCTAGTAAAACCAAATGCATGCTTTTCCACCTTTCGCTGCCTGCACCCGCACGCCCGGGTAGCATCACCACCCTGGATGGTTCCGACCTAGAATATGTGGGCATCTATAAGTACCTAGGTGTCTGGCTAGACTGTAAACTCTCCTTCCGGACTCATATCAAACATCTCCAATCTAAAATCAAATCTAGAGTCAGCTTTCTATTCCGCAACAAAGCCTCCTTCACTCACGGCGCCAAACTTACACTAGAAAAACTGACTATCCTACCGATCCTCGACTTTGGCGATGTCATCTACAAAATAGCTTCCAACACTCTACTCAGCAAACTGGATGCAGTTTATCACAGTGCCATCCGTTTTGTTACTAAAGCACCTTATACCACCCACCTCTGCGACCTGTATGCTCTAGTCGGCTGGCCCTCGCCCCATATTCGTTGCCAGACCCACTGGCTCCAGGTCATCTACAAGTCCATGCTAGGTAAAGCTCCGCCTTAACTCAGTTCACTGGTCACGATGGCAACACCCACCCGTAGCTCGCGCTCCAGCAGGTGTACCTCACTGATCATCCCTAAAGCCAACACCTCATTTGGCCGCCTTTCGTTACAGTTCTCTGCTGCCTGTGACTGGAACGAATTGCAAAAATCGCTGAAGTTGGAGACTTTTATCTCCCTCACCAACTTCAAACATCTGCTATCTGAGCAGCTAACCGATCGCTGCAGCTGTACATAGTCTATCGGTAAATAGCCCACCCAATTTTACCTACCCCATCCCCATACTGTTTATATTAATTTGCTTTTCTGCTCTTTTGCACACCAATATCTCTACCTGTACATGACCATCTGATCATTTATCACTCCAGTGTTAATCTGCAAAATTGTAATTATTCGCCTACCTCCTCATGCCTTTTGCACACAATGTATATAGACTCTTTTTTTTCTACTGTGTTATTGACTTGTTAATTGTTTACTCCATGTGTAACTTTGTGTTGTCTGTTCACACTGCTATGCTTTATCTTGGCCAGGTCGCAGTTGCAAATGAGAACTTGTTCTCAACTAGCCTACCTGGTTAAATAAAGGTGGAAAAAAAAATTACAAATTAAAAATAAAGCTGTGTGGAGACACATACTGTATTGTAGGCTACAATATGATAATTAAATTACAGTCCTAAAAATGCTTTACAGCTTCACTGACTCACCCAATGATGTGCAGCTCACTCGCTGGTGATGGTCGCTGTGTTTTGGCCAAAAACCTCTCTCTCTCTCTTGTTTTACTTTGTAAAACTTTGTAAAACAATTTTTAAAGAATCCTTTGTAAAACTATTTGTTTTACTTTGTACAACAGGATTTGGAAGTTGATCATATTTTGGTAGCCTGGTAGTCTTCTCTTTTCAGCACGAGCCATTTGCTTTCTAACATGTGTTTTCTTATGATTGTATTTAAAACATCGAGAAAGGCCTCTTTTGTCTGCATGATGTTTACTGACAGATTTGCCGCGTGTTCCCGACTGTAGGCTATGCCTTGTTATTGGCCTTCACACAATCCACAGCAAGGCATTTTTTTCTTAAAGAAGCTATTGATCCTCTGTGGCTAAATTATAGGCCTTCTCATGGTGTAGTAGGCTATTCTAAATTATTTAATTTCTGAACAGTCAGCAGTAATTCTATAACTATGGCAAATTTATTTAAATTTATCAAAGGTGCCAGCTCCTCCAGAACACTTTGCGCAGCTATGATTCAATAAGGAAAGTGAATCTTATTCTAGTTCTGTGAGAGTTACAGGCCCAGTTAGCACAGTGGATTTGGGCCAATTCAGGCTGAGAGTCAGGGCACTCGGCTGAGATTCAGACTCAGCCGACGTCATAATAATACATTTATTACATTTGCATCGGGCCGCTTCTGGGGGGATTCTGGTAAGATGCCAGCAAAGTCGACTGAATTCCGGTAGATGGCACCCAATTCCAGCACGATTCAATCAGTTCCGGGACCCTGGAAGTGGGCCGCTTCTGGGCCGATTCCTCATTGCTAGCTGGGACGCTTTTCACACAGACAAGGCCACGTGTTGGTTGCTTAACAAGTCACATAATAACTTATGTAGTTTAATATAGTTTTTAACATGATTTTTTTATGACTACCTCATCTCTGTACCAATTATCTGTAAGGTCACTCAGTTGAGAAATTAATTTCAAACACAGATTTAACCACAAAGACCAGAGAAGTTTTCCAATACTTCACAAAGAAGGCTATCTATTGGTAGATGAGAAAAATGTAAAAGCAGACATTGAATATCCCTCTGAATATCCCTTTGGATGGTGTATCCATACACTTAGTCACTACAAAGATACAGGTGTCCTTCCTAACTCATTTGCCATAGTTAAAGGAAACCGCTCAGAGATTTCACCATAAGGCCAATGGTGACTTTTAAACAGTTTCAGAGTTTAATGGCTGTTGTAGTTAAGCCTACACAGAATACAAATATTCAAAAACATGTATCCTGTTTGCAACAAGGCACTAAAGTAATACTAAAAACAAAGACAGTAAATGTTCCTGAGAGGCCCAGTTGTAGTTTTGACTTAAATCTGCTTGAAAATATATGGCAAGACACGAAAATGGTTGTCTAGTAATGATCAACAACCAATTTGAAAGAGCATTAAAGATTTAAAAAAAGAATAATAGTAAAATGTTGCACAATCCAGGTGGGGAAAGCTCTTAGAAAGACTCACAGCTGTAATCGCTGCCAAAGGTGATTCTAACATTTATTGAGTCAGGGAGTTTAATACTTATCTAATCAAGATAGAGTACCAGTCAAAAGTGTGGACACGCCTACTCACTCAAGGGTTTTTCTTTATTTTGACTATTTTCTACATTGTAGAATGATAGTGACGACATCAAAACTATGAAATAACACAAATGGAATCATGTAGTAACCAAAAAAGTGTTAAACAAATCAACATTTAATATTTTAGATTCTTCAATGTAGCCACCCTTTGCCTTGATGAAAGCTTTGCACACTCTTTTGTGTAGATTGTTGACAAAAAATTACAATTAAATACATTTTAACCCCACTTTGTAACACAACAAAATGTAGAAAAAGTTGAGGGGTGTGAATATTTTCTAAAGACACTGTATATGTAAATATATTTTGAATTCCCAGACCCCTTGACTTTTTCCACATTTTGTTATGTTACATTCTTATTCTAAAATTGATTAAAACAAATAAAACACCCAATACCACATAATGACAAAGCAAAAACATTTTTTTTTGCTAATTTGAGCAAATATATTTTAAAAAACTGAAATACCTTATTTACATAAGTATTCAGACCCTTTGAAATGAGACACAAATTTGAGCTCAGATGCATCCTGTTTCAATTGATCATCCTTGAGATGTTTCTACACCTTGATTGGAGTCCGCCTGTGTTAAATTCAATTGATTGGACATGATTTGGAAAGGCACATACCTGTCTATATAAGGTCCCACAGTTGACAGTGCATGTCAGAGCAAAAACCAAGCCATGAGGTCGAAGGAATTGTCCGTAGAGCTCCGAGACAGGATTGTGTCGAGGCACAGATCTGGGGAAGGGTACCAAAAACATTCTGCAGCATTGAAAGTACCCAAGAACACAGTGGCCTCTATCATTCTTAAATGGAAGAGGTTTGGAACCAACAAGACTCTTCCTAGAGCTGGCCGCCCGGACCAACTGAGCAATCGGGGGAAAAGGGGTTTGGTCATTGAGATGACCAAGAACCCGATGGTCACTCTGTCAGAGCTCTAGAGTTCCTCTGTTGAGATGGGAGAACCTGCAAGAAAGACAGCCATTTCTGCAGCGCTTCACCAATCAGGCCATCATGTAGAGTGGCCAGACGGAAACCACTCCTCAGGAAAAGGCACATGACTGACCTCTTGGAGTTTGACAAAAGACACCTAAAGACTCTCAGACCATGAGAAACAAGATTATCTGGTCTGATGAAACCAAGATTGAACTCTTTGGCCTGAATGCCAAGCATCATGTCTGGAGGAAACCTAGTGGCAGCATCATGCTGTGGGGATGTTTTTCAGTGGCAGGGACTGGGAGACTAGTCAGGACTGAGGCAAAGATGAACAGAGCAAAGTACACAGAGATCCTTGATGAAAACCTGCTCCAGGGCTCTCAGGAACTCCGACTGGGGCGAAGGTTACCCTTCCAACAGGACAACGACCCTAAGCATGTGATATAGACCCACTGGTCTGACCATTCGTCAATGGCATTTGCAAAACCAATATGACGTGTTTGAAAAACCAATGTGACATGTAGGGACTAGGCCTAAATCAACTAGACATCAAGAACGCTGCAAAACACTCAACAAATTGGTTTCAGTTGGGGGGGTAAAGTCCACATTTTAATTGGATGTCTGAGTGCCTATAACAATATGAACGTGTAGGCTATGTAGTATGTAGAGAAAATGGCGGGAAAATTCACACATGCTTCCATCCATATTGTAGCCTGGGAGGCTACTGAAGAAGGCATTATCGGTTCATGTGGTAGAGCCCACTGAAATCCCATGACTGAAACAGAGTGTAGTCTATTAGAAGGAAACCATTGTCTCCTTTCCTTTCTCTGTCTGGCAGGTAGCCCAGAGGTTGAGTGTTAACACTCGCACTTGACCCCCCCCCCCCCCCCACCCCTTACTAGCTCTGACAACTTTGCTGATAGCTACTATATTGAAGAAAAATGTATTTACTATGACTGTGATATGTCGTTGTCCCACCTAGCTATCTTAAGATGAATGCACTAATTGTAAGTCGCTCTGGATGAGAGCATCTGCTAAATTACTAAAATGTTATGCCATCGAAAGGTCCCTGGTTCGAATCCCCAAGCTAACTTGGTGAAAAATATGTTGATGTGCCCTTGAGCAAGGCATGTATCCTGAATTGCTCCTAGCATTATTTAACTGGGCAAGTCAGTTAATTAAGAACAAATTCTTATTTACAATGATGGCCTACCTAACAAACCCTAACGAAGTTTGGCCAATTGTGCGCCGCCCTATGGGGCTTCCAATAACAGCCGGTTGTGATACAGCCTGGAATGGAACCAGGGTCTGCACTGAGATGCAGTGCCTTAGGCATAACTCCTGAGTGGCACAGCAGTCTAAGAGTGCCTGCTAAAATGTCAAATCTGCACTGATCTGAGACCAGACATTGATGAAAGCAATATGGTTGACCCTCTCCTGGAATTAAAAAAATAAATAAATTGGGAAATATAGCCTACTGTAGGTCCAAGTTGTTGTCTAACAGCTACACCGAACATTCAGAAGTAAAATTGGGATTTTGTAGGCAATGGAATTGTCCACATAACTTGTTGCCAATTTAAACTTATGTTTATTTTGTTAATTTAGTGCTTTGAAACTGGTTTAAAGCTGGATTAGCCAGGGGATGACAATCAATGAAATGTGCAATTGAAATACGTGCTGGCGATAGCAATCTGTTAAGTGAGAAAATGTGTATTTATTTTTTTAAGATGAGATATATTTCAATGCATGTTCCTTGTGCTGACATGGCATGTATGAGCCTTACTTACTTAGCACTTTGATTTCCGTGACAGAATAAGTTAAAAGAGTGGCAGAAATAGCATGACCTAAGCTCTCTGCAGAAAATACCTGTTTAGCAGACGTGGGAATTCAACAGAGATGGCAATTCCAGTCATAAAATACATGATTGTATTTTATTTTTTGTTTATAATGTCTTTCCCTCTACTTTTTTTGGAGTCCTAAAATAGATAGTTGGTCTATACGTCCTTACATTGGCAAAGATCTGGCTTCTACAATGGGAAAATCTGAACAGGTACATGTCAAACATGTATTTATTTAACCTTATTTTATCAGGGAGTCATACTGAGACCAAGGTCTCTTTTACAGGTGAGCCCTGAATTACATAAATTGCAGAAAATACACACAACAATATAAA
The DNA here is from genome assembly GCF_002021735.2 of Oncorhynchus kisutch. Lineage (NCBI taxonomy): Eukaryota > Metazoa > Chordata > Actinopteri > Salmoniformes > Salmonidae > Oncorhynchus > Oncorhynchus kisutch. The sequence continues at coordinate 23,074,265 of NC_034177.2, forward strand.
TACAAAATGCAGGTAGAAAGAAAAACATGGTAATAAAAACACTAATACAGTCATCAGTAATAAGGTCCTCAATCAGCCTTCTGAATTGCCCTAGAAGCATAAATGTAAGAACATTTTGAAGATTGTTTCACAAACAAGGTGCAAGAAAACTAAAAGCTGATTTACCTAACTCTGTAGAGACCAAAGGAATTTCCAGAGTTAACCATCCCTGAGACCATCAAAAGCGTAGTGCGCTATGATAAACGGCATCTAAAGGCTTTAATGAAGTGGCCGTTGCATTCATATAGATAATGTCGTCATAGTCTAGGACCAATAGAAACATTGATTGAATAATCTGCCTTCTACTATTTAGCGAGAGGCAGGACCTATTTCTATAGAAGAAGCCCATTTTTATTCTCAGCTTCATAACTAACTCATCAACATGCTTTTTAAAAGGCAGCTTTTCATCTATGCAGATGCCCAGATATTTGTAAGCAGGGACACGATCAATATGGACACCATCCAAAGTACATATGCATAATTAATCATCAGTTCTTTTCATAAGCTTTAGAGAACAACATCTACTTAGTTTTACCTGCATTCAATAATAATTTCAGGTCAATAAAGTTTTTCTGTAATAGAATGAAGGCAGACTGTAGTTCAGATAGAGCTTGTTCAACCGTGGGGGCAATAGCATACTCAACAGTATCATCGGCATACAAGTGTGCAAACAGATTTTTACAGACAAGTTGATATTGTTAATGTAAACAGTAAAAAGTACAGGACGCAGAATCGACCCCTGCGGGACACCTTTCTTAATATCCAGGAAAATTGATTCAGCACCATCAGTACATGCAGCCTGGTCAGTGAAGAGAGCAGCACAATGTTGCCTTTTATCCATACAGGTAAACACCTCCTTTATAACTATGGATGCAGCAGAGATAGTGCTATGACCTGGTATAAAACCCAACGGATGTACATTTAGAATACATTTCAAAGATTAGAAAGATCTTAGCTGAGACTTAATCAAGGATTCAAATATTTTAGCTAGGCAAAAAAAGTTCGCAATTCGGGTGATAATTATTTAGGTCACAAGTGTCACCACCTTTGTGAAGGAGTGATACATGCACCACCTTCCAAACCTTGGGGATAGTACCAGATATAATTGTCAGGGTAAATATATGGTTTAATGATTCAGCAATTAGGGGGGGGGCAGAGAGCAGCAGCAAAAATGGATCAAGCATATCAGCCCGATTTGATTTATTTTACATCAATCTTAAGCAAGGCATCTAGCACACCACAGATAGTACATTGTTGAAATGAAAACAAAGATTCACTATAAGTTGATGGGTTAACTGTCGGAACAACTAGTGGCTGGCATTGGGAAGAGCAGTCGATTTACTGACCAGGGTCAATTAAACCACCGTTTCTCTCAAATAAAAAGCCCACTGAGATAAAATGATGATTAAAAGCATCCCTTATTCCATTCTTCTCAGTTATGACGCCAGAGTCAGCATTTACTGTTTCCCAAAATGTATAAGGATCACCAACTGGCTCAGTGATAAACCTTAAAAAAATAGCTTGATTTAGCTTTCTTAATCAAGATAATCAAGATAAACTAAGTTTCTGTTTCTCAATTGTCTAAAAGTGTCACGCCCTGGTCTTAGTATTTTGTGTTTTCTTTATTTATTTGGCCAGGCCAGGGTGTGACATGGGTTTATTTTGTGGTGTGTTTTTGTATTGGGGTTTTAGTAGGTATTGGGATTGTGGCGTAGTAGGGTTGTCTAGAAAAGTCTATGGTTGCCTGAGGCGGTTCTCAATCAGAGGCAGGTGATTTTCGTTGTCTCTGATTGGGAACCATATTTAGGCAGCCATATTCTTTGAGTGTTTCGTGGGTGATTGTTCCGGTCTCTGTGTTTGTTGTCACCAGATAACCTATACAGCCTTTCACATTCCGTTTGTTGTTTTTGTATTGTTCGTTTTTTCATCATTATTAAACATGTATGAAAATTACCACGCTGCATTTTGGTCCGACTCTCCTTCGACGGAAGAAAAACGTAACAGAATCACCCACCGCAACAGGACCAAGCGGCGTGGTGACAGGCAGCGGCAGCAGGAGCAACAAAGTTTGGAATATACGACTTGGGAGGAAATAGACAGGTGGGCGGTCGACCCAGGGAGAGTGCCGGAGCCCGCCTGGGATTCGCTGGAGCAGTGCGAAGAGGGTTATAGGAGAATGGAGTTGAAGAGACAAGCACGGCGACGCGGAAGGAAGCCCGAGAGTCAGCCCCAAACATTTATTGGGGGGGGGGGGGGGGGGGGGGAGAGAATCACAGGGAGTAGGCCAACGCCAGGTAGGAGACCTGCGCAAATTTCCTGTGCTTACCGGGGGGCTAAAGAGACCGGGCAGGCACCATGTTATGCTGTGGAGTGCACGGTGTCTCCAGTGCGGGTGCATAGCCCGGTGCGGTACATACCAGCTCCTCGTATTGGCCGGGCTAGAGTGGGCATCGAGCCAGGTAAGGTTGGGCAGGCTCGGTGCTCAAGAGCTCCAGTGCGCCTGCACGGTCCGGTCTATCCAGTGCCACCTCCACACACCAGTCTTCCGGTGGCAGCTCCCCGCACCAGGCTTCCTGTGCGTGTTCTCGGCCCAGTACCACCAGTGCCAGCACCACGCACCAGGCCTTCAGTGCGCCTCGCCTGTTCAGCGCTGCCAGAGCCTTTCTCCTCTCCAGCACTGTCTGAGTCTCCCGCCTGTTTAGCGCTGGCAGAGCCTTCCTCCTCTACAGCGCTGCCGGAGTCTCCCGCCTGTTTAGCTCTGCCAGAGCTTTCCTCCTCTCCAGTGCTGTTGGAGTCTCCCGCCTGTTTAGCGCTGCCAGAGCCTTCCTCCTCTCCAGCGCTGCCGGAGTCTCCTGCCTGTTCAGCGCAGCCAGAGCTGCCAGTCTGCATGGAGCAGCCAGAGCTGCCAGTCTGCATGGAGCAGCCAGAGCTGCCAGTCTGCATGGAGCAGCCAGTCTGCATGGAGCAGCCAGAGCTGCCAGTCTGCATGGAGCAGCCAGTCTGCATGGAGCAGCCAGAGCAGCCAGTCTGCATGGAGCAGCCAGTCTGCATGGAGCAGCCAGAGCAGCCAGTCTGCATGGAGCAGCCAGAGCCGCCAGTCAGCCATGATCTTCCAGATCCACCAGTCAGCCAGAATCTTCCAGATCCGCCAGTCAGCCAGGATCCGCCAGTCATCCAGGATCCGCCAGTCAGCCAGGATCTTGCAGATCCGCCAGTCAGTCAGGATCCGCCAGTGCCAACTACCTGCCTGAGCTTCCTCTCAGTACTGGGCTTCCTCTCAGTACTGGGCTTCCTCTCAGTACTAGGTTTCCCCTCAGTCCTGAGCTTCCCCTCAGTCCCGAGCTTCCCCTCAGTCCCGAGCTTCCCCTCAGTCCCGAGCTTCTACCTCAGTCCCGAGCTGCCCCCCAGACCAATGGGGTCCTTGGTGAGGGTTATTAGGCCAAGGTCGGCGGCGAGGGTCGCCAATCAAAGGACGCGTTACAGGGGGACTAAGACTTGGTTGGAGTGGGGTCCATGTCCCGAGCCGGAGCCGCCACCGTGGACAGACGCCCACCCGGACCCTCCCCTATGGGTTTAGGTGTGCGGCCGGGAGTCCGCACCTTGGGGGGGGGCGTTTCTGTCACGCCCTGGACTTAGTATTTTGTGTTTTCTTTATTTATTTGGCCAGGCCAGGGTGTGACATGGGTTTATTTTGTGGTGTGTTTTTGTATTGGGGTTTTTCGTAGGTTTTGGGATTGTGGCTTAGTGGGGTGTTCTAGCAAAGTCTATGGTTGCCTGAGGCGGTTCTCAATCAGAGGCAGGTGATTTTCGTTGTCTCTGATTGGGAACCATATTTAGGCAGCCATATTCTTTGAGTGTTTCGTGGGTGATTGTTCCGGTCTCTGTGTTTGTTGTCACCAGATAGGCTCAGTCACTTTGGATTTTCTTTTTTCATTGTTTTGGAAGAGAAGAGAACGAGCGCCATTCTCCTTGCGGAGATGGTGCTAAATACATCAACACGGTCGGTCCCTGGGATTGGGCTGGCCAACACGATTCGTTTTGCTTGGAAGGAAAAGGAGTTGGAGCCTTTAGGACGGGAAACTTTTGGAAGGATAATATTGATGGGGATTCTAAAGCTGACGGTGAAGGACGTGTTTTGTTTCCAAGGCAACTCGTTGGAGGGAGCATACGATGTGGCACTATATACAGAGGAGAAACACGATGATATCCTGAGAAGGGCAAGAGCAGTGGGAGGCGAGAGGCCGATGAGCCACTATGAAATAACAAGCCTGGCGAAGAATAACTTTAGGGTTGTAACTGTCAACATTTACAACCCATACGTTAAGGATGAAGAGGTGAGGGCCTTTCTGGGGAGATACATGGATAACGTCTCCTCAGCAAGGCACCTCAAAGACTCCCTTGGGTTTTGGAATGGGAGGAGAGGCTTCCAGGCCCTCCTCAGAGAGGACCCAAAGGGACATGGTGGCTACCTCCATCCTCCTGCTATGTTCTCCCTAGGGGCTGACAGGGGGACGTTGTTTTATACACGTCAGCCCCCATTTTGCAGGCGCTGTATGGCCTACGGCCACATATTCGCCTCGTGCAGCACAAGAAAATGCAGATTTTGTGGATCTGAGGAACACGAGGCGAAGGATTGTGACAAGCCTAAGGCGTGCCACGGGTGTGGCTCGTCAGCACACCTGTGGCGGGGGTGCCCGGCTCGTCAGAGGTCATATGCGTCTGCGGCTGGGGGGGGAGCAGGAGCGGGGGATGGGGGAAGAAGAGGGGGGGAAGGAAGCAAGCCTCATGACCAGAGTACAGGTCCAGAGGGGAAGGCCGCAAGGAAGGAGGAGGAGCAAGAAGCGGCGGATGGAAGAGAGAAGGAAACGGAAGGCACGGGAGTAGGAGAACCAGGAAAAGCGGCGGAAGAAGGCAACCGAGTGGAGGAGCATGAGAGAGAAGAAAGCGAGGGAGGAGTGTTGGAGAAGGAGACGGTGGAAGAGCAAGTGGACTGGGGGGAAAGTGCCCTGGTGGAAGAGATGAGGGGTATGGTGGAGGAGCTGGTGGGGGGGAGGGTGGTATCTCTCCACTACCGCCATCACCAAAGAAGAGAATGAAGAGGAGGGTGCGATTGGCCGACAGTGAGAGGGAGGGGATGGCCAAGAGAGTGATGGGGGTGGGAGAAACCTCTGGGTTGCTGCTGGTTTCCCCAGGCCCTCAACTTCTGTTGGGTGGGGACACACCTAACAAGACTCAGGACTGGGTACAGGAGGAGGTGGGGAGTTTTTTGTTTGGGGACTCAGCCTCCCCGATTTTTTTCCAATCCAGCTGCAGCACTGGGGAGGGGGAGGATTATGGGGGTAGACCCAGGGTGCAGGGCACCCCGGAGCCAAACACTATTCCTGCATCCTGGGTTGGTGAGATGGAGGAAGTGGGGGGGATGTCGGGAGTACGGATGGTGTTTTCACCGGTAGATATGGAGCAGGGGAGCATCGGGTGAGTCTTCTGTTTTTGTTTTTTTCTGTCTGGGTTTAGAATTTGAGTGTATTACATGTTTTTATTTGATTCTTTCATGGGGTCTAATTTTACTTTTGTTACTTTAAATGTAAGGGGTTTAAGGGATTTTGTTAAGAGGAGGGCGGTTTTTAGTTATTTGGAGGGTGTGGGGTTTGATTTTTGTTTTTTACAGGAGGTTCACCTGAGGGATGGAGGGGATGTTAGTAGGTTTAAGAGGGAGTGGGACAAGGGGGAGTCGGTTTGGGGTATTGGGGGGGTGCACTCATCGGGGGTAGGGATTTTGTGTGGGCACAGGGAGGTAAAAGTGGAGGATTCTTTTGTGGTAATGCAGGGGAGGGTTATAGGGGTGGATGTCACGATAAGGGATTGTAAATTTAGATTAGTGGTGGTGTATGGGCCACAGGTGGTGGCAGACAGGAGGGAGATGGTGGACTGTCTGACGCCCCTGTGTGTCACAAATAGGAAATTAGTGATAGGGGGGGATTTTAATACAGATTTAGGAATAGGGGGGGATAGCAGTGCAGGCGCCATTACCAGGCTAATGGCTTGCCATGGTCTGGTTGATGGTGGTCTGCACACTACTCCGAAAATGGCCGGTCCTACATGGCGCAACTCCAGGGGGGTTGAGCGGAGGCTCGACTATATTTTTGTACCCAGGTCTTTGGGTAAGTTGTCTGGGCGGCTGTTGCCTGTTTTCTTTTCGGATCACGACGGGGTGCTCCTGCAGGTGGGGTCTCCAGTCTGCCTCTTTGGTAGGGGGTACTGGAAGTTAGATCGGGATGTGCTGGAGGAGCAGGCTTTTGTTGACAGGTTTTATGATTTCTTTTAGAGGCTTGAAGGCCTCCGGTCCATGTGCGAGGGGGTGTTAGAGTGGTGGGAATTAGTTAAGGTGAGGATTAGGGCTTTTATAATAGGGTATTGCAAGAGGAAAAAGGGAGGAGAGGAGGGAGGTGGATCATATCCAAAGGTTAATTGAACTCGAGTATGAGGCAGGCAACCTCGGCGGGTCGTTTGACTGGGAGAGATCCGCTACCCTAAAGGCGCAGCTCAGGGAGTTGCAGGAGCGGAAGGCTCGAGCTTTCCTGGAGCGTGCGCATAGTGGCTTTCTAGAACACAATGAGACTTGTTCCGCTATGTTCTTTAAGTCGGTTAGGGCCAGACAGAGTAGGAAGGTAATGCATGGCATTAGGGAAGAAAATGGTAGTATAGTTAGAGAACCAGAGGATATGGTCAGGGTGACAACTGATCATTTCCAAGGTTTATTTAAGGAAAGGGAAATAGATGTAGAGCAGGGAAATGTGTTTTTAGAACACTTGTCCAGGCGGTTGCCGGAGGACATTAGAGAAGTGATGGAGGCCCAGATTTCACTAGAAGAGGTTGAGAGCGCTCTTAGGAGGATGGGAAAAGGGAAGGTGCCTGGGATGGATGGGCTGCCGGCTGAGTTTTATCTCAAGTTTTGGGGTATACTTGGACCAGTGGTCCTCGAAGTCTTGAAGGCCATCCTTGAGACGGGGGTCCCGGGGGGATCAATGGCTGTTGGTGTGCTGTCACTTTTATATAAGAAGGGGGAAGTAACAGACCTTGGCAACTGGCAGCCATTGACCATGCTGTGCGTAGATTACAAGCTACTTGCAAAGGTTTTAGCAGACCGGTTGCGCACAGCCCTTCCCTACGTCGTTCATGAGGATCAGACGTGCGGGGTAGAGGGCCGCTCTATTAGATGGAACCTACAGTTAATCAGGGACTCCATCGCTTGGGTTGAAGATAGAGGACTGCCTTTAATGGTAGCAGCGCTTGATCAGGCGAAAGCCTTTGATCGCGTGAATAGATCCTTTTTATTCAGAGTGTTAGGTCGATTAGGATTTGGGGAGAAGTTCATAGGATGGATTCGTACATTATATGTCGGAGCGGGGTGCCGAGTTAGTGTAAATAGTCACTTGGGTGACGTTTTTGACCTCTCGTCTGGGGTCAGGCAGGGGTGCCCACTCTCGGCTCTCCTCTTCGTTCTGTACATGGAGCCTCTGGGGGCTGCCATTAGGGCAGACACAGGGGTGGAAGGCTTGTTGATCCCTGGAAGTGGTGGGCTGCGTGTTAAGATGACGCAGTACGCCGACGACACTTCCTTGCTGCTGTGCAAGGACTCGTGCCTGACAAGGTCCCTTGCCATCTTTGGGGATTTCACCCGAGCGTCGGGAGCGGTTCTGAACCATGCAAAGTCTTCCGTCAAGTTTTTCGGTAGATGGCGCGGTAGAACGGATGTGCCCGGGGGGTTCTCTCTGTGAGGGGGCCCTGAGGATTCTCGGGGTCCATTTTGAGACCTCCGGCTCAGCGACGCTGAACTGGAACATGCGTATCGCAGTGGTACAGAGGAAGCTAGCAATGTGGAAGGCTAGGTATTTGTCTTTTATGGGCAAAGTCCTGGTCCTAAAGGTGGATGTGTTGCCGTCTCTTTTGTATTTGGCGTACATCTACCCATTGCCGGCTTGTCTGAGGAGGCCTCTAGTGAGGCTTGTGTTTCAGTTCATGTGGAGTGGCAGGTGCGAGTGGGTCGCCAGGGCGCGCATGATCTGTCCCATCGGGGAGGGAGGTAGGGGGGTACCACATTTCCCCCTCAAGCTGGACACAATTTTTGTTTCTTTCTTGTTAACGGAGCTTGCTCATCCAGTGATACACCCATCCGGTTACCTCCTGCGGGTGTTCTTCTCATATCAGGCGAGAAGCATAATGGTGTGGTCTAACACGGGTCCTCGGGCAGAACAGCTGCCGTGGCACTTTGGTCATGCGGCCAAGTGGCTGCGTGCGCACCCTGAGGTTGAAGTTGCCCGAGTAGGTTTAGATCACAGGCACCTGTACGAGGAGGCCAGAAAGGCAGGGAGTCCGGTGCCTGTAGTGGGCATCTCGGAAGTGGTCTGGGAGGGAGTGCAGACGCGGGGTCTGGACAACAGGCTCAAGGACCTGAATTGGTTGAGCCTCCATAGGTGCTTGCCGGTACGTTCCATCATGTACCGGTATAGTTTGGTGCAATCCCCCACCTGTCCAAGATCCTCTTGTGGCAGGGAGGAGACTGTGCGCCATGTCTTTTGGGACTGTGCCTTTGCCGGAGTAGTATGGTCTAGGGCACGGGTGTTGTTAGGTTTGGTAAGGGGGGATTTTGTATTGACGTGGGCCAGGTTAGAGAGAGGTGTAGGGAGAGCGAGAGGGACGGATAGGGACAGGTTTCTGCTCTGGCTTCTCATGAGTCTCTTTAAAAGGGGGCTGTGGGAAGCCAGGCAGAACATGGTGAAGACAGGGAGAGATTGGGGGGTGGAAGGGATAGTGAGGAGGGTGGAAGGAGATTTGAGGGGGAGGATGAAGAGGGAGGAGAGGAAGTGGGGGCAGCATGCTGCTCGGGAGAGGTGGAAGGGGGGTTTAGGGCTGGGTGTCATTTAGATTTGTAAGGGGATAGATTAGGGATGGGGAGATAGGGAAAGGTATTTTGTAGGGTGACGGGAGGGAAGATGCTCCCCTGGAGGTTTTGTTTGGGGTTTATGTTTAGTTAAATTAGTTAAATTAAAATACCATTATTTGAGTATGTATGAAAATTATGAGTTGTAAAGAATGAATGGTATTGAAGATAATAAATTATTTTTTTTATAAAAAAAGATAACCTATACAGCCTTTCACATTCCGTTTGTTGTTTTTGTATTGTTCGTTTTTTCATCATTATTAAACATGTATGAAAATTACCACGCTGCATTTTGGTCCGACTCTCCTTCGACGGAAGAAAACCGTAACAAAAAGATTGTCAGTCCACTACAGAGTCAGTTTTCCTTGCTTTGGCCCGGGCCTGATTTCTCATCTGAATGAGCTCAGATAGCTCAGAAGAAAACCAAGGGTTAGCACTATCGTTGACTCTGAATTGTTTAAAAGGGGCGTGTTTATCTGCCAGAGAAATACTTATGGAGGAGAAATGTTCTGGAAACAACTCATGGTCAGGAATACAGGAGAGAGTGGCTAAATCAGAGTAAAACATGATGTCATGTAAATCCCTTGAGGAGAAAGGGTATATCCCTGCAACAAATAAATGAATTCTGTTTTTTGGACACATCTACAACCAGGAGCTAAAACTTCTTGGGAACAGAAATATTTAAAGATTGGAATGTCATGAAATTTGATTTGACGTATATGGCCACTCCTCCCCCTTTCTGTAATCTGTCACATCTAAACACATTTGAAATAAATTATTTCAATGTCTTTATCAGATACAGGACCATTTAACCATGTTTCCGAGAGAACCAGAATGTATCCAAATATCAATTGTGTTCATTTTGTTATGATACGTTATGTACATTAGTCTAAGCCTCCTATGAGATGGAAAGTCTGAGGGGGTATTCCGCTCATTCCCATAAGAGCTAAATGGCATAGGGTCATCTGCAGCTATTTGTTGAGTGAGCTGAGACTTTGCCAAATTCCTGGCCAACCACGTGAGAGGTGAGCTGACTGAGAATTTGACAGACCTCCCTCAAGTCGCTGCATGCAGGGACTGGGGCAGGAGAGCAGTGTTGGCAGAACTCACTCCACCTTGATGAAGCTCCCGCCAAAGGAGTGGAGCTGCTGCAGGGGATCGGAGTGGCTGCCAATGCTCCATTGCACAGGAGGCCTCATCCAACATATCCATACTATTTATTTCCCATACTAGATTTAGTCATAATGCCATGCATATATCCAAAACAATAATAATGAATCTAATACATTTTGCATGTCCACTTGACTGTGTAAACTCCTACTTGTGTAATGGTCTTGTGTAATGTGATTTGACAAACTGAAAGTTGGGAAAGAAAAACATGTCTGGTAATGGCAAAGTTACCTCTTCGCTTATATGTATCATCTGCTTGACAGCAGTAATTATGAAAGTCAGTGGACAGAAAAATAGTGTGAAAATAGCATGGTGTGTTTTGGACTAACACATGAACACATATACACACACACAGCTTCCTCTCCACCGAGACTCTGCCCTACCCTCTTGATGCTTATCGTATGAGATATGCAGAGCTCTCTCTCTCCAGACCCGTAGGGCTGAGGCCTGTTTGACAATGTGGGGAATCAGGACCATCTGTCACCATCCGATTGTATGTGTTACACAACAGAGTAATCAGAGACTGCCTACAAACATATAGAGTGCATTTGGAAAGTATTCAGACCCCTTGAATTTTTCAACATTTTGTTACTATACAGCCTTATTCCAAAATGTATTAAATAATTTTTTTCCCCTCATCAATTTACACACAATACCCAATAATGACAAAGTGAAAACAGGTTTTTAGAAATGTTGCTACTTTACTACACATAAAAACAGAAATACCTTATTTACATAAGTATTCAGACCCTTTGCTGTGAAACTCGAAATTGAGATCGGGTGCATCCTGCACCTGGAGGTACCATCGGATGGGGCCACAGTGTCTCCTGACCCCTCCTGTCTCAAACTACTGCAGCAAAAATACTGGAGGCTATGTGTCAGGGGGCTAGGGTCAGTTTGTTATATCTGGAGTACTTCCTGTCTTATCTGGTGTCCTTAAGTATGCTCTCTCTAATTCTCTCTTTCTAGGAGGAACTGAGCCCTAGGACCATGCCTCAGGACTACCTGGCATGATGACTCCTTGCTGTCCCCAGTACACCTGGCCGTGCTGCAGCTCCAGTTTCAACTGTTCTGCCTGCGGCTATGGAACCCTGACCTGTTCACCGGACGTGCTACCTGTCCCAGGCCTGCTGTTTTCAACTCTCTAGAGACAGCAGGAGCGGTAGAGATACTCTTAATGATCGGCCAACTGACATTTACTCCTGAGGTGCTGACTTGCTGCACCCTCGACAACTACTGTGATTATTATTATTTGACCATGCTGGTCATTTATGAACATCTTGGCCATGTTCTGTTATAATCTCCACCCGGCACAGCCAGAAGAGGACTGGCCACCCCTCATAGCCTGGTTCCTCTTTAGGTTTCTTCCTAGGTTTTGGTCTTTCTAGGGAGTTTTTCCTAGCCACCGTGCTTCTACACCTGCATTGCTTGCTGTTTGGGGTTTTAGGCTGGGTTTCTGTACAGCACTTTGAGATATCAGCTGATGTACGAAGGGCTGTATAAATAAATTTGATTTTGATTTGATCCTGTTTCCATTGATCATCCTTGAGATGTTTCTACAATTTGATTAGAGTCCACCTGTGGTAAATTCAATTGAATTTACCACCTGTCTAAAGTTGAAGTCGGAAGTTTACATAAACTAGTTTTAATATCTCCAACCTAAGTGTTTCAGCCACTCCACACATTTCTTGTTAACAAAATATAGTTTCGGCAAGTCAGCTACTTTGTGCATGACACAAGTAATTTTTCCAACAACTGTTTAGAGACAGATTATTTCACAAGTTTACATACACTAAGTTGACTGTGCCTTTAAACAGCTGGGGGGGGCACAGAAAATTATGTCATGGATTTAGAAGCTTCTGATAGGCTAATTGACATAATTTGAGTCAATTAGACGCGTACCTGTGGATGTATATCAAGGCCTACCTTCAAACTCAGTGACTCTTTGCTAGACATCAATCTAAAGAAATCAGCCAAGACCACAGAAAAAATATTGTAGACCTCCACAAGTCTGGTTCATCCTTGGGAGCAATTTCCAAACGCCTGAAGGTACCACATTCATCTGTACAAACAATAGTACACAAGCATAAACACCACTGGACCACAAAGCCGTTATACCGCTCAAGGAGACTCATTCTGTCTCCTAGATATGAACGTATTTTGCTGCGAAAAGAGCAAATCAATCCCAGAACAACAGCAAAGGACCTTGTGAAGATAGTGAAGGAAACGGGTACAAAAGGTTCTATATCCACAGTAAAACAAGTCCTATATTGACATAACCTGAAAGGACGCTCAGCAAAGCGGCATAAAACCGCCATAAAAAATCCAGACTACGGTTTGCAACTGCACATGGGGACAAAGATCGTACTTTCTGGAGAAATATCCTCTGGTCTGATGAAACAAAAATAGAACTGTTTGGTCATAATGACCATCGTTATTCTTGGAGGAAAAAGGGGGATGCTTGCAAGCCGAAGAACACCATCCCAACCGTGAATCACGGGGGTGGCAGCATCATGTTGTGGGGGTGCTTTGCTGCAGGAGGGACTGGTGCACGTCAAAAAATAGATCATCATGAGGAGGAAAATTCTGAGTATATATTGAAGCAACAGCTCAATAAATCAGTCAGGAAGTTAAAGCTGGGTCGCAAATGGGTCTTCCAAATGGACAATGACCCAAAGCATACTTCCAAAGTTGTGGCAAAATGGCGTAAGGACAACAGAGTCAAGGTGTTGGAGTGGACATCACAAAGCCCTGACCTTAATCCTATAGAAAATGTGTGGACAGAACTAAAAAAGCATGTGTGAGCAAGGCCTACAAACAAGCTCTGTCAGGAGGAATGGGCCAAAATTCACCCAACTGTCACGATCGTCGTATGAGTGAGACCAAGGCGCAGCGTGGTATGGGTACATTCTCTTTTAATGAATGAACCACTTAACAAAAACAACAAAACCAACGAATGAAACGTGACGCTATACAAATAGTGCAGACAGGCAACTAAACAGACAAGATCCCACGAAAGTCAAAGGGGAAATTGCTTTCTAAATATGATCCCCAATCAGAGACAACGATAAACAGCTGTCTCTGATTGGGTACCATAACAGGCCAACATAGTAATACAAATTCACCTAGATGACCCACCCAAGTCACCATCATGCCCCAACCAACACAGAGAAAAACCAGCTTATTATGGTCAGGGCGTGACACCAACTTATTGTGGGAAGCATGTGGAAGGCTACCCAAAATGTTAAACATTTTAAAGGCAATGCTACCAAATACTAATTGAGTGTATGTAAGCTTCTGACCCACTGGGAATGTGATGAAAGAAATAAAAGCTGAAATAAATCATTCTCTCTGTAACGGTTTTCTTTAGGTGAAGTAGAGGCGGACCAAAATGCAGCGTGGCTGTTCATTGTCTTTAATTTATAAAGACACTACACATGAGATAACTAACAAAAACAACAAACGTGAGAAAACCTAAAACGGTCCTATCTGGTGCAAAACACAGAGACAGGAACAATCACCCCCAAACACACAGTGAAACCCAGGCTACCTAAATATGGTTCCCAATCAGAGACAATGACTAACACCTGCCTCTGATTGAGAACCATATCAGGCCAGACATAGAAATAGACAAACAAGACATCCAACATAGAATGCCCACCCAGCTCACGTCCTGACCAACACTAAAACAAGGAAAACACATACGAACGATGGTCAGAACGTGACAGTACACCCCCCCCCCCCCCAAGGTGCGGACTCTGAACGCACAACCTAAACCTATAGGTGAGGGTCTGGGTGGGCATCTGTCCGCGGTGGTGGCTCTGGCGCTGGACGTGGACCCCACTCCATAATTGTCTTAGTCCACCTCCTTAGCGTCCCTTGAGTGGCGACCCTCGCCGCTAACCTTGGCCTAGGAAACCTAACAACGGGCCCCACTGGACTGAGGGTCAGCTCCGGACTGAGGTAGCTCAGGACTGAGGGGAAACTCGGGACTGAGGGGAAGCTCGGGACTGACTGCCGATCCTGGCTGACTGGCGGATCGGGACTGGCGGATCCTGGCAGACTGACGGCTCTGGCAGACCCTGGCTGACTGGCGGATCCTGGCTGACTGGCAGTTCTGGCAGATCATGGCTGACTGGCGGATCTAACTGATCCTGGCAGACTGGCGGCACTTGCGGCGCTGGGCAGACTGGCGGCGCTGGGCAGACTGGCGGCACCGGGCTAAGCACGCGTACTGGGGACACCGTGCGAACTACCGCATAACACGGTGCCTGACCAGCACCACGCTCGCCACGGTTAGCACTGCTAGGAGCACTGTAGTGCTGAGATGGCACAGGACGTACAAGGCTAGGGAGATGCACAGGAGGCCTGGTGCGAATGTCGTGCCTCATGCACCAAACCAGCAACTCCCTCATCTCTCTCTCCTCCAATTTCCCCATTAACTCCTTCACAGTCTCTGCTTCGCTCACCTCCAACACCAGCTCTGGTTCTGAGCTCCTCCTTGGCTCCTCCTTGATAAACGGGGGGAGTTGGCTCTTGGCTCAGGTCTGACTCCTGACTCTGCCACACTCCCCCTGTGCCCCCCCAAGACATTTTTGGGGCTGACTCTCGGGCTTCCGTCCGCGCCGCCGTGCTTGCTTCGCCAACCTCATTCTCCTGTAACCTTCCGCGCACTGCTCCATCGAATCCCAGGCGGGCTCCGGCACTCTCCCTGGGTCGACCGCCCACCCGTCTATTTCCTCCCAAGTAGTATAGTCCATATTCTTGCCGTCCAAACCGTCCTCCAATGTCCATTCCTTTCGCTGCTCCTGCTGCAGTTTCTCCTACTGCACCTTGGGGCGGCGACACTCCCCTGGCTTTGCCCAGGGTCCTCTCCCGTCCAGGATTTCTTCCCAAGTCCAGAAATCCTTATTACGCTGCTCCTGCTGCTGCCCGTTACCACGCCGCTTGGTCCTGTTGTGGTGGGTGATTCTGTAACGGTTTTCTTTTTCAAACCCAGGCTACCCAAATATGGTTCCCAATCAGAGACACTGACTAACACCTGCCTCTGATTGAGAACCATATCAGGCCAGACATAGAAATAGACAAACAAGACATCCAACATAGAATGCCCACCCAGCTCACGTCCTGACCAACACTAAAACAAGGAAAACACATACGAACGATGGTCAGAACGTGACACTCTACTATTATTCTGACATGTAAACTTGGGTATGTAAACTTCCGACTCCACCTGTATGGTCCCACAGTTGAAGGTGCATGTCAAAGCAAAAACCAAGCCATGATGTGGAAGGAATTGTCTGTAGAACTCCAAGACAGGATTGTGTCGAGGTACAGATCTGGGGAAGAGTACCAAAAAATTTCTGCAGCATTGAAGGTCCCCATGAACATAGTGGCTTACATCATTCTTAAATGGAAGAAGTTTGGATCCACCAAGACTCGTCCTAGAGCCAAACTGAGCAATTAGGGGATAAGTGCCTTGGTCAGAGAGGTGACCAAGAACCTGATGGTCACTCTGATAGAGCTCTAGAGTTTGTTTGTGGAGATGGAAGAACCTTCCAGAAGGACAATCATCTCTGCAGCACTCCACCAATCAGGCCATTATGGTCTTTGGCCTGTATGCCAAGCGCTACGTCTGGAGGAAACCTGGCACCATCCCTATGGTGAAGCATGGTGGTGACCGCATCATGCGGTGGGGATATTTTTCAATGGCAGGGAGACTAGTCAGGCTTGAGGGAAAGATGAACGGAGCAAAGTACAGAGAGATCCTTGATGAAAACCTTCTCCAGAGCGCTCAGGACCTCAGACTGAGGGGAAGGTTCGCCTTCCAACCAATGTTCTAAAGGGATTCTGGACAGACATTCATGTAGACATAGCTAGATGTCCTCAACCCACTCAAAACAGGCCAAAACAAACCCTAAGCACACAGCCAAGACAATTATTTATTTTTATTTTTAATCAATTTTAGAATAAGACTGTAACATAACAAAATGTAGAAAAGGTCAAAGGGTTTGAATACTTTCCGAATGTACTGTATATACATTGCAAGAGTCATTGTCCATTAAAACCAAAAGAGTGAAGCCCGTCTGAATATCAGTCTTCTGTCTCCGATATCTAGATTCCCCCTTATTCCTAAATCAATACTTTTGCATATTGACTGCTACAACCTGCCCTTAAGGACCCCAATGACTGACAAAGTGCTGCAATAATCAAGTGTTTTTCTCCAGATCATTTATTTTTTCTGTTCTCACGGTAACATTAATCGAAATTCAGCTCCAGGAAGGAGCAACCCCTTTGAAGCTAGTATAAAGCTATTAGCCTGAAGCACTGATGGGAATGTGGCATCATCAAGGAGAGTCATTGTGATGTCAGGTGTAATGAGTATTCCAACCCTTTTCCTGTTAAACAAGGAGCTCCTGACTGATGCAACTTATGCCAATAGATTAATTGTTAATTTCCCAAATGCAGACTCAATGCAGAACCATCTTTGACAAAGTACCTCACAAACTGATTACATCCTCTAGTAATGTAACGTATCATTCTATTCATAGTCCATATGTCATTGAAGTACTGATGAAAAAATTATGTCACAGTAATGTTATGACATGCATAACCGTAATAATTGTAGGTAAAGGCTCACTATCATTAGAAACAGTAGGTGTGCAGTATATAGTATGCTATTAGTATACATACAGTTATAATGTATATATAGCCGCAAGACATTTAGCATTGTCCTCTGAACTTGTTTTCTCTTTGCCATTGGAATTTGGTAGGGTTTTTAAGACACTTGTTGCCTTGATTACCAATTGACCTCAGCTACTGCCTGCCTAATTCATGCAGTAACTCATACCAAATTTGATCAGCCTTCTGCCAACTTGGTCTAGGCTTGGGTGTGTGTCTGAATGATGGAGGGAATGAGCTTGCCAATCTCTCTGCTTTTTTAACTTGTCACAGCTATTGATGGCTTGCACAAAAAGCTATAGTCTCTCTTTCTGTCCGTATTCACAAAAACACCCTGTCACCTACATGCCAGTCAATAGCACAATCACGTCTCTTCATGGAAGGAGAAATAATAGCCCGTCTTTGTCACTGTTCCTTTTTGTCCTTAATTACTTCATTTCTTGGAGTCTCATTCTGCCTGTCGAGTAACTCCACATCACTCATGCCTGTGTTTGAAGCTCGCCATGCTGTGTGTCAGTGGCTTTCTAGTATACATCCCATCTCCTCTACAGGTACTACAGTAGCTTGGCACAATGTTAACCTCACAGTCAATCAATGGACATAAAAAATTATTTGACAACTACACATACTGTTAAAAAAATGGTGGCTTATTACAAATCATAGGATGGATTATTTTGCTTCTGTCTGTTCAAAACAGTACTGAACCTCATTCAACAGTACTGTGCTTGTCTTTTGTAGCTTCCAAGCCTGTTATGGAACTAGACTGTGAGTGTATTACTTTGCCCACATTTTCTCATTTGTGTGGAAAATGGCTGCAACTCGTGCAATGGAATTTCAGAAAATTAGAATTTCTGACTCAAGGGGAAGGGTTCATTGTTGGACTAGACAATGATTTAGGATAGTGTTTGATCAGTCTAAACTGCATCACTACAGATGCGGCCCTGAAAACCAAAACAGTCTACGCATTGTTGAGAGAATAAACAGTCTCCCCTCTTGCAGAGTGTGGCCTTGCTTTACCCACTGTCTAATCGCTGTCGAAGTTTACCTGAGTCTCTCGTGCTGCCATGGTGATGACACAATCAGAAAACAACACAGAAAGGCTGCTGCTTGGAGGGGCTCTTTGGGAAAGGAGAGGAAGCACGATTGCCTGCATGTCACATGAATTAATTTGCAATCACTGAATAAGATATTAAATTAATAAGTTGGCGCTGTATTGTGCATGTTCCCTTGTCGTGCTGCCAGGTCTTAAAAGTACATCACTGACGGTGGATTACTGCAGCGCAACGCTACAGTGTGGGTGTTGCAGCAGATACATAGTACTGCATAACAGAAGCACCTTTAGCACAAAATCACTGGCATGTTAGACATGTTTTCACTGGTGTGTTTTAGACTAGCACAGGAAATTACAGTTTCGATGTCATCTGTTTAATCAACTCAAACCTTATCCACATATATCAACCAATGTTCTAAAGGGATTCTGGACAGACATTCATGTAGACATAGCTAGATGTCCTCAACCCACTCAAAACAGGCCAAAACAAAACTCTGATCAGTCAGAAGCATAGGCTACTGTAGCCCACTAACGTTACAAGCTTGTAATTGTAGAAGGGATTAACTTGTTCAATTCTAATTAAGGATACTATAGTTATCGCGTTTCACGTAGAATTTATTAACTACAAAAAGGTCAAATGTGATAGCAAGCTTGTTAGCTAGCTATCTATCTAGCTAGCTCTGGTCCAACGTTAAGACAACTCTCGGAAGTTCAAAGACATTCAAATGTCCTTCATAGAAGCCACTCCTCCATAGATATAATTCTATGGGCCTAATTCATAAAATGCATGTCATAACAAGATGCTCTTCAATTCAAGCCTCCTCCTCCACCCTCTTTCGCTGTATAGTGCACAAACAACTTCTAGAGGAATATTTTAAATCAGACCCTTTGAAGTAATTTAAAATGTAATACCTTCACAGATTCAACATCACACAATGTTGGGGTGTGTAGTGCAGAATTGGTGAGAAGCGTGACAGTGGTAGAGACACAAGACAAGATCACACTTTGTCAGTGAGAGAGGTCACAGGAGAATGAGAAGAATTGTGCAAGCTAACAGGCTGGCCAGAAACAGACAAATAACAGCACGGTATAGAATGGCATCTCGTAACGTACAACTCGTGCATTCTTGTCACAGATGGGCTATTGCATCAGACAACCCCATTGGGTTCCACTCCTATCAGCTAAAAACAAGAAAAAATCTCTCAAGTGCGCAACCGATCACTAACACTGAACAATTGAGTAGTGGAATAACATTGCCAGTTCGTTTTGTTCATCAAGCTTACAAGCTTTTTTCTCCTTCCTCTTGTCTTTTCTATAGTTCCTGTTTTCTAGTCTTCACAGTTTTGATCATTCTGCCTGCCCTGCCCTGAGCCTGCCTGCCGTCCTGTACCTTTCCTCACCACACTTGATTATTGACCTCTGCCTGCCCTGATCCTGAGACTGCATGCCGTTCTGTACCTTTTGGACTCTGGTCTGGATTACCGACCTCTGCATGCCCCTGGCCTGTCGTTTTGCCTGCCCCCTTTTCTAGTAATAAACTTTTGTTACTTCGACACTGTCTACATCTGGGTCTTCCCTAAAACGTGATAGTACCATTGGATGACACGAGGAGTTACTGCAATGTCTAATGGAGGGACTCCATAACCTGCCAGTACGCCATGTTCAGGAGTTCAAGACTTTGCTGGAGCAATACCGCACATTCCCCACTGGGCAGCGAGTCACACCCGTAATCTCCAAGCCAGCCCCAGTGTCCGGAGAACCCCGCTTACCTCCTCCGGATGCTACGCTGGAGATTCTGGAACCTGCCGGGCTTTTCTCTCCCAGTGCTCCCTCATTTTCGAGCTGCAGCATTCATCGTTCCCCTCGGACCACTCGATGATAGCATACATCATAACGCTGATGTCCAGGAGGGCACTCGCCTGGGCTACGGTGCTGTGAGAGCAACAGTCTGCCATCTGCTTCAGTCTAGAGGAGTTGGTGGCGGAAGTTCGGAAGGTGTTTGATTCGGGAGAGAGGCTGCTCGTAAGCTGCTACGTCAATACTCTCGTAGTGTGACTACATGATGGATTTTCGCATGTTGGCAACTAAGAGTGCCTGAAATCCGGAAGCATTGTTCGACATGTTCCTTCACGGATTATCAGAAGTGGTCAAATATGAGCTTGCAACCCGGGAGCTGCCCATGGACCTTGACTCCCTCATAGCCTTGACCATCCAGATCGATTGGCGGCATCGAGAACTTAGGAGGGAGAGGGAATCTCTGCCCTGTCACCCTCGTTCGTCCTTGATTCCCACCTTGCCTCTGAAGAATCCCGGAGACCCCAGAAGTCTACATGTCCGAGTGAACCCGGCATCACCCGAGGTTGACTCCGGCTGAGCACTTACGCCAACTCCACACCCAGAGCTGTCTATATTGTGGAGTTACGGGACACTTCGTAGCTACCTGCCCGTTAAAAAAAACAGGCTTATCAGGAAGAGGCGAGTACTCTGGTGGGCCTTATGGAGAACTATTCCTCTTTCCTTCCTCGCACCCCTCCGCCATTCTCGTGGAGTACCAGGACCTCCGGGAGGTGTTCAGTATGTCCCGGGCCACTTAGCTGCTGACGCACCAACCCTATGATTGCGGGATTGACCTTCTCCCAGGCATCACTTCCGCCCTGGGGATGACTGTACTCTGTCAGGTCCGGAGACCAAGTCTATGGAGACCTACATTGAGGATTCTCTATCTGCAGGGTTAATCCGTCCTTCTGCCTCCCCTGCCGGCGCAGGGTTCTTCTTTGTGGAGAAGAAGGTCAAAACTCTGCGCCCGTGCATCGACTACTGGGGCCTCAATGACATCACAGTGAAGAACCGCTACCACTACCATCTCCTCGGTCTTCGAGCTGCTCCAGAGGACCACTGTGTTCTCCAAGCTGGACCTACGGAACGCCTAACACCTGCGGATACAGGAAGGGGACGAGTGGAAGACTGCCTTCAACACAGCCAGTGGTCACTACGAGTATCTGGTCATGCCTTTTGGCCTCGTCAACGCCCCAGCTGTGTTCCAGGCTCTGGTTATTGATGTTCTCCGCTACATGTTGAACCTAGTCTTCTCCCTCTCTGCCCAAGAACACATGGTCCACGTCCGACAGGTTCTCCAACGCCTCCTGAAGTACCACATTTTTGTGAAACCAGAGACTGCCTGCCGTTCTGTACCTTTTGGACTCTGATCTGGATTACCGACCTCTAACTGCCACTGACCTATCGTTTTGCCTGCCCCCTGTTCTAGTACTAAACTTTTGTTAATTCAACACTTTCTGGGTCTTCCATAAAACATGATAGTTTCAGTGTTTATCTACACCTGTTGTTTACGAAGCACGTGACAAATACAATTTGATATGTTTTGATTTTTAAGTTGCAAAGGAAAGAGAGAGGGATAGAGGTTTTGCTTGGCCACTGTGCCCAGGTTAATGAAACCACATTGACAAAAAGTTATCCAAAAAGTAAATTAATCCATACAGAATAATAATAATTACCAATAATTTACTTCCAGACATAGCGTACCTGTCAAAAGTTTGAACACACACTCATTCAAGGGTTTTTCTTTATTTGTACTATTTTCTACATTGTATAATAAAGTCATCAAAACTATTAAATAACACATATGGAGTCATGTAGTAACCAAAAAAAAGTGTTAAACAAATCAAAATATATTTTATACTTTAGATTCTTCAAAGTAGCCACCCTTTGCCTTGATGACAGCTTTGCACACTCTCTGCATTTTCTCAACTAGCTTCAGGAGGTAGTCACCTGGAATGCATTTCAGGTGTGCCTTGTTAAAATTTACTTTGTGGAATTTCTTTCCTCCTTAATGTGTTTCAGCCAATACGTTGTGTTGTGGCAAGGTAGGGGGTATACAGAAGATTGCCCTGTTTGGTAAAAGAACAAGTCCATAGTATGGCAAAAATAGCTCAAATAAGCAAATAGAAGTGACAGTATCATTACTTTAAGACATGAAAGTCAGTCAATGCAGAAAATTGCAAGAACTTTGAAAGTTTTTTCAAGTGCAGTCGCAAAAACCATCAAGCGCTATAATGAAACTGGCTCTCATGAGGACAGCCACAGGAAAGGAAGACCCAGAGTTACCTCTGCTGCAGAGGATAAGCTCATTAGCGTTACCAGCCTCAGAAATTGCAGCCCAAATAAATGCTTCAGAGTTCAAGTAACAGACATATCTCAACATCAATTGTTCAGTGGAGACTGCATAAATCAGGCCTTCATGGTCAAATTGCTGCAAAGACACCACTACTAAAAGGACACCAATAAGAAAAAGAGACGTGATTGGGCCAAGAAACATGAGCAATGGACAATAGACCGGTTGAAATCTTTCCAAATTTGAGATTTTTGTTACATTGTGAGGCGCAAAGTAGGTGAATGGATGATATCCGCATGAGAGGTTCCCACCTTGAAACATGGAGGAGGAGGTATAATCGTGTGGGGGTGCTTTGCTGGTGACACCGTCTGTGATTTATTTAGAATTCAAGGCACACTTAACCACCATGGCTACCACAGCATTCTGCAGCAATACGCCATTCCATCTGGTTTGTGCTTAGTGGGCGCAAATCATTTGTTTTTCAACAGGACAATGACCCAACACACCTCCAGGCTGTGTAAGAGCTATTTGAACAAGAACGAAAGTGATGGAGTGCTTCACCAGATGACCTGTCATCCACAATCACCCAATCTCAACCCAATTGAGATGGTTTGGGATGAGTTGGACCGCAGAGTGAAGGAAAAGCAGCCAACACGTGCCCAGCATATGTGGAACTCCTTCAAGACTGTCGGAAAAGCATTTCACATGAAGGTTGAGAGAAGGCCAAGAGTGTGCAAAGCTGTCATCAAGGCAAAGGATGGCTACTTTGAAGAATCTAAAATCTATATTTTACTTTTTTTTGTTACTACATGACTCCATATGTGTTATTTCATAGTTTTGATGTCTTCACTATTATTCTACAATGTAGAATATTACACAATTAAAGAAAATCCCTTGAATGATTAGGTTTGTCCAAACTCTTGACTTGTACTGAACATATCAATATTAATATAATCCACAATTTTCTCATAGTAGTAGAAACAAGTGTCATTAATCACCCGCAGATGGGTTGATAATAATGGGCTATTCCACCCTGACAGAGTTCCCATTAATTATTTCACATGATATGATAACGAACGTAAAAACAAAAAATGTGTGGGATTGGGGACTTAATAGATGTTAAACCATTAAAGGAAAGTTCTTTAAATTGGACCACATTTAATGAATTATCAACAACAAAAATTGGGACAACTATAATTTCATAAGCTGCTCCATCAGTGCTTGCACTGGTTGGAGAGAGCGGCGATAAAGTAGGAGTATGCACAAGAGTAGGCACGAGAAAGACGATGTCCTGCAAAAAAAGATCCCTCTCATCAATAAGTCATGGAGTCAGATGTGTGAGAGTTACATCATCATTGTGTACCCTGCCACAGTGAGTGGAAGTCAGCCAGGTGCTTGGATATTCCATTGGTGTGTAGTGCACTGTGTGTTTTATAGGAGACAAACAACAGTCCCTCATCAAGCATTTCCCACCATGCCTTCCACCTCACCACTTATCTGTGCCCTTGGAGGTTGGATGCAAGGTACAAGTGCAAACATCCAGGTTATTTTTTATTAAATCTTTATTTAACTAGTTGGCCAGTTGAGAACAAGTTCTCATTTACAACTGTGACCTGGCCAAGATAAAGCAAAGCAGTGCGACAAAAACAGCACAGAGTTACACATGGGATAAACAAATGTACAGCCAATAACAATTGAAAAATCTATATACAGTGTGTGCAAATGGAGCAATGAGGTTAGGCAATAAAAGGCCATAGTAGCGAAGTAATTACAATTTAGCAAATTAATACTGGAGTGATAGATGTGCAGATGATGATGTGCAAGTCGAAATACTGGTGTGCAAAAGAACAAAAACAGTAAATATAAACAATATGGGGATGAGGTAGATAGTTGAATGGGCTATTTACAGATTGGCTGTGTACAGCTGCAGCGATTGGTGAACTGCTCTGACAGCTGATGATTAAAGTTAGTGAGGGAGATAAGTCTCCAATTTTTGCAAATCGTTTCAGTCACTGGCAGCAGTAGAGAACTGGAAGGAAAGGCGACCAAATAAGTGTTGGCTTTGGGGAAGACCAGTGAGATATACCTGCTGGAGCGCATGCTACGGGTGGGTGTTATGGTGACCCATGAGCTGAGATAAGGCGGAGCTTTCCCTAGCAAAGACTTATAGATGACCTGTAGCCAGAGGGGCCGGCGATGAATATGTAGCGAGGGCCAGCCGAAGAGAGCATACAGGTCACAGTGGTGGGTGGTATATGGGGCTTTGGTGACAAAACAGATGGCACTGTGATAGACTGCATCCAGTTTGCTGAGTAGAGTGTTGGAGGCTATTTTGTAAATTACATTGCCGAAGTCGAGGATTGGTAGGATATTCAGTTTTATGAGGGTATGTTTGGCAGCGTGAGTGAATTAGGCTGTTGCGAAATAGGAAGCCATTTGTAGATTTAATTTTGGATTGGAGATTCTTAATATGAGTCTGGAAGGAGAGTTTACAGTCTAGCCAGACATCTAGGTATTTGTAATTGTCCACATATTTTAAGTAAGAACCATCCCGAGTAGTGATGCTAGTCGGGCGGGAGGGTGCGGGCAGCGATCAGTTGAAGACGGAAGGAATGGAAGGAGTGTTGTATGGCATTGAATCTCGTTTGGATGTTTGTTAACAGTGTCCAAAGAAAGGCCAGATGTATATAGAATGGTGTTGTCTGCGTAGAGGTGGATCAAGGAATCACCAGCAGCAAGAGTGACATCATTGAAATATACAGAGAAAAGGCTTGGCAAGAGAATTGAACCCTGTGGTACACCCATAGAGACTGCCAGAGGTCCATACAACAGGCCCTCCGATTTGACACACTGAACTCTATCTGACAAGTAGTTGGTGAACCAGACGAGGCAGTCATTTGAGAAACCATGGCTGTTGAGTCTGCCGATAAGAATACGGTTATTGACCGAGTCGAAAACCTTGGCCAGGTCAATGAAGACGGCTGCACAGTACTGTCTTTTATCGATGGCGGTTATGATATAATTTAGTTCCGTGAACGTGGCTGAGGTGCACCCGTGACCAGCTGGGAACCCGGATTGCACAGCGGAGAAGGTACGGTGGGATTCGAAATAGTCAGTGATCTGTTTGTTAACTTGGCATTCGAAGACTTTGGAAAGGTAGGGCAGGATGGATATAAGTATAAAAGGAGTGACACTTTAGACAGTTTGGGTCTAGTGTCACCCCCTTTGAAGAGGGGGATGACCGCGGCAGCTTTCCAATCTTTAGGAATCTTGGACGATACGAAAGAGAAGTTGAACAGATTAGTAATAGAGGTTGCAACAATGGCGGCGGATAATTTTAGAAAGAGAGGATCCAGATTGTCTAGCCCAGCTGATTTGTACGGGTCCAGGTTATGCAGCTCTTTCAGAACATCTGCTATCTGGATTTGGATGAAGAAGAAGGTGGAGAGGCTTGGGAAAGTTGCTGCTAGGGTGCGGCACTTTTGGCCGAGATTGGGGTAGCCAGAAGGAAAGCATGGCCAGCCGTAGAGAAATGCTTATTGAAATTCTCGATTATCGTGGATTTTTCAGTGGTGACATTGTTTCTTAGCCTCAGTGCAGTGTGCAGCTGGGAGGAGGTGCTCTTATTCTCCATGGACTTTACAGTGTCCCTGAACTTTTTGGAGTTCGAGCTGCAGGATGCAAATTTCTATTTCACAAAGCTAGCATTTGCTTTCCTAACTGACTGTATATTGGTTCCTGACTTCCCTAAAAAGTTGCATATCTAGGGCTATATATGTTCTTAGTTCTACATTTTATGAAAGGGGCATGCTTATTTAAGATGGTGCTTCTACACCTGCATTGCTTGCTGTTTGGGGTTTTAGGCTGGGTTTCTGTACAGCACTTTGAGATATCAGCTGATGTACGAAGGGCTATATAAATACATTTGATTTGATGAAATTACTTTTAAAGAACAACCAGGCATCCTCTACTGACGCGATGAGATCAATATTAGAAAGGCCTGTTCGCAGTGTTTTAGGGAGCGTTTGACAGTGACGAGGGGTGGTCGTTTGACCGCAGACCCATAACGGATGCAGGCAATGATCGCTGAGATCCTGGTTGAAGAAAGCAGAGGTGTATTTAGAGGGCCAGTTGGTCAGGATGATATCTATGAGGGTGGCCGTGTTTACAGATTTGGGGTTGTACCTGGTGGGTTCCTTGATAATTTGTGTGAGGCGGAGGGCATCTAGCTTAGATTGTAGGACGGCCAGGATGTTAAGCATATCCCAGTTTAGGTCACCTAGCAGAACGAACTCTGAAGATAGACGGGGGGCAATCAATTCACATAGTGTCCAGGGCACAGCTGGGTGCTGAATGGGGTCTATAACAGGCGGCAACAGTGAGTGACTTCTCTGGTGAGATACATTTTTTAAATTTGAAGCTCGAACTGTTTGGGCACAGACCTGGAAAGTATGACAGAACTTTGCAGGCTATCTCTGCAGTAGATGCAACTCCTCCCCCTTTGGCAGTTCTATCTTGATGGAAAATGTTGTAGTTGGGGATGGAAATCTCAATTTTCGGTGGCCTTCCTACGCCAGGTTTCAGACACGGCAAGGACATCTGGGTTGGCAGAGTGTGCTAAAGCAGTGAGTAAAACAAACTTAGGGAGGAGGCTTCTGATGTTAACATGCACAAAACCAAGGCTTTCACGGTTACAGAAGTCAACAAACGAGAGTGCCCGGGGACACACAGGGCCTGGGTTAACCTCCACATCACCCGAGGAACAGAGGACGAGTAGGATGAGGGTACAGTTAAAGGCTAGCAAAACTGGTCGTCTAGTGCGTTGGGGACAGAGAATAAAAGGAGCAGATTTCTGGGCGTGGTAGAATAGATTCAGGGTACAATGTACGGACAGGGATATGGTAGGGTGCGGGTACAGCGGAGGTAAACCCAGGCATTGAGTGACGATTAGAGAGGTTGCATCTCTGGAGGTGCTATTTATGCTGGGTAAGGTCACCGCATGTGTGAAAGGTGGGACAAAAGAGGTATCTGAGGCATGTTGAGTGGGGCTAGGGGCTCAGCAGTAAAATAAAACAATGATAACTACCCTAAACAACAGTATACAAGACATATTGACATTAGAGAGAGACATAAAGCAATCACAGGTGTTTATTGGGAGAGCTAGCTAAAACAACAATGGGTAAATCAGCTAAGACAACAACAGGTAAAATGGCGATGAACGGGCAGAGAGGGTCAGTTAACTACATACAGGGCCTGAGTTCGAGGCTGGGGCCGTCAGATAAACAAAATGGAGTACCGGAGTAATGAACAGTCTAGCAGGCATCAGCTATGAAGCCAGGTGATCATAGGGTTAAGTGAACAATAATGGATGAAACAGGGAAGCTGTTAGGTAATCGTTACTACGCTAGCAAGCGAGAGACACGGCGTACATGTAGATAGCAGACCGGGGCTAGCAGAAGTGTCTTCACTGACGTCCGGCAAAGGCCGGTTGAGGGCACAGCGGACGGAATTACATCAGCAGACCAGTCGTGATGGATCGGCAGGGCTCCGTGTCGATAAGGGGTCCAGGCCAATTGGCAAAAGAGGTGTTGTAGCTGGAGTAATTTAATTTGCTAGCCAGGATATGCTCCTGGCTCGAGGCTAACTGATGCTAGCTTCGGGACAAGGGCGTTAGCCACGATGATCAGATGCAAAGGTCCAGAGCTTATAGCAGGAATCCGGTATTGTAGTGGCTTCTAGTCGTGAAGAGTCCGGGAGGCATCAGCTGTGTAGCCGAGTGATCATAGGGTCCACTGAGCAGGCCGGGAGATGGGCATGGCTCAAGGCTAGCTTCGGGACTGGGCCACTCAGTAGCAGCTAGCTAGCTCCGATGATATGGAGTAATGGTCCAGAGCTTACGACAGGAATCTGGTAATGTAGTGGAGAAGAGCAGTCCTGTATGCTCAGGGTTGATATCGCGCTGTGCAGACTGGTGGGTATTATCCAGGCTAAAAAGCGTCTGGTGTCTGAGCTAAAGGAATAGGTCGCTAGCAATGGCTAACAATGACTAAATAGCTAGTAGCTAATTAACTGGTTAGCATCTGATGGCTAGCTTCTGATGGATGTTCTAGCTATAAGGTCTAATATTAGCAGATCCGTATCACATTGGGTTAGGCAGGTTGCCGGAAGGTATATTTAATTTAGAAAAAGAGATTGAAATATATACACAAATAGATGGAAAAAAAAACATTTACACGGGACAATAACAAACACGTCTGCACTGCTACGCTATCTTGCATTTGACAATAATTATCAACCTCATTATGGTGTCTCTCATGTTTATATATCAGGCAACACTCTATATACAGTTGTCCACATATAATGTTAATTACTTTAAAACCACTTTGGAAGCCAGTGTGTAACAAACTTGTTTTACACATGTAATGAAATAAAATGTTTCATACTGTGTCATGTTAAGAGAACTTTCTAAGAATGTTATTTAAAAACATATACATTCCGTTCTCAGCATCAACAAAACTCTCTATCCTTTACCTTCTTAAGTGTGTTCAGATGTGTTGGCAGCACCCACTTATTTTCCACACCTGATCTTAATGAGCGGTTAAATGGGGTCTGTTTGAATAGACTGAAATGAATAGCTTGGTATGCATAAAAAACATGGCGTAGCTCCATCCTGGTGGCGCAGTGGACTAATTCCACAGATAGAGAACAAAAGAGCATTGGTTTGAATGTCACAATAAATAAAATGTGTTTGCATGATTAAGGTCTAAAGAAATGCATGTCCATGTGTCATATCTGTGCTTTGAGTTCAAAAACCTAAATATATAGTTTTCAAATGCATTTCCTATCCAAGGAAACCTTACTCCAAATAACAGAGTGCAATAGAGCAGAATGTTCTGTTTCATTTTTTTCTTCTCAAAACTGGTTAAATGGCTACTTTTACCCTGTAGGCACCTGCAACTTACGACAGGTGAAATCAATTACACAATTAACAAGAATCTTTGCTTCCAACCAAATTCATTTGAATAATTTAGTCCCATGCCATTTTTGACTTGAAGTGTAAAATCTCCACCACAGCAAATTGTAAATCAAACAAATACACGCATAAACACCAACGTTTATCTTTATTTTTAATTTCAATGTATTTTAGAATAAATAGTAAATCATGCAAGGGTGCCAATATATTTGACCTCATCTAAACCTACTTTATCTGCATGGTTAGCCTGAAATCCACATGGCAGTACAGAGCCTTAAGAGTGAAGCCCAGTGTGTATCTTTAAGACTATAGGTCATCCACCTCCATTTTTAAAGCACAAATCACTCACTCAGACTGTAATTTGAAACCGTACAGTTATGAATACCTTGTTCCTTTCTTCAGGGAAGAGTAGTTATATTGTAATTTGTAAGATATTGTAAACTGTAAGATCCTTTTCAGTTGGTCACTCGGTATAACATACTATGCAGACATACAATCACGCCCCAAGCCGGCTAAGAGGGTACCAAACAAGGAGGACCACGACAGCCCAAACACACACAGATTTCACCGGCTCCAAAAAAGGGGTTACAGAAGCCACTTTTTTCCCTAATACTTACCCGAGAAGCCTGAACTGTTCGAGTCGCATTAGGCCTGAACTGTCAGAGCCCCATATAGGGAACCAGAACCTGCTGGTCGGCTACGCAGACTGACACCCTGCCGCTGCAGCCCAAGTCCATAGACCCCACAGTTCCAAGAACAATACTTACCTTGTGAGCCTGAAATGTCAGAACACAGTTCCCAAACCGCAGGTCCCAAAACAACACCTGTCGTGACTTGGTAAAGTGCACATAACATCGAACAGAGTCTATGAACCATGGCAGCCCAAGGCTTAAACCCACAAAAAACCTGTAGTCAAAAAAAGATTACCTGGAAACTGCGCACACACGCTGCATAGCGTCGATCAGAGTCGATGAACCAAGACAGCCCAAGGCTCAAACCCACAGGGAACTATGGTAACCCTGATAAATGTGTCTTCTGTGTGCTGTCGTCCATCAAGGCAGCCCACGGCTCAAACCCACAGAGAAACGGTGGTAACCCGGAGAAAACGCTGAGTAACATCAACCACAGTGGCCCAAGCCCATAGACACTACCGGTTCCAAAAAGTCTCTTACAGAGACCCAAGGAGTCTGGAATTCCAGGACTCACACAAGAAACTGCAACTGCTGTGACTTGATAATGCACATTCGCACGCCACCCCATAGACGAACCACAGCAGCCCAAGGCTGAAACACACAGGGAAACTGTGTTAACCCAGATACATGCCCAATCTGCACGCTGCCTGACACCAAGGCAGCCCAAGGCTCAATCAAATCAAACTGTATTTGTCACATGTGCCGAATACAACAAGTGAAGACCTTACGTGAAATGCTTACTTTCAAGCCCTTAACCAACAGTGCAGTCCAAGAAGAGTAAAAGGTAACACAATAAAATAACAATAAGGAGGCTATATACAGGGGGTACCGGTACCGAGTCAGTGTGTTGAGGTAATTTGTACATATAGGTAGGGGTGAAGTTTCTATGAATAGATAATAAACAGCGAGTAGCAGCAGTGTACAAAGTAGTCCGGTGGCCATTTGATTAATTGTACCGCTTGCGGTAGCAGAGAAAACAGTCTATGACTTGGGTAACTGGAGTCTCTGACAATTTTATGGGCTTTCCTCTGACACCACCTATTATATAGGTTATGGATGGCAGGAAGCTTGGCCCCAGTGATGTACTGGGCGTATGCGCTACCCTCTGAGGCACCTTACTGTCAGATGCCAAGCAGTTGCCATACCAGGCGGGGATGCAACTGGTCAGGATGCTCTCGATGGTGCAGCTGTTGAATTTTTTGAGGATCTGGGGATAAATGCTCAACCCGAGTTGGGGTTCCGCATATGCCTTTACGAGGTTTTATCACTTGGGCATACAGTGCCTTCAGAAAGATTCTCTCACCCATCTACAGACAATACCCAATATTGTCCTTTTTGAGGATCTGGGATCTCCTGATGGGGAATAGGTTTTGTCATCTTCACAACTGTCTTGGTGTGTTTGGACCATGATAGTTTGTTGGTGATGCGGATACCAAGAAACTTGAAACTCTCGACCCGCTCGACTACAGCCTCATCGATGTTAATGGGGACCTGTTCGGCACTCCTTTTCCTGTAGTCCACAATCACCTCCTTTATCTTGCTCACATTGAGGGAGAGGTTGTTGTCCTGGCACCACACTGCCAGTTCTCTGACCTCC
The DNA here is from genome assembly GCF_002021735.2 of Oncorhynchus kisutch. Lineage (NCBI taxonomy): Eukaryota > Metazoa > Chordata > Actinopteri > Salmoniformes > Salmonidae > Oncorhynchus > Oncorhynchus kisutch. Next base: position 23,105,538 of record NC_034177.2, read on the forward strand.
TCCCTATAGGCGGTCTCATTGTTATCGTTGATTAGGTCTACCACCGTTGTGTCGTCAGCAAACTTAATGATGGAGTTAGAGTCGTGTTTGACCACGCAGTCGTGGGTGAACAGGGAGTACAGGAGGGGACTAAGTACACACCCCTGAGGGGCCCCAGTGTTGACGATCAGCGTGGCAGAGGTGTTGTTGCCTACCCTTACCACCTTGGGGCGGCCCATCAGGAAGTCCAGGATCCAGTTGCAGAAGGTGTTGTTTAGTCCCAAGGTCCTTAGCTTAGTGATCCATCAGGGGAACTGTGGTAATTAGGATAAATGCTCAACCCGAGTTGGGGGTCCTCGCATGCCTTTACGAGGTTTTATCACTTGGACATACAGTGCCTTCAGAAAGATTCTCACCCATCTACAGACAATACCCAATATTGACAAAGTGAAAACATGAATATAAAACTTTTTGCAAATGTATTGAAAATGAAATACAGAGATCTCATTCACAACCCTGAGTCAATACGTTAGAATCACTAACATAGATTACAGCTGTGAGTTTTTCTGGGTAAGTCTCTAAGAGCTTTGCATACCTGGATTCTACAATATAAAACAAATATTCAAGCTCTATCAAGTTGGCTTTTTATCATTGCTAGACAGTCATTTTCAAGTCTTGCCATATATTTTCAATTCGATTAAGTCAAAACTGTAACTAGGCAACTCAGGAACATTCAAAGTAATCTTGGTAAGCAACTCTAGTGTATTTGGCCTTGTGTTTTAGGTTATTGTCCTGCTGAAAGGTGAATTTATCTCCCAGTGTCTGTTGGAAAGCAGACTGAACCATGTTTTCCTCTATGATTTTACCTGTGTTCTATTCCGTTTATTTTAATCCTAAAATACTCCTTAGTCCTTGCCGATGACAAGCATACCCATAACATGATGCAGCCTCCACCATGCTTGAAAATATGAAGAGTGTTACTCAGTTATGTGTTTTGTTGGATTTTCCCCAAACATTATACTTTGTATTCAGGAACTACTGTTAATTTCTTTGCCACATTTTTGGCCATTTTAATTTAGTGCCTTATTGCAAACAGGATTCATGTTTTGGAATATTTTGGATTCTGTACAGGCTTCCTTCTTTTCACTCTGTTATTTTGGTTATATATATATATATATATATATATATTTTGGGAACAGATATCCCTCATTTTTGTTTGCACAAACCTACCTTCATACTTACATTCATTCGTATGGGTTACGTGCATCAATAGACTTTTAAATAAACTCACTAACTGTTTAAAGTCACCAATGGCCTCATGTTGAAATCCCTGAGAGGTTTGCTTTCTCTCCGGCAACTGAGTTAGGAAGTACATCTGTATCTTCGTACTATCTACTTCCGGCGCTGACACAGATGGCCACCTCGCTTCGCGTTCCTAGGAAACTATGCAGTATATATATTTTTTTTTATGTGATATTTCTTACAATGTTACCCCAGACAATCTTAGGTTTTATTACATACAGTCGGGAGGAACTATTGGATATAAGAGCAGCGTCAACTCACCAACATTACGACCAGGAGTACGACTTTCCCGAAGAGGAACCTCTGTTTTGCCTTAACACCCAGGACAATGGACTGGATCCCAGCCGGCGACCCAAAACAATGGAGCGGTCTTCTGGTCAGGCTCCGTACACGGGCACATTGCGCACCGCTCCCAAGCATACTACTCGCCAATGTCCAGTCTCTTGACAACAAGGTAGATGAAATCCGAGCAAGGGTAGCATTCCAGAGAGACAGAGACTGTAACGTTCTTTGCTTCACGGAAACATGGCTCACTCGAGAAACGCTATCTGAATCGGTACAGCCACCTGTTTTCTTCACGCATCGACAGAAACAAGCATTATGATTAACGAGACGTGGTGTGATCATAATATACAGGAACTCAAGTCCTTTTGTTCACCTGACTAAGAATTCTTCACAATCAAATGGGGACTGCATTATCTACCAAGAGAGTTCTCTTCGATCATAATCACAGTTGTGTATATTCCTCCCCAAGCAGACACATTGACGGCCCTGAAAGAACTTAATTCGACTCCATGTAAACTGGAAACCATATATCCTGAGGCTGCATTTATTGTAGCTGGGGATTTTAACAAGGCTAATCTGAAAACAAGGCTCCCCAAATTCCCTTGATCACTGTTATTCTAACTTCCGCAAAGCATATAAGGCTTTCCCCTGCCCTCCCTTCGGAAAAGCTGAATAAGACTCCATTTTGTTGCGCCCAGCCTATAGACAGAAACTAAAACAGGAAGCACCCGCACTCGGGTCTGTTCAACGCTGGTCCGACCAATCGGATTCCGCGCTTCAAGATTGCGTCGATCACGTGGACTGGGATAAGTTCCGCATAACGTTGAACAACAACATTGACGAATACACTGATTCAGTGGGCGAGTTTATTAGCAAGTACATCGGTGATGTTGTACCCACAGCATCTATTAAAACATTCCCCAACCAGAAACCGTGGATTGTTGGTAGCATTCACGCAAAACTGAAAGCGCTAACCAGTGCTTTTAATTAGGGCAAGGTGACCGGAAACATGACCGAATACAAATAGTGTAGCTATTCCCTCCGCAAGGCAATCAAACAAGCTAAGCGTCAGTATAGAGACAAAGTGGAGTCGCAATTCAACGGCTCAGACACGAGAGGTATGTGGCAGGGTCTACAGTCAATCACAGACTACAAAAGAAAAACCAGTCCCGTCGCAGACCACGATGCCTTGCTCCCAGACAAACTAAACAACTGTTTTGCTCGCTTTCACAGTCCCCGCTGTTCCATAAGATTTATTTTTATTTGTATAAAAAAAATCTGATTTGACTGTTTGCATCAGTTACCTGTAGCCATGGCTCTATGTAGTACTGTGCACCTCCCATAGTCTGTTCTTGACTTGGGGATTGTGAAGAGACCTTTGGTGACATGTTTTGTGGGGTATGCATTGATGTCCAAGCTGTGTGCTAGTAATTTAAACAGACACCTCGGTGCCATGGAACTCTATTCCACTCCTCCACTTTGAGCCATGAGAGATTTACATGCATACTATTAATGTTAGCTTTCCGTGTACATTTAAGTGACAGCATTGCTGCCCTCTGAGCCAATTGCTGCCCTCTGTGTCACCTGACCACACGACTGAACTGTAGTCCAGGTGCGACAAAACTAGAGCCTGTAGGACCTGCCTTATTGAAATAGTTATTAAAAAAGCAGAGCAATGCTTTATTATGGACAGACTTCTCCCCATCTTAGCTACTGTTGTATCAACATGTTTTGACCTTGGCAGTTTACAATCCAGGGTTACTCCAAGCAGAACTTGCACAACTTGGTGGTTGTCAAAACCACACAAGTCCAGGATGGGACGCAGCATTCCATTGCTCTTCAGAACTAGGAAATACTGGCTGTACCAACCGCTCCGTACTTCCGACACCGGAACCACCCAAATAGTCTGTTTCCAAAAAAGAGAGGAAATCTCAAAACTGCCACTAGGACACACCCACGATGACACGTCACATGCCCGCCACTGGGCGGAGCACACAACCAACCTCCCATACATTGTCATCTGCAGGGGTGGAACACCAATTTGAGGACTGGGATAATGTGGTTATTTTCTTAGGTCCTCTCACACCCAACAACCTTGTGTCCGACTGCAGGGAAGAGACTGATTTATGCTCATATGGGGTGATACCATACTTTCAATACCCTTGGACACTATAGGCCCTATGGTAGAAGCACAACACTCACTACTGCAATTCGCTCTGGAAAAGAGTGTCCACCAAATCACCAAAATGCAAATGCACAATGTCACCATTGACAGTCAACAAACATGGCCCTGTATGTCATTCTCAATGGTGCATGACAATATTGCCCTGCATATAAAAAATATCAGGGTCCAGATATTATACCCGAGTCTCCTAGTCATAAACCAGAGTTGGACGGGCGTTCAAATGCATTTTCCCAGCAGGAAGGTCATATTGCTTCCTGCTGAGAAAATGCATTTCTTCACAGCATTACTTGAATGCAGCAAGAAAGCACTGCTAATTCCTCCTTCCCCTTCTCCTCTGAACGCAACTGCATGGACTCCATTCCTGAACCAAACATTCCTTTTGGTAAAATTGGCTCACCCAAAACACATTCCCCCGCTTTGGTAGGCTATTTGTGACAAAGTCAACCAGAGATGATACTGGTCCACCGGAACCAGCCGTGCTGTATTCAGGAGCGAATGACTAAGATTAGCCTCTGAGACCAGGTGGCTAACTAGCTTACCATAACGGCATACAAGTTTGACATGTCCCCTCTAAAACAGTTCCACATTCATGATGCAACTTGGCTAAATGTGAGTTATTCCAGGTCAAAAACTGGAAAGAGAGTCAAGTGACGCTTTACAGCAGTCATCGCAGGTGGTAAAAATGTCCCCAACCTGGGATACCTCCATTGCGAAGGAGAAAAGAGCCATGTTGCTGAGCCACTGCTCTGCAGCCCAGTGTGATATCCATGGCAGAGACATGAAGCTACCGGAGATAGATCATCCATTTCCTTCTCAGAAAACCCCCCAGAACCAGTCAGACACAACATCCTTTCCAAAATCTGGTTCCCGAAGCAGAGAACCCAGCCAACCCACTAAACAGCCCCTCTCCCCCCGTCTCCGGCAGCCCTGAGGCCACTGTAACACCGTTTTTCTTTCAGAGAGAGCCTTCTCCAATAACACAAATCTTTTGAAGAAATCAGCGTACAAGAGAGTTTGAACTCAGCAGGTGACACGGGTCACATGAACTGAACAGAGCCAAGGCATCCTGAGCGTGTTTCTACTCCAGGTACATAGGACATAACTTATGAGTATCTATCTTAAAACCATATACCCTAGGGCATGGTCAGAGGTCGGCATGGTTTGAGGTTCATGGTCGGCTGGTTAGCCTTTTTGAACTTACCACTATCCCAAGCAAGGAAGCATTAGCTACAAAAGCAGAGCAGAAAGTAGTTTGCTTTTAGAAAACACATGAACCGATACCAAGACCCAAAACTCGCAACATCTAGGGGGACAAGTTTTCAATCCCTACTAAAAGACACCTACAGCACCATTCAAGGGGTTTTCTTTATTTGTACTATTTTCTACATTGTAGAATAATAGTGAAGACATCAGAACTATAAAATAACACATATGGAATCATGTAGTAACATGAAAAAAAAGTGTTAAACAAATCAACGTACATTTTATATTTGAAATTCTTCAAAGTAGCCACCCTTTGCCTTGATGGCAACTTTGCACACTCTTGGCATTTTCTCAACCAACTTCACCAGCTTGGGCTATCCTGTTCTCTCTTCACTGCCTCAACATAGGAAACTTTATGCCCCATTTAAACTCTGGCAATCTCAACATGTTCTCTCGCAGGGCACTTCAGATCCCAGGCTGCATTGGCACCAACATAGTTGACACACAGTGCTATCCCAACTGTACACTCCCTCTGACTGTGCACTCCTGCACATTTCTCACATGGTGGGATCTCCCTTCTTCACAGTGCATGTCCGAATCCTTGGCACAGAAGCTTGAGGGAACCAGGCTGCCCTGCATCACTCACTCCTATCATCTATTACGCACACCTACCTTCCCTCGTCACGCGCATCAGCGATATTGGACTCACCTGGACTCACTCATCATCTGTTTATTTCCTCCCCTATATTTGTCAGTTCCCAGCTCTGTTCCCCACTGCTGCATTGATTGTCTTTTGTTTGTGTTATTCATTTGCTGACGCTGTTCCTGTCTCGTTCCATGTCCATTCTACATTAAATGTTTGACTACCCGTACCTGCTTCGTCTCTCAAGCGTCATTCCATGTGACAACAGGACCGCTCTCCCATCATATTTGATTAGAAATTGATTCATTAGAACTTCATTCGAAGCAAAAGGAGGGATTCAATTAATCAAGTGAGTCCATTTCAAATGTAATTAAGTAGAAATAGACAAGGCAAAAATGGTTTCAAATTAACACGACCAGAAAATATACATTACCTTTTTTACTTGTTGATCATCTCCTTCACCTCTCTTTCTCTCTCCCCCTCATGCTCCTTCACCTCTCTTTCTCTCTCCCCCTCATGCTCTGATCATCACACTCTTTATGATTAAGTTATGTTGAGATCTCAAACAATGGAAGCATTATATAGGATTTTTGTCATAAAATCCTTGAATAATTGTTCAACAGACTTATGTAGTCTGTACCGCATTTTCTACTCACATTTTTTGATTCTCTGCAATAACATTACCCCATGTGCTTACTATACAGTACTGTTTTTTACACTCAATGTAAATAGTGAGGCAATAAAAATATATATTTTCAGCCAACATTAATCTCTGCTTATGTTCTCTGCTCTCAAAGATGCAAGAATACACAGAGATCAGGTTTTTCCAGGTTCTGGGTATAAAAACATACTAAGTATTCTCCTGCTTTCTCTATGTAGTTAGAGCATGGAGGACAAACAGTTTTTCCAGTGTGTCTGTGAAATAACCTTGACAACCCCATAGAACACTATTAGCCGAGCCTCTACCATGCCGCAAATGAGTTCACTGTATCATAGTCTACACTGAACCCTGCTAGGGGGGCATTCTAGTATCATCTGCTTCCAGATAATCTGTTTATATCCCCAAAACCCTCTGAATACACACCAAAACCACCCCAGCTCTCATGGCTGCTTCCCTGGGCTATATTGGTAGAGTGGCAATTAGTCTTTGTTTGACCAGTTAAAATGGCGCATTGGCTGAACCCTCAGCCTCTTTGGATAAAGTCCCACAGGATTTATAGCAGTTTGCCTGTAACTCAATCAATGTGTTTGTAGTGAAAATCACTTTGCTTTACTAATTCTGCAAAGTTATGGGCATCACTTAATGTATCTTTTTTTGGAGGGCAAGAAGACACAAGTCACGTTAGATGGGAAATTTTAAAAAAAGTCCTTCATAGACAAATTAAAGCTGGGACAGATTGTGTCTTGCTGTAATGGCCATTTAATTGGAATCAGCAGTTTGGTTGAATGGCTTTTGTTCAGGGGTAAAATGGGTGTTTAAATTACTCCCTTTGTCTTCTGTCTGTACATCTAAACTTTTTACCATCTTTCTGCTGGTCCACTTGCATGCTACAGCTAGCGATCCATTAATCCCATCAGTGTGATTGCGGAAGAAAAATAAGCACTCAGTCAGTAGATCAATTAGGTGAGGTGGAGGGTTTGTGATGCTGCTGAACAATCTATGAGAGACACAATGTTAGCACCTAAACTCTGTAGAAGCCATAGAAAAATATATAAAAGAGACAAGATCCTTCTGGAGATCGTTCTCCATACTGAAAGAAAGCAGAAAAAAATACAGATCCCTATATCTCAGGGCATCTTGATTGTGTTAAATGCTATTAGTATTTTTATACATCACCTTCCTTCCTCCTGCTGCTATTCGTCCCTCTCTTCTCCCACTTTCTCTCGCTTTCTATCTCTCCTTGTCACTGCTGGCTGAAGGACAGCATGGTAAGCATACCGTTTCTCTTTATTCAAAAATGACGCCGATAAAACGAAGAACAAAAACCAAACCATGAAGCTTTGGGCTATGTGCCCTGAACAAAGACAAAGTTAACTTCCCACAAAACAGGTTGGGGAAAAGGGTACCTAAGTCTGGTTCTCAATCAGAGACAACGATAGACAGCTGTCCCTGATTGAGAACCATACCAGGCCAAGACATAGAAATATAACATAGAAAAAAGAACATAGACTACCCACCCCAACTCACGCCCTGACCAACCTAACACAAAGACATAAAAAGAAACTAAGGTCAGAACGTGACACTCCCTTTCTTTTTTACACGTCACAGAAAGAGACCAGAGAAGTAAGGGATACCAGCGGCAACCAGCAGATAGAGATATACTGTGGCGCTCCCTGTCCCACTGGAGAATGGAACAGAGAGGGGTGTTAATTATCAGTGTTCAGGCAGAGGAAGAATTTTATCTATTAGAACAGCACACTGATGACAGGGTCATTACCAGAAGTTGTGCTTGAGAGCTGAAAAATGTGCCTTTTAATGTACAGTGCTTTGCAAAAGTATTCATCCTCCTTTGTGTTTTTCCTATTTTGTTGCATTACGACCTGTAATTGAAATAGATTTTTATTTGGATTTCATGTAATGGACATACACAAAATAGTCCAAATTGGTGAAGTGAAATTTAAAAAATAACTTGTTTCAGAAATTCTAAAATACTGAAAAGTGGTGCGTGCATATTTATTCACCCCCTTTGCTATGAAGCCCCTAAATAAGATCTGGTGCAACCAATTACCTTCAGAAGTCTCATAATTCGTTAAATATAGTCCACCTGTGTGCAATCTAAGTGTCACATGATCTCAGTATATATATATACCTGTTCTGAAAGGCCCCTGAGTCTGCAACACCACTAATCAAGGGGCACCACCAAGCAAGTGGCACCATGAAGACCAAGGAGCTCTCCAAACAGGTCAGGTACAAAGTTGTGGAGAAGTACAGATCAGGATTGAGTTATAACAACAAACCTACCAAGAGAGTGCCGCCCACCAAAACTCATGGAGGGCATTAATCAGAGGCAACAAAGAGACCAAAGATAACCCTGAAGGAGCTGCAAAGCTGCTTAATTGGTGTTCGCCCCAAGCATATGGAAGAAGGTCCTCTGGTCAGATGAGACTAAAATGTAGCTTTTTGGCAATCACGGAAAACACTATGTCTGGCGGCAACCAAACACCTCTCATCACCCGGAGAACACCATCTCCACAGTGAAGCGTGGTGGTGGCAGCATCATGCTGTGGGGATGTTTTTCATGAGCAGGGACTGGGAAACTGGTCAGAATAAAAGGAATGATGGATGGTGCTAAATACATGGAAATTCTTAATGGGAAACCTGTTTCAGTCTTCCAGAGATTTGAGACTGGGACGGAGGTTCACGTTCCAGCAGGACATGACCCTAAGCATACTGTTAAAGCAAAACTTGAATGGTTTAAGAGGAAACATTTATATGTCTAGGAATGGCCTAGTCAAAGCCCAGACCTCAATCCAATTGAGAATCTGTGCTGTGACTTAAAGATTGCCGTACACCAGCAGAACCCATCCGACTTGAAGGAGCTGGAGCAGTTTTGCCTTGAAGAATGGACAAAAATCCCAGTAGCTAGATGTGCCAAGCTTATAGAGACATACCCCAAGAGACTTGCAGCTGTAATTGCTGCAAAATGTGACTCTACAAAGTATTGACTTGGGGGGGAGGGGGTGAATAGTTATGCATGCTCAAGTTCTCTGTTTATTTTTGGTCTAATTTCTTGTTTGTTACACAAGAAAAAATATTTTGCATCTTCAAAGTGGTAGGCATGTTGTGTAAATCAAATGATCCAACCCCCCCCCAAAATCTATTTTTATTCCAGGTTGTAAGGCAACAAAACAGGAAAAATGCCAAGGGTGGTAAATACTTTCGTAAGCCACTATATATTTTTACTGGACAGCTTTTGTTAAGGGGTCTGGACTAAAGACCACCAAAATAACTCCCACCGGGTACAAATCAAATCAAATCAAATCAAATCAAATTTATTTATATAGCCCTTCGTACATCAGCTGATATCTCAAAGTGCTGTACAGAAACCCAGCCTAAAACCCCAAACAGCAAGCAATGCAGGTGTAGAAGCACGGTGGCTAGGAAAAACTCCCTAGAAAGGCCAATACCTAGGAAGAAACCTAGAGAGGAACCAGGCTATGTGGGGTGGCCAGTCCTCTTCTGGCTGTGCCGGGTGGAGATTATAACAGAACATGGCCAAGATGTTCAAATGTTCATAAATGACCAGCATGGTCGAATAATAATAAGGCAGAACAGTTGAAACTGGAGCAGCAGCACAGTCAGTGGAAGTTGAAACTGGAGCAGCAGCATGGCCAGGTGGACTGGGGACAGCAAGGAGTCATCATGTCAGGTAGTCCTGGGGCATGGTCCTAGGGCTCAGGTCCTCCGAGAGAGAGAAAGAAAGAGAGAAGGAGAGAATTAGAGAACGCACACTTAGATTCACACAGGACACCGAATAGGACAGGAGAAGTACTCCAGATATAACAAACTGACCCCAGCCCCCCAACACATAAACTACTGCAGCATAAATACTGGAGGCTGAGACAGGAGGGGTCAGGAGACACTGGGTACAGACTTCAGTTCAACATCTAGTTTTCATTTAGATTAGGTTGAGCTGTCAACTACTGTAAATTAAGCGTGAAATCCAAAAATAAATCACCATGTCATTGGATTTAAATTAAAAGATGGGTGAAAAAAAGAGAGAAAAATATGACTTTTTTAGAATCCAATCAGTTTTCCACATTCTTTTCACGTCAGTTCAACAAACAAAAACATGACGTTGAAACAATGTTGATTCAACCAGTTTTGCCCCGTGAGCTGTCTATGTGTGTATCATTAGGCCAGATCGTGAGACAGTCTCCTTGTACTAGTCTTCAAGTAAAAAATATATTATTTGGCTAGAAGAAAGAGGGATGTGAGAGCAACTATAGGCATTCTTTCCACCCACAGCACTGTCAAGAATGGTGGCAGGGTGCAAATAGCCTTTCTCTCGCCCTCTTGACAGATGCACTTGAAAACATGTGAATGTGATAGCAAAAGGTGAGTGAGCCTTTCTACGAGCCCCAGACCTCAGGCAAGGTTTTTTTGTATCCGTGAATATACAGCATTCGTCTTGGGGTTGAGATGTCTGGGTAGCAGGTAGCACACTTAATCCCATCCCCTGTCCTAGCAGGAGGCCTTTTGCCTCTTGGTAGGCCATCATTGTAAATAAGAAATTGTTAGTTAGCCTAGTTAAATAAAGGTTAAATAAAAATAAATGTTAAAAATGTATCAAAACCTTATGGTTGAGAGAGGTCCATAACCAGAAACAGTCTCTTGATGAGGAAATGCCTTTTTGACACTTATCACAGTAGCTGTTATGAACATGGAATACAGTTGCGCAATTTTCACAAGGTGAGACATACAGTACATGCAGCCTATTAGCCAATCAATAACAGAATAGATACTCTGCATCGCTTTCTTGTGTCACTGCCTCATTGTCCCACACACTGATATGTCTCTGTACTTTTGCCTCTTTAATTAACAATAGTTTGTGTTCTCTGTTGTGTACTTACATCTAGTCCTTATAAATCATGTCTCAGATGGGCATTGTCATCATTTAGATAATGGCGTTAGCAGCAACTGCCACCAGGAGGTTTCTCCACAATATGTTCATCTTGTTCTGTGGTGTTCTTCTCTAATGGCTCTTCTCTCTGCCTGGTGCAAAGACTGAGTGGAAAGACTATGAGTGTCAGCTAGTATCATTAGTGGGACCTGAATAATAAAATATGCGTGACATACCCCACCTTATCCATCAGGTGGTGATCCCGATCCCACCACCACTACAGGCAGGATAGAGCATAGAAATTGAACATATAAAACACTCTGAGTCACTCTCAAGGCTGTGTGAGGTGATTATGCTTTGAATGGAGGCCTTTGAAACACAGGTTCTATCGGAGTGGCCTTGGGTTTAGCCAGGGAATGAAGAGGAGAGACATTGTTCATGTTGGCATGATTTTGACTGAAGAAGGGGCTGCAATCAAATCAAAGTTTATTGGTTGCATACACAGATTCACAGGTGTTATTGCAGGTGCAGCGAAATGCTTGTGTTTCTAGCTCCAACAGTGCGGTAATACCTACTGTAGCAGTAAAAAAAACAATACAACATTAATGTAGAAAATGTGACAACACTGTCAGATAACCTGATATCACCACAGAGCCTCAGTAGATCAACATAACATATTTGTTCAATTAAGTGGCTACAAAAAGAGACATTTAATGTCTAATTTGTGATTGGAGGGAAATTGGCTTATAACCACAAATGTTTTATATTCAGAACTCTATTATACATAGAATCTTGTTAAATAGAGTTGTACATGTTGAAGGATGAGATTCCAGCTAACAGTAAATAGAGGAGGAAAACATGACAGAATGGATTTTTGATTAATTTGCTAAGCTGCAAGTCACAGCATAAGGTAGAAATCAGGCTATTGGCTGGGCAGAAGCTGCAGTCCTGGTCCAGGAGCAGTGCTTAGGTCAGCATAATGAAGAGGACAACTCACATCAGAGGTGCTAGATGGTAAAACCTGAAATAAACAGACAGTATGTACTGTATCTAGTTTAACATGACACTGTATATAGGAAATAGTTTCAGTTATTTACTGCCAAATTACCAAGTTGTAAATTCAGGGTTCCATGCTCTGATGTATATAATATGTGCTCTTCATAACTGAGAAGGGGCACTGCAATTCAGAATTCATTTTTCTCCACAAAAGGTCTTTATTACAGACAGAAATACTCCTCTGTTTCATTAGCTTTCTGGGTGGCTGGTCTCAGACAGGTGAAAAAGCCGGATGCGGAGGTCCTGGGCTTGTCACGTTCTGACCTTAGTTCCTTTATTATGTCCTTGTGTTCGTTTGGTTAGGGTGTGAGTTGGGGTGGGTAGTCTATAATTCTTTTTTCTATGTTGTATTTCTGTGTTTGGCCTGGTATGGTTCTCAGTCAGAGGCAGCTGTCGATCGTTGTCTCTGATTGAGAATCATACTTAGGTAGCCTGTTTTCCCCATTTTGGTTGTGGGTGTTTAATTTCTGTTTTGTGTCTGTTCACCTGGCAGAACTGTTTCGTTTTCTCTTCGTTATTATTTTGTGTAGTGTTCAGTTTGTTCAATTAAAAACCTGACGAACACTTACCACGCAGCATTTTGGTCCTCCTCTCCTTCCACCAACGAGAAGCGTTACAGGGCTGGCATGGTCTGCGGTTGTGAGGCTGGTTAGATGTACTGCCAAACTCTCTAGAATTATGTTGGAGTTGGCATATGGTAGAGAAATTAACATTAATTTCTATGGCTACAGCTCTGGTGGACATTCCTGCAATCAGCATGCCAATTACATGCTCCCTCAAAACATGAAAAACATTTGTGGCATTGTGCTGTGTGACAAAACTGCACATTTTAGAGTGGCATTTTATTGTCCCCAGCACAACGTGCACTCGTGTGATGATCATGCTGTTTAATCAGCGCCTTGATATGCCCACCTGTCAGGTGGATGGATTATTTTGGGAAAGGAGAAAAGTTCACTAACAGGAATGCAAACAAATTTGTGCACAAAATTTGAGGGAAATAAGCTTTTTGTGCGTATGGAAAATGTCTGGGATCTTTTATTTCAGCTCATGAAACATGGGACAGAGATATTACATGTTGTGTTCATATTTTTGTTCAGTATACTACTCCTCATATAGGCGGACTGTATAACAGTATAACGCTATATAACACCTGTGATGACTTGCAGTCTGAGACAGTCCAGTGTAAAGAAGCATTAGCTTTGGCTGTCATCTGACATCAGAACAAACCCAGTGTAAGTGAGACCGTTGTTTAATGTCTCTAATACTAGATGTCACTTTCACTTTCAGCTCTTGTTCTCTAATTTGAATCCAGCAAGAAATGACCTGAGTGCGGATGAATGAATAGATGTGTTTCCAGAGGGTAGGCCAGGAGTGGAGCAGGAAGACTAATTGACCTCTGGTACAGCTTACAGACAGATACGCTCATAGACGTTTTGAACACATTGGATTTTCATATTCCAGATATAAAACTGTTCTCCAATTATTATCACATTCTGCAATCATTCCCCACCAAAATAAAAGTCCTAACAGTAAGATTCAATGATGTATTATCAGATCCATACTTCTGTATTAAAGACCCTCATATTGGTATCGTGTAATCAGTCCAACCCGTGCTTTATCAGAGAAAGAAAGACAGTTCAGTTTCCATACTGTCCAGGTCTCCATACTCCAATGAACATGTTTCATCCTTAGCTGGGAGACAAGATGATCACAGTCAAGCATGGCTGATTGCTTTCATAATCAATCCAAATCACTTTGATATCTACAGTAATATTATTGGATTTCCTAGCTCTTCCGTCGTTAATGAAGTGTGATCTAGAACCAGGGTTCTGAAGGGGCCATGCTCCTGGCTAATAAGGTGTTTCACAAGTAGTTACATACCCAAGGGCTCCAAGGGGTCACTCAGGCTGAACACTCACAAGGTTCAATTGGCTCCATCTTAAAGGAAGTCGAGATGACATAGGACCAGCTGTTTGAAAAAGCTTATTATCTGTCTCCCTGTTATTCTTTCTTTCTTTCATCTACCTCACATCTGAGACTCTACACAGAACATAGAATCATGATCAAGTAAAAATTATCAAATGTGTCTGGTTGTAGATACATTTTTTAAACTTTAACTTTAACTTTTATTTAACTAGGCAAATTATTATTTACAATGACGAAGCAAATACATTAGTATTCTCTAGATGTATGTAGTGATATGAAAAACCGCATCACAAAATTCCCCTAATGTTCATACACGTTAGTTTATCAAAAACAAATCCGTAAGGCCAACACTACTCTACTATTCAGTGTGTTGTTTTTAACATTAGGGAATCTTATGCTGAGAGTGAATGTCAGTTAGATGTGAACAATTAGTTTAACTGACATGACAATGTATAATGATGATGTTTCTCTGTCTGCTTTTGTATATTTTGTACATTTCGTGTATAGTCTTGTCATGACGTTGGTCTGGGGGGAGGTTTATGACAGTCATAAATACCTCTCCCCCCCTTTTTCCTCTCTCTACCCTACTGATGTTACATTTGCAAAACCCTTGGTTAACATAGAGATTCTGAGAACATCAGAAGGTGGGAAATTAACTATATTCTGATAATCTGACCAATTGAACATATGCGGATGTACTTAATGAATATGATGTCAGTTCGGTTGTCATCTGAGACATTCTCATCAATGATAAAATGACATAAACTCTACAGTGGAAAGTCTACACATCAGAGTTATCGGATTCACATGGAATTGTTGTTCAATTTAAATGTTTGAATATGAAATTATTTATGATGGGATGAAATAGGATTTTAGCTTCTAAGATGTGAGATTTGGATTTTCATAAGGTAAGGCTCTGCTCAATCAGTGGCCCTCCCCTGTGAAGGGACATGGGCTATAAAACTTTTCAAACACGCCCTCCTCTCCCTTCCTATATAAAGCCTTGACAACAATATAACCTGCTGTTACGAGGATGTGAGGACGACGGTCCGATGTCAGAATGGTTCAGATAATAACTACAGAACGAAACCGACATCAGCGTGAGCTTTGGTTGCGAATGGTATGAACTTTGAACTCTTATTCACTACAGAAGGGATACCTCCTAGCCGTTGAGTTAGCAATAGCAGCTGCAAACGCAGGTGAGGAAGGAACAGACAGAGTACCCCGTCTACCACACAACGACGTTACTACAACGTATTCAATTTACCAACAGAGACATTCTTCAAAGGACAAAGGACTCGGTTGGGCAACACGACCTTCCATCTACCAACAACCTACCGAAGCGCAGCTCAGAGTAAATATTTATTGCATTTTCCTTTTCCAAATGGGCGGTAATTTAGAATGCATAAGATATTGTATTTACGATAGCACAGCTTCACCCTTTGTTCCTCAGTCTTCCCGCTCTTTCACTGAAACCCAGCCCTTTTCTTTTGTGTAACAAGCTGTCATATCTGTTTCGCCCGCTAGGGACGTTTTCCTTTATGATGTAATTTGTAATCAAGTTCTGATTTAATAATGTGTATGAGTAATTCTGTGTGATTAGTTAGGTATTTAGTAAATCAATAATTAAACCCAATTTTATATTGCTGATTCAACTTGTTAGCCAGGGTTCTTGCAGATAACCAAGAATTTACAACTTTCAGATGAGACTGAATTAAGATGACGATTAATATTGACTGCTATTAATATAAAATATTACTAGGTCTTTAAGAGTTTATTCGGGAGATAACGGCTCTAAAAATATTATTTCGTGGTGCCCCGACTCTCTAGTGAATTATATTTACATGATTAGCTCAATCGTGTAATATTAATATTAATTATTTTATAGAATGGCTTGTTATATCACTTAATCCGGCATAGCCAAAGACGCGACAGTCTACTCTAGATAATCTATTCTATTGTACTAAGTACTGATTTATAGATTTTCTGATGTATTTTCTTGCCTTTTTTCATGTGACATATGCAATTATCATTGAAAGGTGTGTGTGCTGACAATTTACACTGATGATGGCCTGAGGAAGAAATGTTTGTGTTTAATTTTCACCTATTTATCCACTTTCCTGAACTATTAAATATTATTTTGGCACCATGATGTTTCAATAGGCATCTTTATTTTGCATTTATGTCACAGTTTTGCATTCAAGCCTCAGTTTTGGATTTATTCCTTTTTCGACAGTGTGCGGGTCTCTATTTCTTCCAGAAATCATTATACAGACATATACGGTATAAAGAAACATTATAAAGACATGTTACATTACTCGTGAAGCGATGGAACTTAGAATTCACTAACTGAACACAAGTCATGCTTGTCTGTTTCAGTAAATTCTGGATGTCTGTTTGGAAGTTAATATTTCTGCATAAATTAGGAATTTTGTTACGAGAAAAATAAATCTAACTCTCTCTCACAACATTTCAAGTTTGAACATTTGCTCAGCTTAGCAAATGTAGCCTCTGGCAATTGCACCCGTCTCATTCAAACAGTGTGTCAGAAGAGCAAACAACAAACTGTGGAGAGATCAGAGCAGATGGCTGGAGTGGTAGAAACAGTGGGCTGTCTCCCTGACAGGAAATGTGGATGTCTATGGAGGTAGTCTTTGAGCCATTTAGAGGGGGATTTTGTCTCACTGTCTTACTGCAGGGTCTCACAAAGAGTGGGAAACTGCAGTTCAAGAGATTGCCTGATAAGGATCCCACCTGTTTTCATGTTCTCCAAACAACAAGCCAATCCAAAATGTCACGCTACAGGTCCACTTTGTGAGCTGTAAACACTTAGAATCGTTATTTCTCCAAATTGGCCTCTCGATGATGTAGGCACTTCAATGCTTGGGTGACTCCTCTCATACTCAATTAAACAAATTTGTTTGTCCAGGAACAGATTCCAGCACACAGCTGGCACAGATTTGAGCCGTTAAAAAATACCATGAGTTCAAACAAGTTGTTAGAACGTTTTGCTTCCTTTTACAACTTAACCAAATATGCATAACCATTGAAGCAGTATGGAGTTAGAGTTAGAGAGTTAGAGAGAATTAGAGTTAAATCATTAATTCATAAATTCATAAATAATTAATTCAAAAATGCATCAGATACTACACCACAAATAATTTTAGGACAGATTCTGTAGGACTACTAAAAAAGGTTCAACAATGATAAGCTGGTCCTGTAAGAGTTTGAGACTTCAACAACTGAAGATCCATGATGAGATTAAAGCATAATATACAATGAGTGTACAAAACATTAGGAACACCTGCTCTTTCCATGACATAAACCGATTAGGTCACTCCAGGTGAAAGCTATGATTCCTTATTGATATCACCTGTTAAATCCACTTCAATCAGTGTAGATGAAGGGGAGGAGAGGTTAAAGAAGGATTTTTAAGCCTTGAGACAATTGAGACATGGAATGTGCATGTGTGCCATTTAGAAGGTGTGTGGGTTAGACAAACTGTTGAAGTGCCTTTGAATGGGGTATGGTAATATGTGCCAGGCACACCGTTTTTAGTGTATTAAGAACTTCAAAGCTGCTGTGTTTTTCATGCTCAACAGTTTCCCGTGTGTATCAAGAATGGTCCACAACCCAAAGGACATCGTGCCAACTTGACACAACTGTGGGAAGCATTGGAGTCAACATGCGCACCATCCCTGTAGAACGCTTTCGAAACCTTGTAGAGTCTATGCCCTGACGAATTGAGACTGTTCTGAGGGCAAAAGGGAGTGCAACTCAATATCAGGAAGGTTTTCCTGATGTTTTGTACACTCAGTTTACATCTTATAGTCACATCCCAGACACAGAGAGCTGCAAGTGTGTCACTGTGAAGATCTATTTTATTTATTTTTATTTCATCTTTATTTAACCAGGTAGGCTAGTTGAGAACAAGTTCTCATTTACAACTGCGACCTGGCCAAGATAAAGCAAAGCAGTTTGACACAAACAACAACAACAGAGTTACACATGGAATAAACAAACATGCAGTACATAACACAATACAAAAAGTATATATACAATGTGTTCAAATGAGGTAGGATGAGGGAGGCAAGGCAATAAATAGGCCATAGTGGTGAAATAATTACAAATATAGCAATTAAACACTGGAGTGATAGATGTGCAGAAGATGAGTGTGCAAGTAGAGATACTGGGGTGCAAAGGAGCAAAATAATTAAAATAAATAACAGTATGGGGATGGGGTAGTTGGATGGGCTGTTTACAGATGAGCTATGTACAGGTGCAGAAATCTGTGAGCTGCTCTGACAGCTGATGCTTAAAAGCAGGTGAGGGAGATATGAGTCTCCAGCTTCAGTGATTTTTGCAGTTCGTTACAGTCATTGGCAGCAGAGAACTGGAAGGAAAGGCGGCCAAACGAGGAATTTGCTTTGGGGTGACCAGTGAAATATACCTGCTGGTGCACGTGCTACGGGTGGGTGCTGCCATGGTGACCAGTGAGCTGAGATAAGGCGGAGCTTTACCTGGCAAAAACGTATAGATGACCTGGAGACAGTGGGTTTGGCGACGAATATGAAGCGAGGGCCAGACAACGACAGCATACAGGTTGCAGTGGTGGGTAGTATATGGGGCTTTGGTGACAAAACAGATGGCACTGTGATAGACTGCATCCAATTTGCTGAGTAGAATGTTGGAGGCTATTTTGTAAATTACATTGCCGAAGTCAAGGATCGGTAGGATATTCAGTTTTACGAGGGTAGGTTTGGCAGCATGAGTGAAGGATGCTTTGTTGCAAAATAGGAAACCGATTCTAGATTTATTTTTGGATTGGAGATTCTTAATGTGAGTCTGGAAGGAGAGTTTACAGTCTAACCAGACACCTAGGTATTTGTAGTTGTCCACATATTCTAAGTCACAACCGTCCAGAGTAGTTTTTTAAAGTTTTTATTTCACCTTTATTTAACCAGGTAGGCTAGTTGAGAACACCTTTATTTAACCAGGTAGGCTAGTTGAGAACACCTTTATTTAACCAGGTAGGCTAGTTGAGAACACCTTTATTTAACCAGGTAGGCTAGTTGAGAACACCTTTATTTAACCAGGTAGGCTAGTTGAGAACACCTTTATTTAACCAGGTAGGCTAGTTGAGAACACCTTTATTTAACCAGGTAGGCTAGTTGAGAACAAGTTCTCATTTACAACTGTGACCTGGCCAAGATAAAGCATAGCAGTGTGAGCAGACAACAACACAAAGTTACACATGGAGTAAACAATAAACAAGTCAATAACACAGTAGAAAAAATTAAAAAAGAGTCTATATACATTGTGTAGTGATGCTGGATGGGCGGGCAGATGTGGGGAGTGATCCGTTGAAGAGCATGCATTTAGTTTTACTTGCATTTAAGAGCAGTTGGAGGCCACGGAAGGAGAGTTGTATGGCATTGAAGCTCGTCTGGAGGTTAGTTAACACCGTGTCCAAAGCAGGGCCAGAAGTATACGAAATGGTGTCCACAATGCCCACAATGTGTTGGCTCTCATCATTTCCACTTGTTTCTCGCAGTGTGTGAGACACCAGCCATAACTGTATTTCTCGAATACTGAGAAATCCTCATAATGGGGTGAAATTAGTCCAATGTCTGCAGATCTTCAGATTAAGTGCAGGAGTATAATTGTCCAAGGAGAGTTCTTAGCGGATACAAACAGTATGATGGAGCCAATCAACAGTTAAAGTGAGAAGACTGTAGGAGTCTAGGCAAGGTTGCATAACTGTAACTCTGAGGTGAGTCAGTGAGTGAAGAGCTGTAGAGAGCTAACGAATCATGCTCTATATATGTGACTTGTTTCAGGAAACTAGGCGTACGTCACACATCACAACTTCACAGGAGTGGCATTCGAACTTAAACATGTATTTTTATTTTTGGGGGCAGAAATGCCTTCTGGAACATGTGAACTTTCATGTGCCTTAAAACAAACTTGTATTCCAGTCGTAAATACAAATAAAATTACGCGCCTAGTTGGTTTAGACACAGAAAAAGACAGGAACCTTCGGTCTAGCCATGATTGGCTAAGATAATGGATGGGATGGACATGCCGGGAGATGAGTTTGGATTGATAAGCTGCTCAGTATGTGTTGATAGCCCTTTCTACCTTGCCGTTTTTGAAAGATATAACGTTATCCATCGAGAACTACAAAAGCTTTGCTACTTTTCTCAACAACATTGATGCCCTGAATTTAGCAGGCGCTACCACTGATCAGTTGCAAAAGTGTTGGGCTCTGTTCTGCACACGCCAAGGTCAGTGTGAACCAGAATGACTTGACACGAGTAAAACGGTTCCTGTCTGCCGTGATGCATTCATCCATGTATAAGGGCGTGTACATTTTCAGATGTTACACATTTTAAAATTTGTCAGAAAGTCATTAAAGCATACAGTACTGTTAACTAGCTAGCGAACAGTAGCTTGCTGGATCGCTAGCTAACATAGCGTGTATGAACTGTGTAGTAATATTATTTGAATCAGAGACCTAGTTGGTTAGCTTTAACTACCTGCAGATTCCTACAAAAGCTATGACTATGTTTTTATTGGTAGTAGTATGAGTTGGGATTATGCCGGTTCATTGTTTAGCTAATGTAAACTCACTCACTTTTGTACATCGGGCTGGTCCGTACAATTGACCTTATTTTAGCACCCAAAAAACGTAATACCATCTCTGCATGATTCAAGAATGCAATGAGCTCCGTTGGGTATTTAAAAAAATGGCGAGTGGGGAAGCGAAACCTATTGCGTGATAGTGAGAAGGAGAGATGTTGTGTGGGGAAACGGCTTTTTTCACTCGATCTGTCCAATTTATCACCTTATTGCCTCTAAAATGTAAATAAAACACTATAAAGAGTTTATATAATGTCATTACATACCTATTTGAAGGTTTGTGTCAAATTTGAATCAGGTTTTTAGAGCGGTGCTAAAGTGATCTTCATAAGTAAGCAAGCAGCTTTTGAAAGTCCTTATAACCCCCCTTACCCTGTCCTTGTCCCTTTCTTGTTTTAAAACGGTGAGAGAAGTGCTACACCTGGTGGAGAGAGGCTGTAAGACAGAATTAGTTGCTTTATGTGTGCTGTAGTTAGCTACATGTCTAAACAAAATAATCATGACCCATCAAGTTAGCCAGGTGTGTCTGTGATTATGGCCATCTTTTGTATTTCTTAAACATGTGTACATGTCTAGACAATAGTGACCCATCCACTTAGCTAGATGAGGCTGGGGGGGGGGGGGGGGGGGGGGTTATAACATTTCCTTCATATGATCCATCAATTTAGACAAGTGTGTTGGGTAAGCATAATCTAAAAATTATAAAATAAAATATGTTTCTGCTTTTTATATTGTTACTATACAAGTAGCCGTGTCACTGTATCTTTTACACATTCTGTATCCTGTGCACGTGACAAATAATCATTGATTTTATTTGATATAGTGTGTGTTTACCAGAGACGTTAATGTGAAGATCAACATGACCTGCACCAAAGTCAGATTAGGATATAGGCCAAGGACTAGATAAAATGTATTGTTACCTGGAGTTATTCCTTATTGTAGGCTACTACTTTTACCACTTCTAGTCTTGAAATATTTAGCTGTTTACTAAACTACTCACTCTGCTTAGCAAATGGCCTCACATGTGAATCCTTAAAGAGATGGGTGGGGCTAAGGCTTAAGAGGATGTGAACGATGTTGAATCGGTGTAGACAAAGAAGAGCTCTCCAGTAGGTGAACCAAAACATTCACAAACAATTTAATGTTGTGCGAGATTAAGATGTGTTAATGTTGAAAGGAGTGTTTGTGTGAGGAAGAGGATATGGCCGGGAGGATCTTAGTGTCTTAAATTTCTAAACACGTAATTTATTAGGCTAATAACATAATGTCCTTCCTGTCAGCCAATTCATAAATATATTTCAGGGCACCTGTATGGATCGTTATGTTTCAGGTCATTGACGACCTGAAATGGTCCCTTCACACACATCAGGAAGCTGAAAAAAATGTGTCTTTGCCCCTAAGACCGTCACGAACTTCTACACCATTTGCGAGCAGCCTGTTGGGCTGTATCACCACCTGGTACGGCAACTGTACCATCCGCAACCGCAGGGCTCTCCAGATGGTGGTGCGTTCAGCCCACACATCACCAGGGGTACACTGTTTGCCCTTCAGGACACCTACAGCAACTGATGTCAAAGGAAGGCCAAGAAGATCATCAAGGACCTCATCCACCTGAGCCACAGCCTGTTCACCCATCTTCCATTTAGAAGGCAGAGACAGTACAGGTGCATCAAAGCTTGGACAGAGAGACCGCTTCTATCTTCAGACTGTTAAACAGTCACCACTAGCAAGCCTCCACCCAGTACACTGCCCTGAATCTTAGTCACTGTTACTAGTGTCTTAGTGTGACTATAATTAAATGTGAAGACTGTTATATTATCAAATCAATTCTCTATGTGTAATTGTTCCTTACGTGATTAAACTAATCATGTAAACTTGAATTAACTAGGAAGTTGGGGAACCATGAGAAAATGTTTAAAGAGTCTCCAAATGAACTCTTCATATCTTCTCAATTACAGTCACTTATTAATGTATTATTACCTCATCGGTCTCATTGCTGAATGTCGCAAACCCTTGGATATCTGCACGAGTCCTAACATAAATCATAAATCAGCGATATACAAACTTGCTTAATGATTTATTTACTAACTAACTATTCAATCACAGAATTACATAAACACACAGTAGGTCATACATTGATTACTTAAAAAAATAAAGGAGAGCCGCACACTCTAGGAGCTCAGATGCAAAATTATTTATGTCCAATGTTTCGACAGACAAGCTGTCTTCATCAGGGTATACACACCTTGGTTACTAACATGACACAAAGAAAATTCCCTAGTGGACGAAACCAATATGATGGCTTGGTAGACAAAGGAAATGGGTGTGGGGCTGAGTCACTGGCTTGCTGGGGCTCTCTCATGCCGTCCCTGGAGGGGGTGCGTCACCTGAGTGGGTTGATTCACTGTTGTGGTCATCCTGTCTGGGTTGGCTATACTCAGCCTTGTCTCAGGATGGTAAGTTGGTGGTTGAAGATATCCCTCTAGTGGTGTGGGGGCTGTGCTTTGGCAAAGTGGGTGGGGTTATATCCTTCCTGTTTGGCCCTGTCCGGGGGTGTCCTCGGATGGGGCCACAGTGTCTCCTGACCCCTCCTGTCTCAGCCTCCAGTATTTATGCTGCAGTAGTTTATGTGTCGGGGGGCTGGGGTCAGTTTGTTATATCTGGAGTACTTCTCCTGTCCTATTCGGTGTCCTGTGTGAATCTAAGTGTGCGTTCTCTAATTCTCTCCTTCTCTCTTTCTTTCTCTCTCTCGGAGGACCTGAGCCCTAGGACCATGTCCCAGGACTACCTGACATGATGACTCCTTGCTGTCCCCAGTCCACCTGGCCATGCTGCTGTTCCAGTTTCAACTGACCTGAGCCCTAGGACCATGCCCCAGGACTACCTGACATGATGACTCCTTGCTGTCCCCAGTCCACCTGGCCATGCTGCTGCTCCAGTTTCAACTTCCACCTGACTGTGCTGCTGCTCCAGTTTCAACTGTTCTGCCTTATTATTATTCGACCATGCTGGTCATTTATGAACATTAGAACATCTTGGCCATGTTCTGTTATAATCTCCACCCGGCACAGCCAGAAGAGGACTGGCCACCCCACATAGCCTGGTTCCTCTCTAGGTTTCTTCCTAGGTATTGGCCTTTCTAGGGAGTTTTTCCTAGCCACCGTGCTTCTACACCTGCATTGCTTGCTGTTTGGGGTTTTAGGCTGGGTTTCTGTACAGCACTTTGAGATATCAGCTGATGTACGAAGGGCTATATAAATACATTTGATTTGATTTGGACAGCTCAAGAGCGGTGGGAAACTTAGAGTTGCCCCACGTCATAACTACACTCATGGAAATGCCAAAACTTTGAACATGCACAGTTGCTCATTAGAAAATAAATAGCAATTTACATATTTACGAGTGTATGCCTTTGTTGTCCCTTTTCAATCGCCGGTCCGTCTGCTGGATGGTCAGTCAACAGAAAGTCTCTGGTTTGTCCACCAGAGATCAAAGTCTTTCGTAGTTTGTAGCTTGTTATAATGGATACGTCGGAGTACCATTTGGTCGTTCGACCGGTTGCGTTTACCAGACTAAAGTACTTAAACAGCTGCAGCCTGAATAATTGGTCTTTTGTTTGTAGATTTCTTAGCCATTTCAACGTGGGAACTCCCATCCCTGATTTTTTACTAAATTTACATTTTGTCACGATACCTTTTATTAACTCTGTGGAAAGGGGCGTTCTATGATGTTTGAGGATAATGTCTGTCCTCACGAGGGCGTGGCCACTCGATCATATGTTACTATGAAAAACATTTTTAATTTAGATCACATTTGTCTCTTCCCAAAAGTATTCTTATGCTTAACCATTTATTTGATACAACATTCAGATGCAAACCCCATAATTGAGAAGTGTATACAAACAAAGAAACAGTAATGTGTGTCTCCTGTCCTTCATGAGGTCACCGAATGAAACAAACTCGACATGATCGTTCCTTAAGTGTCCACAGACCACTCCAACTGTTTGGAATACAGAAACACTGTTCAATTATTCAACCTTTTGATGTCAAGGTTTGGCCAAGTGTCTCTCTGTGTTCCACAGTCACATTCTAATCTCTATACTACAGAGCCCAGAAGCAGAGTATTTTACGACCGCCATAAAGCGGCCTACTCCACCTCTGCGGGAGGGAAAGGGTGCTGTAGAGCGGACCCACTGTAACTTGTTCCTTCAGATATTTACAGGAGAGTCATGACACTAGCCAGCTACTAACCAGTACTCTACCCTGCAATTTAGAGACTGCTGCCCTATGTACATGTATTTATTTAACCCTTGTTTTACCAGGTAAGTTGACTGAGAACACATTCTCATTTACAGCAACAACCTGGGAGTAGTTACAGTGGAGAGGACAAATGAGCCAAATGGAAGCTGGGGATGATTAGGAGGCCATGATGGTATGAGGGCCAGATTAGGAATTTAGCCAGGACACCGGGGTTAACACCCCTACTCTTACGATAAGTTCCATGGGATCTTTAGTGACCATAGAGAGCCAGGACACCCATTTAATGTCCCATCCGAAAGACAGCAACCTACACAGGGCAATGTCCCTAATCACTGCCCTGGGGTACTGGGATCTTAAAATTTTTTACCCAGAGGAAAGAGTGCCTCCTACTGCCACTTCAACGCCCACTTCCAACAGCATCTGATCTCCCAACCAGGACCAACCCTGCTTAGCTTCAGAGGCAAGCCAGCAGTGGGTGGGATGCAAGGTGGTATGCTGCTGGTACATAGTCATTATGCCACTGACACGGCCTGCAACGGAATCATGCAGACTCTCCTTCACTGCAGCCGAGGTGAGTAAGACATTTAAACGTGTTAACCCTCGCAAGGCTGCAGGCCCAGACGGCATCCCCAGCCGCGCCCTCAGAGCATGCGCAGACCAGCTGGCCGGTGTGTTTACGGACATATTCAATCAATCCCTATACCAGTCTGCTGTTCCCACATGCTTCAAGAGGGCCACCATTGTTCCTGTTCCCAAGAAAGCTAAGGTAACTGAGCTAAACGACTACCGCCCCGTAGCCCTCACTTCCGTCATCATGAAGTGCTTTGAGAGACTAGTCAAGGCCCATATCACCTCCACCCTACCGGACACCCTAGACCCACTCCAATTTGCTTACCACCCAAATAGGTCCACAGACGATGCAATCTCAACCACACTGCACACTGCCCTAACCCATCTGGACAAGAGGAATACCTATGTGAGAATGCTGTTCATCGACTACAGCTCGGCATTCAACACCATAATACCCTCCAAGCTCGTCATCAAGCTCGAGACCCTGGGTCTCGACCCCGCGCTGTGCAACTGGGTACTGGACTTCCTGACGGGCCGCCCCCAGGTGGTGAGGGTAGGCAAAAACATCTCCACCCCGCTGATCCTCAACACTGGGGCCCCACAAGGGTGCGTTCTGAGCCCTATCCTGTGCTCCCTGTTCACCCACGACTGTGTGGCCACGCACGCCTCCAACTCAATCATCAAGTTTGCGGACAACACAACAGTGGTAGGCTTGATTACCAACAACGACGAGACGGCTTTACAGGGAGGAGGTGAGGGCCCTCGGAGTGTGGTGTCAGGAAAATAACCTCACACTCAACGTCAACAAAACTAAGGAGATGATTGTGGACTTCAGGAAACAGCAGAGGGAACACCCCCCTATCCACATCGATGGAACAGTAGTGGAGAGGGTAGCAAGTTTTAAGTTCCTCGGCGTACACATCACAGACAAACTGAATTGGTCCACTCACACAGACAGCATCGTGAAGAAGGCGCAGCAGCGCCTCTTCAACCTCAGGAGGCTGAAGAAATGCGGCTTGTCACCAAAAGCACTCACAAACTTCTACAGATGCACAATCGAGAGCATCCTGGCGGGCTGTATCACCGCCTGGTACGGCAACTGCTCCGCCCACAACCGTAAGGCTCTCCAGAGGGTAGTGAGGTCTGCACAACGCATCACCGGGGGCAAACTACCTGCCCTCCAGGACACCTACACCACCCGATGTTACAGGAAGGCCATAAAGATCATCAAGGACAACAACCACCCGAGCCACTGCCTGTTCACCCCGCTATCATCCAGAAGGCGAGGTCAGTACAGGTGCATCAAAGCTGGGACCGAGAGACTGAAAAACAGCTTCTATCTCAAGGCCATCAGACTGTTAAACAGCCACCACTAACATTGAGTGGCTGCTGCCAACACACTGACACTGACACTGACTCAACTCCAGCCACTTAATAATGTAAAATGATGTAAAATATATCACTAGCCACTTTAAACAATGCTACCTTATATAATGTTACATACCCTACATTATTCATCTCATATGCATACGTATATACTGTACTCTATATCATCTACTGCATCCTTATGTAACACATGTATCACTAGCCACTTTAACTATGCCACTTTGTTTACATACTCATCTCATATGTATATACTGTACTCGATACCATCTACTGTATCTTGCCTATGCTGCTCTGTACCATCACTCATTCATATATTCTTTATCCCCTTACACTATGTATAAGACAGTAGTTTTGGAATTGTTAGATTACTTGTTGGTTATTACTGCATTGTCGGAACTAGAAGCACAAGCATTTCGCTACACTCGCATTAACATCTGCTAACCATGTGTATGTGACAAATAAAATTTGATTTGATTTGATTTTAAACACAGGTTACTGTAATAATGTTTACATACTATTTTACCGACTTTATATATATGAAATGTCAATATATACTGTATTGTAGTCACGGCTCATCCTATATAACTACTGCTGTACATATCTTTTCTATTCAGTTAGACCACAATGCTTCCTACAGTTGGCTGGATGAAGAAGCCACTGCTCCAAAACCGCCAAAACCGCCATAAAAAAAGCCAGACTACGGTTTGAAACTGCACATGGGGACAAATATTGTACTTTTTTGAGAAATGTCCTCTGGTCTGATGAAACAAAAATAGAACTGTTTGGTCCTAATGACCATCGTTATGTTTGGAGGAAAAAGGGGGATGCTTGCAAGCCAAAGAACACCATCCCAACCGTGAAGCACGGGGGTGACAGCATCATGTTGTGGGGGTACTTTGCTGCAGCAGGGACTGGTGCACTTCACAAAATAGATGGCATCATGAGGATGGAAAATTATGTGGTTATATTGAAGCAACATCTCAAGACATCAGTCAGTCAAGTTAAAGCTTGGTCGCAAATGGGTCTTCCAAATGGACAATGACCCCAAGCATACTTCCAAAGTTGTGGAAAAAATGGCTTAAGTACAACAAAGTCAAGGTATTGGAGTGGCTATCACATAGCCCTGACCTCAAACCTATAGAAAATGTTTGGGCAGAACTGAAAAAGCGTGTGTGAGCAAGGAGGCCTACAAACCTGACTCCGTTACACCAGCTCTGTCAGGAGGAATGGGCCAAAATTCACCCAACTTATTGTGGAAAGCTTGTGGAAGGCTACCCAAAACGTTTGACACAAGTTAAACAATTTAAAGGCAATGCTACCAAATACTAATTGAGTGTATGTAAACTTCTGACACACTGGGAATGTGATGAAAGAAATAAAAGCTGAAATAAATCATTCTCTCTACTATATTCTGACATTTCACATTCTTAACATAAAGTGATGATCCTAACTGACCTAAGACAGGGAATTTTTACTAGGATTAAATGTCAGGAATTGTTCAAAACTGAGTTTAAATGTATTTGTCTAAGGTGTATGCAAACTTCCGACTTCAACTGTATAGTAAACCATATAAATATAAGTGCGTGAATTGTAGTAAATATTTAATTGCATCTTCAGTTGTTGAAACTCAAATATTTTTTAAGCTAAACCTTGATTTAAGTCAAACCCAAAATATTATCATTCTGTCTGAAAAGACAGACATTCGGACTCTTCATTCCCTGAGGAGTAATCTATAAACAGAATGGGTTATTAATGTGTGTTTTTAATCTTATGTCTCCAAGCATCAATGAATAAAAAATAAAAATAAACTCTTTCACAAAATAAATAATGAAATAAAAATCTAAGAAGGGATTGTCTTGAGAAAAAGTTGAGGACATGTTTAATTTACAGCACATAACATCGTCCAATTGGAATGGAAAAGACTCTACAGCGACTGGTTCTGTCTTGAGAAGTTGCCATCTGAAGAGTGGGGTTCAGCGTACTGTCACTGGCAATAGAATAATGCAGAAGAACACAATGGACAAAGAGGAATCCTTATACCGTATACAGTATGTCTCTTTCTATGGTGTCAATGTAAAACACTTTGGACTGATAAGATATGCTTAAATATTTCACTCTAATGTGAATCAATGTAATGAAAACACTGTCTCTAGCTTTTATCTCAGTTACAGTGCAATTATTGTACCACTTTGGTTGTTTTTGAAATGTAGGTTTATGTAGTGCAGTAAATCAAAGACCAAAAGTCCACCCGTTGCTTTATCTCTTCACACCCACCACACATGGAGTTTAGAAGTTAAGCACAGGTTCATTCAAATACATTATTCCAACAAAGTTTCCCACCTCAACATAGCACATTTGTCAAGAAAGTAACACAGCGGGAACTAAGAGATCCTTTGACATTTTGTATGACTTGCCTGCAGCTCCCAGCGACCCAAACAGATAGTGATATAGTGATAAACTAGAGTCCTGCTCTGATGTCGGTCAGCCTCTTATCTTGTTACCATTCTCAATATCAGGGCTTTGACCAAATCCAAATGTATTTGTACACACCCTATTCAATTATTTCTTCTATCTGAAATCAGAGTGGAGCCAAAAAGGAAAAATATGTCCATTAATTGACTAAGAAGGTTCTGTCTGTACTGTCCACGTCACTCCATTTCATCTTCAGTGAAAAGCCATGAAGCAAAAAACCTCAGCAATTATGTTTTTAATGGCTCTGCCAGAACCAAGAAATCCCATCCCACAACAGAGACCACATCCTCCTCCATCCTCCCCAAACATCCTCCCTTCTTTTAATGGCAGGGAAGAGAGACAAGAGCCTTGTTAGTGCACAAGCTGATCTAATAACTATCTTACCCTGCACTAATGCATTCTGCCTGCTTGCCCTCCCCTGTCTGTCTTCAGCTTGGTACTGCAGAGACAGCTTCTTTGAGGTCATTATGCCCCAACGCTGGCTGGCACTGCCCACGCTCGGCCCAGTAACATGGGACCCAAGTAGAATAATTGCAGGGGAAGTGTGCAGCCAGGTGCAAATGAGGTCACCCTCCTGGAGGTATTTACTGCCATCCAGAACTAGTCCACTCAGGACAGGGAGCCATGAAAGATGGACCTAGGCTACTGGGGGTGCTGAGTTGGCCGACATTATTCCCTCACCACGCACGCACACACACACACACACACACACACACACACACACACACACACACACACACACACACACACACACACACACACACACACACACACACAGAGGTACACATACCAACACCGTCACACAGGTGTCACCAAGCAACACAGTCCAGATTCATCACCTAGACACCTCAGGAGGCCCCAAAAGGCCAATTTATAATTATGATATATTTTCACAACAGGATCTTCATTATCATCCAAACCTGTGCATGATCCACCATCTCATATGGGGTTTGGAGTGTTGTGGGGAGAAGAGGAGGCTGGCATGGGTCTTTAATAAACATAGAGTCTCATATCTATTGTAGTACAGCTCTTTGGTTTTATGTCCAAAGATGTGTCAATATCAGTCCTCAGTGGACCCCAAAACAGAGTTGCTATGACCTCAGACAACCGGGTGTTCTTGGAGCTTAGTCAGTCCACCCAAGTTTTTTTAATGTTTCCATTGAAAGTCAAAAACAAATCCCCTACAGGCCGTTGGAGACGAACAAAAAGAGAGAAACTAGCAGCACATAATAATGTGAGGCTGCAGACTTCTGATACCAGCCTCCCAACGTGCTAAAACAATATTGACCAGAGCTGTAGACGACAGATTTCCCTCTTGCTACATTTTGCTTTCAATTGCAGCCCTGTCAATTACTTCAGTGGGCATGTTCACCAATAATCCAGAGTGCTGGACTTCCCAGAGTTCATTAACTGGCAGTTCCCCCGTAGGAACCCTGGTGTATGTGAGGTTGGCCAGCATGATTAAGTGGGACTCCAGGGTTAAAGATGTGTCAGCATGCCTCGTGCCTATACCTGACTTGGCCTCAGTGTGTGTCTGCTGGGCAAGAACAGGTGCTCCGGGAGACAGCAGGATGGTGGACTGAGTCTTCCACGCATGACTGAGTGACAGGTCAAGACAGAGAGGGAGGGAGGTGACTGATGAAATGACAGGGGAGACCATCAATAGCTTACTCTTCAACTATTAACCTCTGTTGAGTCATCATGGGGTATATCAGAACACTGTGAAATAATCACTTCTAGAACAAAGCAACATAGCTTGTGAAATCATACAGTAGCTGTCCACTTTCCTCTTTGAAGTTATGCCAAAGTTATTAATAAATGAATTAAGACTTACAATCCTCTGTTTTATTTAACTTTCTTTCTGAAGGCACGGGACTCAAAGGAGCTCATTACTATAGCACAGTGGTTTAATTACAGCTAATTACAGATACTACTGTATCTAAGAACAGCAGAAATATGGTTATTTGCACAGTTTTGTGGTCTGCGTAGGCTTTTAGCACTTGGTTGGGATGGTTATTTTTATTGGAGTTCATTTGTATAGCTGAAGAAGAGAGAGAGAGGTCTTTTGAGTGTTGTCCCCTGAGAACATCCTTGGGGAAGTATTATGCTAACAGTGGCATTGAAGAGCCGCAGTCTTTGAACTTCAAGTCGGCGCCACGATGAAGTTCTTTTTTATTTTAATTTTTTATTTCACCTTTTATTTAATCTGGTAGGCTAGTTGAGAACACCTTTTATTTAATCAGGTAGGCTAGTTGAGAACACCTTTTATTTAATCAGGTAGGCTAGTTGAGAACACCTTTTATTTAATCAGGTAGGCTAGTTGAGAACAAGTTCTCATTTACAACTGTGACCTGGCCAAGATGAAGCAAAGCAGTGTGACACAAACAACAACACAGAGTTACACATGGAATAAACAAGCGTACAGTCAATAACACAATAAAACTTCTTTTTTTAAGTCTATATACAGTGTGAAATGGATGTGTCTCTCAGAACCAATGAAATAATTTTTCTTGCTTAGGTCACTATGTTAGCCATGTCACGTGGTGAAACCTTAGAGAGTCTGATGCTTTAAAAAAAAAAACTTTTCACTCTTTCTTTGCTGCCAAGACACCTGTTATTTTATATACACATAAAAGTGAATGCTCTTAGGAGATTCTTTATTTTGTTAGGGGGCACTCTTAGAAAATAGCCTTTTAATATCCCAAAAGTAATGGCTAGCCATGTTGTAAATAAGACTACATCAAGGAGTACGAAGTACGAAGCCACCTTATTTAGTCAAAATGGGTTTCATTATGGGTTTTAAAATATTTATTTCAATTTCAAGTCTGCTGAGATAAGGTATTTTTCAGAATAAGGTGATGTTATTCAATCAAACATCTGGGATAAAGTGATGGTCCCCATTAAATTCACTATTCATGGTATACAAATCAACTGCAGTTTCCTTATCAACTCTAAGTGTCAATTTCCCATAAGATTCGTCAGCAAGTTCCTCATTACCCTAAGGCTCACATCAGAGTGCCCTTACAGAGACTTTTTTCTTGCCGTTAGTGCAAACCTGAGAGACCTCAGAGGAGACTTGATACATGGCAAATTGAGCAACCAAGCAACCAAAACCTTTACATCTAAGTGGAAAACCCCATTAGTAGAATATGCTTCTTGTTTGTGTCAGAATTTAATGCTGTTTTGATTTGCATCACCATTATAATGCTGAACTGAGAGCCACTTTTGAAGTGCCTTTGCTGGAAGTTGCAGATCTGACTGGCTATGTTTGTGTGATTTGTCATGGGTGATTAATATGGCTGGGAGGTGAAAGGGAGCTTGTCTTCACACTGAGAATAAATCAGGAGGAGTCAGCAGGCAGGCAGGCACAATGAGAGGAGTAAAGACCAGGAACCACCTACAGATATAATAACTTACCATCGCAGTGCTGCTTTGCAACTTCTCAAAGGAGGCTGTAGGTGACACCTTGCCAATCACCTCCCCATACAACCTCCATTCATTTGCTGTTCAATGGACAGATCCAGACTATAAGGCAAATGGTGTCTTTTCAGCTAGTTTAGGAAACAGATAAAACCATTTTTAAATGCATAGAAAAATGGCTGAATTTAGATTTTGTACAGGTGCTGTATTTTTAAATGTGCATCACGGCACAACACAGACTGTAATCTAAACAACTAAACCATAAGGATGTATCCATTAGTGAATGTTCTGGGCACCATCTTCTTGTAGGTTGACTGAGTCTCCCCAGGCAGGAAGACAACACAGCTATTAGACCTCCTCTTTCAGAGTAAAAGCCTTGTTCATTAGTCATATGCAATATGAGAGCAGAGGGTGTGGAAGGGACTGCTTCCATTGTTGGGCCACTCTGTGTACTTAATTAATAGCTCCAGCTAAGAGCCATTAACGTGGCCTGTGATAGGCATTATGAGTTTCTCTCTGCCTGCTCAGATAGGTCACTAAACAGACGGCTTCCATTAAGGAGTTTACACTGAGCTTGTTATGATCCGATAGCGTTCACGCTCGATAAATGGCACTGTGATTGGACCCATGGGTAGGATAAAATCTACTCTACTAGTGAAGATGTTATAACAGTCACAAAAACTGGAGTACAATCAGGCTTTTCCTCCTGTGTGTGGTGTCCTATTGT
The DNA here is from genome assembly GCF_002021735.2 of Oncorhynchus kisutch. Taxonomy (NCBI): domain Eukaryota; kingdom Metazoa; phylum Chordata; class Actinopteri; order Salmoniformes; family Salmonidae; genus Oncorhynchus; species Oncorhynchus kisutch. The sequence continues at coordinate 23,139,157 of NC_034177.2, forward strand.
TGACTGGCAATGGAATCATATTTTACTAAAGAGAAAGAGTTCTAATACATCAATTCAAAAACTAAAACAACAACTGTGTAAATATTGACTGCTAATAACCTTCTAGCCATAGCAAAACATTTACAGAAATATAGGACACCAGAACGATTCTCTATGTTCTCTATTTCTGGATGATTTTGTATGGTCAAGGGAAATCAACCAGCAGTGTTCTTTACATTGTTTGATGTATTAAACCTGTAATAGTGCTCTGCCCTCCTGCCTCACCTACTCCAACCAACTTTACTAGGATCGAATATAAATATGCTGTGAGAAGGAGGATCTAGCAACATTATAATGAAAGGTCATTTTTGTAGGGGTTGATACATTTTTCAAAAGGGAAAATCAAGTCTGAAATTGAAATTACAAACTTCAGAAGCCTTTTTAAACCTAACATCACTACAAGTGTTAAATGTTCTGCATTGAAGAAAAGTTCTCCTGCAACAGTGTGATCAAATTAAGATCTTACATCTGTACAGCAAAATTAAATCAGTTAAAATTACATTTTTTGTCAGCAACAGGTGTAGACTAACAGTGAAATGCTCACTTGCGGGCCCTTCCTAAAAAATACAGAAAGAAAGAAAATAGAGAAATAATAGAAAACTAATAACATGTAATAATAAAAGTAATAATAAATACACAATGAGTAACAATAACTTGGCCATATACACTGGGTACCAGTACCGATATGCACATATAACTAAGAATAAAATGCCTTGGCAACAGGGTAGATAATTAACAGTAGCAGCAGCATTTAGCATTTACAGCTAGATTCTGCCGCGGGCCGATTTTATTCCTGACCGGATGGTCAGAGGGCCGGAAAATAATTACAAATAATTTGTAGACTGCAACTTGACCGCAAGAAGCCCAAACATATATAATATTTGACTAAAACCTTGCCTAAATGTGTATATGATTGCATATACCTCTCTATTATGTATGGGAATACTTTGGAACAGATTTCACAAATTAAACAAGTTGGAACTGATTTGCTGGTGTTTTTACAGTCGTTTATGTCCAACAATCAATCAATCAATCTCTCGCTCTCTCTCTCTCTCTATTCTCTCTCTCTTTCTCTCTCTCTCTCAGCAGCCTTATATTCCTAGAAGTGCCCCTGTTAACTAAGGGAGAGCAGAGGTAAGTTGCCGACCACAGGATGTAGGTAATATCCCATCACACCCCCTCACACCCGCCGACAGGGTGCCTTTCTCTGATAGGGGTTAAGTGCAGTCAAACAGGCAGTTGGAGGGCCTCTAAATAAGGGGTCAAAGAGCAGTGGAGCTCTGATGTGGGCCTGACGGAGAGAGAAATTGCATAGCTGTGAACACAACACCTCCCCACCATTTCAGTGTGCAGCCCTCAGCCAGGTAAAGTCTGTAGCATTCTGAACCATTACAATGGCTTTCTTATAGGCAGTGTGCTGAGGGATCCCCACTGGTCACCGTCAGTGTTGCCTGCAGGCCTGCCTGGACTTTGTCCTGAGTAGTTTATCTTTCTATATACTGTACCTTTCTCGCTTTCCATCCCTCTCTCTCTCGTCATCCCTCGATCTCTCTCCCTCCCTCCCTAATGTTGCTCAGAGCTTTCTCCCAGAGGGCCAAGCAGAAAGGCACAAACAAGCAGCCTCCGTAAATCAATAAAATACTGTAGTTCCAACTCCAGCCAAAATCAATGGCATCGTCTCCTGCAGCAAATATGTCTGTGAACAATCTGTCTTCCATATGTTTTTGCTTGAATGGCTTATTTCGCTCCTTATTTCCTCTCATCCTGCAGTTTTCAGAAACTATTTGTTATGGATTTATTTAGTCAAATTGACTTTGAGTAAACGTCTTAGTGCTTCCTCCAAAACAGCTTAAGGACCTCCATTTAGATTTTCAAGCCCCCTAGTGTGACAATACACACTGGTAATCAAATTTGCTGGTCCACATTCTGTGTTACAAACACGGTCTGTCTGGAACACACATTTCTAGGTGATGATGATACACCAAGAAAGTAGTCAGAGGTGTTGTAATGGACTTTTTACCAAATTTGAGAAAAATGCAGAGGGAGACATAACTTTACCCAGGAGGGCATTAAGGAAATCCGTTATTTTATACCTCTGGCCTATCAGTAAAATATGTTCTTGATGGAACTACTACCCATCTTGTCATATTAATTTGTCTTCCAGCAAAGTTATACCAAACCGCTAATGCTTTTCACCACCACAACTGAAACGTCAGCACATTTGGCCTAATCAAGCCATTAGAGCATGGACCTATTGTTTTCATGATGACTTCATGAGCAATTTCAAAGCCATGAGGTACATTTTCTGGGTGCCAGTGGTTTCAAATGTTCATCAAGTTAGCATTTTGCGATGCATTATGTGGTTGTTTTATGGCCCTCGTCCGACTCTGAGGTGAACAGGAGAGTCTTACGAGGTTGCCTTGGAATGCACTGAAGACTGTTGTTGTCTGGCTGGTAATGTGTTGTGTGGGTTCTCTCAAGACATCCATATTTCCATGCCACAGAAACAATTAGGGGGTATTTATGGTGGACGGATAGGGTGGTTTGTAATGCCCCCACCTCCCTTCCGACCAATCTAAGGGATCCCTTATGGACCACTGGGGTGGTTTGTGCTAGTCAATGCATTGAGTTCATGGTCCACACACAATGGAATTGAACAGCTACATGAGCAGCAGAATGAGCAGCAACATGAGCAGCAGCATGAGCAGCAACATGAGCAGCAGCATGAGCAGCAGCAAGAGTAGCAACATGAAGCAGCATGAGCAGCAACATAAACAGCAGTTGAGCAGCAGCAGGAGCAGCAACATGAGCAGCAACATGAGCAGCAGCATGAACAGCAACGTGAGCAGCAACATGAGCAGTAACATGAACAGTAGCATGACAGCAACATGAGCAGCAGTATGAGCAGCAGCATGAGCAGCAACATGAGCAGCAGTATGAGCAAAAACATGAGCAGCAACATGAGCTGCAGTTTGAGAATAAACATGAGCAGCATCATCAGCAGCATCAGCAGCAACATGAGCAGCAGTATGAGCAGCAACATGAGCAGCATCATGAGCAGCAGCATTACAGTCACATGAGCAGCAGCATTGGCAGCAGTATGAGCAGCAACGTGAGCAGCTTCATGAGCAGCAACATGAGCTGCAGTTTGAGAATAAACATGAGCAGCATGAGCAGCACCATGAGCAGCAACATCACAGCAGTATAAACAGCAACACGAGCAGCAGCATTACAGCAACATGAGCAGCAGCATTGGCAGCAGTATTAGCAGCAACATTTGCAGCTTCATGAGCAGCAACATGAACAGCAACATGAGCAGCAGCATGAGCTACAGCATGAGAAGCAACATGAACAGCAACATGAGCAGCAACATGAACATGAGCATGACAGCAAGATGAGCAGCAACATGAGCAGCAGCAGCACGAGCAGCAGCATTTTTTATTTATTTATTTTATTTTACCTTTATTTAACCAGGTAGGCAAGTTGAGAACAAGTTCTCATTTACAATTGCGACCTGGCCAAGATAAAGCAAAGCAGTTCGACAGATAAAACGACACAGAGTTACACATGGAGTAAAAACAAACATACAGTCAATAATGCAGTATAAACAAGTCTATATACAATGTGAGCAAATGAGGTGAGAAGGGAGGTAAAGGCAAAAAAGGCCATGATGGCAAAGTAAATACAATATAGCAAGTAAAATACTGGAATGGTAGTTTTGCAATGGAAGAATGTGCAAAGTAGAAATAAAAAAAATAATGGGGTGCAAAGGAGCAAAATAAATAAATAAATAAAAATTAAATACAGTTGGGAAAGAGGTAGTTGTTTGGGCTAAATTATAGGTGGGCTATGTACAGGTGCAGTAGTCTGTGAGCTGCTCTGACAGTTGGTGCTTAAAGCTAGTGAGGGAGATAAGTGTTTCCAGTTTCAGAGATTTTTGTAGTTCGTTCCAGTCATTGGCAGCAGAGAACTGGAAGGAGAGGCGGCCAAAGAAAGAATTGGTTTTGGGGGTGACTAGAGAGATATACCTGCTGGAGCGTGTGCTACAGGTGGGAGATGCTATGGTGACCAGCGAGCTGAGATAAGGGGGGACTTTACCTAGCAGGGTCTTGTAGATGACATGGAGCCAGTGGGTTTGGCGACGAGTATGAAGCGAGGGCCAGCCAACGAGAGCGTACAGGTCGCAATGGTGGGTAGTATATGGGGCTTTGGTGATAAAACGGATTGCACTGTGATAGACTGCATCCAATTTGTTGAGTAGGGTATTGGAGGCTATTTTGTAAATGACATCGCCAAAGTCGAGGATTGGTAGGATGGTCAGTTTTACAAGGGTATGTTTGGCAGCATGAGTGAAGGATGCTTTGTTGCGAAATAGGAAGCCAATTCTAGATTTAACTTTGGATTGGAGATGTTTGATATGGGTCTGGAAGGAGAGTTTACAGTCTAACCAGACACCTAAGTATTTGTAGTTGTCCACGTATTCTAAGTCAGAGCCGTCCAGAGTAGTGATGTTGGACAGGCGGGTAGGTGCAGGTAGCGATCGGTTGAAGAGCATGCATTTAGTTTTACTTGTATTTAAGAGCAATTGGAGGCCACGGAAGGAGAGTTGTATGGCATTGAAGCTTGCCTGGAGGGTTGTTAACACAGTGTCCAAAGAAGGGCCGGAAGTATACAGAATGGTGTCGTCTGCGTAGAGGTGGATCAGGGACTCACCAGCAGCAAGAGCGACCTCATTGATGTATACAGAGAAGAGAGTCGGTCCAAGAATTGAACCCTGTGGCACCCCCATAGAGACTGCCAGAGGTCCGGACAGCAGACCCTCCGATTTGACACACTGAACTCTATCAGAGAAGTAGTTGGTGAACCAGGCGAGGCAATCATTTGAGAAACCAAGGCTGTCGAGTCTGCCGATGAGGATATGGTGATTGACAGAGTCGAAAGCCTTGGCCAGATCAATGAATACGGCTGCACAGTAATGTTTCTTATCGATGGCGGTTAAGATATTGTTTAGGACCTTGAGCGTGGCTGAGGTGCACCCATGACCAGCTCTGAAACCAGATTGCATAGCAGAGAAGGTATGGTGAGATTCGAAATGGTCGGTAATCTGTTTGTTGACTTGGCTTTCGAAGACCTTAGAAAGGCACGGTAGGATAGATATAGGTCTGTAGCAGTTTGGGTCAAGAGTGTCCCCCCCTTTGAAGAGGGGGATGACCGCAGCTGCTTTCCAATCTTTGGGAATCTCAGACGACACGAAAGAGAGGTTGAACAGGCTAGTAATAGGGGTGGCAACAATTTCGGCAGATAATTTTAGAAAGAAAGGGTCCAGATTGTCTAGCCCGGCTGATTTGTAGGGGTCCAGATTTTGCAGCTCTTTCAGAACATCAGCTGAATGGATTTGGGAGAAGGAGAAATGGGGAAGGCTTGGGCGAGTTGCTGTTGGGGGTGCAGTGCTGTTGTCCGGGGTAGGAGTTGCCAGGTGGAAAGCATGGCCAGCCGTAGAAAAATGCTTATTGAAATTCTCAATTATGGTGGATTTATCAGTGGTGACAGTGTTTCCTATCTTCAGTGCAGTGGGCAGCTGGGAGGAGGTGTTCTTATTCTCCATGGACTTTACAGTGTCCCAGAACTTTTTTGAGTTAGTGTTGCAGGAAGCAAATTTCTGCTTGAAAAAGCTAGCCTTAGCTTTTCTAACTGCCTGTGTATAATGATTTCTAGCTTCCCTGAACAGCTGCATATCACGGGGGCTGTTCGATGCTAATGCAGAACGCCATAGGATGTTTTTGTGTTGGTTAAGGGCAGTCAGGTCTGGGGAGAACCAAGGGCTATATCTGTTCCTGGTTCTAAATTTCTTGAGTGGGGCATGTTTATTTAAGATGGTTAGGAAGGCATTTAAAAAAAATATCCAGGCATCCTCTACTGACGGGATGAGATCAATATCCTTCCAGGATACCCCGGCCAGGTCGATTAGAAAGGCCTGCTCGCAGAAGTGTTTCGGGGAGCGTTTTACAGTGATGAGTGGAGGTCGTTTGACCGCTGACCCATTACGGATGCAGGCAATGAGGCAGTGATCGCTGAGATCTTGGTTGAAGACAGCAGAGGTGTATTTAGAGGGGAAGTTGGTTAGGATGATATCTATGAGGGTGCCCGTGTTTAAGGTTTTGGGGAGGTACCTGGTAGGTTCATTGATTATTTGTGTGAGATTGAGGGCATCAAGTTTAGATTGTAGGATGGCTGGGGTGTTAAGCATGTTCCAGTTTAGGTCGCCTAGCAGCACGAACTCTGAAGATAGATGGGGGGCAATCAGTTCACATATGGTGTCCAGAGCACAGCTGGGGGCAGAGGGTGGTCTATAGCAGGCGGCAACGGTGAGAGACTTGTTTTTAGAGAGGTGGATTTTTAAAAGTAGAAGTTCAAATTGTTTGGGTACAGACCTGGATAGTAGGACAGAACTCTGCAGGCTATCTTTGCAGTAGATTGCAACACCGCCCCCTTTGGCAGTTCTATCTTGTCTGAAAATGTTGTAGTTTGGAATTAAAATGTCTGAGTTTTTGGTGGTCTTCCTAAGCCAGGATTCAGACACAGCTAGAACATCCGGGTTGGCAGAGTGTGCTAAAGCAGTGAATAGAACAAACTTAGGGGGGAGGCTTCTAATGTTAACATGCATGAAACCAAGGCTATTACGGTTACAGAAGTCGTCAAAAGAGAGCGCCTGGGGAATAGGAGTGGAGCTAGGCACTGCAGGGCCTGGATTCACCTCTACATCGCCAGAGGAACATAGGAGGAGTAGAATAAGGGTACGGCTAAAAGCTATGAGAATTGGTCGTCTAGAACGTCTGGAACATAGAGTAAAAGGAGGTTTCTGGGGGCGATAAAATAGCATCAAGGTATAATGTACAGACAAATGTATGGTAGGATGTGAATACAGTGGAGGTAAACCTAGGTATTGAGTGATGAAGAGAGAGATATTGTCTCTAGAAACATCGTTGAAACCAGGAGATGTCATTGCATGTGTGGGTGGTGGAACTAATAGGTTGGATAAGGTATAGTGAGCAGGACTAGAGGCTCTACAGTGAAATAAGCCAATAAACACTAACCAGAACAGAAATGGACAAGACATATTGACATTAAGGATAGGCATGCTTAGTCGAGTGATCAAAAGGGTCCGGTGAGTGGAGAGGTTGGTTGGTGATTTAGACAGCTAGCCAGGGCATCGGTAGCAAGCTAGCATAGGATGGAGGTCTGTTGTTAGCCACCCCTTACGTTCCGTCAGTAGATTAGTGGGGTTCCGTGTGGTAGAAGGGATTAATCCAAATCACACAACAACAACAAAAATAAAAACAATAGATATAGTTATAGAGGCCCAAGAAGAAAACATAATAATAATAATAAAAAAAGCATGAGCAGCAACATGAGCAAAAACATGAGCAGCTTCATGAGCAGCAGTATGAGAACAAACATGAGCAGCATCATGAGCAGCAGCACGAGCAGCAGCATGAGCAGCAGTATGAGATGCAACATGAGCAGCAGCATGACAGCAACATGACAGCATCAGCACACATGTCACCCGCTGTATTTACTATTCTGAACAGAATCAACAGTTGATAGGTGAGGCAGTGTTTTAGCTTTGAACAGTTTGTTAAATTAAGGCCATTCAAAACAGCTGTAAATAAATAGTTACTGGGATACGTTTTTCTCAGTTCCTATTCAAATTGAAGAAAATATTCAGGGTATATAATACCAGGACAAAAATGTAGGAAACAGGCTCATAGATACATCTCTATTTGTTTATTTGGATTTGAAATAGAAATCAAATATAATTGACAGAATATTTTAATCAGAAGCATGATGAATTTGTTTAATTGTTTGTGTGTAACTCTTCAAACGTGGAGATGAGGAGTCAAGTGCAAATTAGTTTCCTCTTTATCTTTCCTCCTCCTCCTCTTCAGCATGGCTGTTTCATAATGGTGTCCTGCCAGCAAGAGGTTAACAGGCCGGCCTTGCGGCCTTTAGCACACCCTCACACAGCCAATGAATCATATTCACCTATTCTCAGGAAGATTGATATGAAAGCAGGAGCGTCACACTACGGAACAGAGATTGATTAGTGGCCCTGCTCCCTGTGTGGAGCCCTCATTAACCATACAGTAAGTGCTTCCCAAATGGCACCCTATTCCCTATATAGTATGCACTATATAGGGAATAGGATGCCATTTGGGATTCAGCCGATGTAATGCTACCAGGGTGGAGGGTGGTCAGGGGCTCTCAGTCTCTAGATCTTCTCCACAGACCTCAATCCTTGCCTTTCTGTTATGTGTCATAGTGGGATGTTTATGTATAACACCGTGATGGAGATGTGCCCCATCTGCTTTCTGTGAGGAGGGATACACACTGTGTCCCAAATGGCACCCTATTCCCTACACTGAGTGTGCAAACATTAGGAACACCTTCCTCATATTGAGTTGCACTGTCTTTTGCCCTCAGACCACCCTCAATTTGTATGGGAATGGACTCTACAAGGTGTCGAAAGGGTTCCACAGGGATGCTGCCCATGTTGACTCCAATGCTTCCCACAGTTGTGTCAAGTTGCCTGGATGTCTTTTGGATGGTGGACCATTCTTGATACAAACGGGAAACTGTTAAGGGTGAAAACCGAGAAGCGTTGCAGTTTTTGACACACTCAAACCGGTGTTTCTGGCACCTACTACCATACCCTCTTCAAAGGCACTTAAATATGCTGTCTTGCCCATTCACCCTCTGAATGGCACATTCACAATCCATGTCTCGATTGCCTGAAGGCTTCCAAATCCTTCTGTCTCCTCCCCTTCATCTACACTGATTGAACTGGATTTAACAAGTAACATCACTAAGGGATCATATCTTTCTACAGAACATAGCAGGTTAGGATAATTATGTTACGGTTAGAAAAAGGGTTAGGGTTACGGTTAGCTAAAATGCATAAAAAATCTACTTTTGACAAAAGCTGTATCCCTTCTAGCCATGACCCTGTTTACAGTGGACACAACACCACCAATAAAGCTGTGACTTTACCCTACAGGTTGCCTAGTAACAAAGCCTTGTGTCACGTCTTCCATGGGCTTAAATTCACTTAAAGTTGGAGGGACTCGTAAATTCACAGTAAAACAGGGGACCTGTTTTTCTTTTCTGCTGTTGTTTGTGCTTTTAGGTGGCACATCTTTTTACTTAGTATCAAGTGATTAACTTGCTGTTTACAGTTTGGCTGTGAATCATCTACTGTAGGTTATGTTGCTGTTATATCTTTTAACTTTAAACTTACATATCCTAGATTGTGGGGTTAATTACAGTTCTAGTTTAGGAGGAAAAAGGTTTTGCAAAGGAAAAGTAATTGGTATTGTGATGATATGCTCAGTTTGTAAGCTTATCAAGGCAGAGGACTGTTGTTAAGCCCTGTAATGTAGTAACGTCCCCATGCCCAGTAAATGGTGGTAGTCATATACAGTATATACTCAATCCACATCTGTTGTGATATGCGTTGATATTACAAAGCTTTGTAAATGTTTGGAATTTCAAAATGTGCTCAAGGCCAATGTCACTTGTTGTCCCCACTGTATTCGCTAACTATTATAGTAGTCCTATATCCTCCTGATCTGAAGATCTCAAGGTGGAATTCACTAACTCGGGATCACATACTTTTTTGGTATGTGAAAAAAAAGGTTTTCTTATTGCTCTAGAATAAATTCTACTTAAATAATTTGCTTTCAACCACATAAAAATGGCTTTCATTGCAGAACAACCCCTTTAAATACTGAAGACATTGAACTGCAGTACTCATCTCAAGGGGATCAAATTTAGTGCGTCTTTAGTAACATACGTCCATATAAGTGCAGTAGAAATACACCATGAGAAGAGAGTAGGTGGAAGATAAATTATTTATGGTGAGATTTATATGGAGAGGTGAGAAGATATCCCTGTAATGGGTTTAATAACGCAGGCCCTGTGCTCCATCCATCACAGCAGCAGACAGTCACCCTGCTAAGATGCTGCCTCCCGCTGCAGCCCTTGTCTTACCTCTATAATGGCCGCAGTTTAACCCCGGCCCCAGCAGGGCAGCTATCGGCGCACAGCTTTAATTACTGCCCTGTATCCCCTCCCCACGGCGCCGCGCTGCTAACACCAGATCATCACCGTCCCAGCTACTGCAGCCCCTCTTTATCTTACTGTAGCAATTTTCTCTTCTCTCTTCCATCAATCGTGTTGGGCCTTAAAGCTTTGTTTTGGGCCTTTTTCTTCTCTTCCTCTGCATTTGTTTTCTCCTCCCAGCAGCCTTTGTTTCTGGGTTTGATTCATCTGCCCCATCCTCTGACCATGATTAACCTGACTGGGTCTGTCTGTGTCGGCAATATCAGAGGCCTCAGCTCACTCACACATCTTCTTTCTGTTCTGCTCTGGCCGGAAGGAAGGAGGAATGAAGAATTAAGTCTAACTCTGTCCTTAGCTGCTCTATTGTGGCACTTCATTTTCTTGGAGTGAGATTGTTATTTTGTGTGTCTGTTATTGCTGTTATTATTTTGTAAATGTGTTATGTGAATTATACATCTGTGACAAGATAGGAAAAGGATCTGCAGTCAAGTCACGACTGACTGAGTGATAGAAATGATTATACACTGTCTGCCACACACTCTGACAAACACATTACAGAGCTACATACCTCTTTTCTTTAGAATTGGTTTGGACGATGAGCCTCTTGAAATGAATAACCTGAGATTGAATTCCATCGTTTCATTCTGTTTTCATTTTATTTCCAACAGATCATCATGGAAGAGACAACAATTTAGTTAGTTAAAGCTCGGAAGGCTGAAACAGACTCAAACCTATTTGTCATTGTATGTTAAAATCTTACCTTGCAATGAAATCAGTGGCGAGACAGTATGAGAATTCACAGAATAGAATCATTGTGTGTCTCAGTCGAATATTGAATATCACCATATGGAGTGTCTACATTGTATGGCCATCTGGCCCACCTCTCTGCGTATGTCCTAGCTTTGACCTTGGTTGCTGTTGTCTGACACGTGGTGGGGTATACTTCATCACTGACACTGATCAGCCCTAACAGAGGGACCAGCACATACGGTTAGTGTCAGGGTGGTCTTCTCTCAGAATGAGGGTAAGGAATTAGAGAATGAGTGATATGCAGCAGTACAGATTGGAAGGATCTATTAGAAAATAACATATTTTACTGGAGGGAGACTGAGTGTTCCTTGTGTAAGGGAGGCCTGAGAGAGATGGCGTGAGAGATTTTCCGATGAGGTGTTTGAGCGATTCCTTTTAGGTCCAGCCAGGATTCTAATGATGCCAGCATGTCTGTATTAATCATGCTCTGATTTATAATTAACATTTCCTTTATTAAAGGGAAGCTGGGATCATGCACACTTCCAGCCCACTGAGCCCCTGATTGGCAAGTTCCTCTTCTGGTGCTCAAGCAGCATTCCAAGAGATCACTGGAATTCCAAATCAGTGAAGAGCCAGGCTCCCTCAGTTAGTGACACAGTTGAGAACCATGAAATATTGAGACATCAAAACTTTTGGTCCATTTCACATTAGTCTAAACAATTTACACAGTCCTTAAAGTGATTGATACAGAACACACAACTATTATTGCTACAGTACTACTACATGAGCAACCAGGAATCTAATATGCCTAGCATATAATCCTCTTAAGGATCTAACCTTTTTTTAAATTTCCACCTAAAATGACATACCCAAATCTAACCGCCTGTAGCTCAGGACATGAAGCAAGGAAATGCATATTCTTGATACCATTTGAAAGGAAACACTTAATGTAGGATAATATGACACATTAGATCTGGTAAAAGATAATACAAACAAAAAAAACATGCTTTTTCATATTTTTTTCAATCATCTTTGAAATGCAAGAGAAAGGCCATACATTGAGATAGAATTCTAGGTGTAATCCAGTAAAGAATTACATCACTACAGAATATTTTTCATCAAGTCTGCCAGGATTCTGCCCAAATGTGCCAAATTGGTCAATTTATACATTTTCAAGTACATAAGTATAGAGAACATACAAAAATGCTGTGGTAATAATTTTCATGGTTTGCACACTCCCAGGAATGTCATACATGATAGATCATTAGCTTCCCTACAGAAAATACACTAATCTTCAAACATCTAGATGGCCGGGCGGGGTGGGTGCTCCTCTTCTTGTTCGAGCACCGTTCGGCGGTCGACGTCGGCGGTTTTCTAGCTATCGCCGCTCCATTTGTTTTCTCTTGTTCCCTGCACACCTGCTTTTTATTCCCCAATCAATCTACATGTATTTATTCCTCTGTTCCCCATCATGTCTTTGTGTAAGATTGTTTGTGTTACATGTGTATTGTTGTTGCGCCAGACTGGCTTGTTTTTTCCGTGTCATTTTTCACGAAGATTTATTGTTAAACATAATTCTTGTGACTGTTTTGCGCGTTTTGCACTTTTGCCTAGATAAAGTGTGCGCCTGTTCACAAATCTCTGCTCTCCTGCACCTGACTTTGCTATCAGTACGCACACAACTGACAGTTGTTGTGCACTATCCTCGAACAATAGCATGGTATTTTTTGCTGTAATAGCTAATGTAAATTGGACACTGAAGTTAGATTAACAAGACTTTAAGCATTCTGCCCAAATAAGACATGTCTATGTCCCAGAAAGTTGTCTGTTGTTTACAACATCATAGTCACATTATCTCATATTGAGCAAAAACTTTCCCGGTTTAAGGACATACATATACAAATGTACAGTAGGATCTTCATTTGAGTCCGTTTGCTACAGCATGAAAATAATCCTGCAGCAACAGGAAATGTGAATTATTATGTGGATTATAATTAATAGACATTTCTGTAGGGGTTGATACAGTACATTTTCATATGGTAAAATCTAATCTGAAATTTCAAAGTGGAAATTGCAAACTTCCGAAGCCTTTAGAAACCTCAAATACACTACAAGTTTTAAATTTCATTCATTACAGGAAAGTTCTCCTGCAACAGGGTGATCAAATTAAGATCCTGCATCTATATCGTATTGTCATGTTGCCTATCTGAAATGTTGCCTTCTTAAATAAGTGCGTATTGTATTTGATAAAACAGAAAAGTAGAAAATTAGAATCCATGTGTAGGGGATTTAGTTCCTGTGGACGAGGACAAAATCATTATTTTCCCAATGCAACAAGATTAGTCAAATAAAAAAGAAATGTGTTGTGCTCTTCAGGTCTCTTGCTAGTGTAGGTGAATGGCACTATGGCTATAATGTCCCATTATAGTGGAATGACTGGCGGTGTCCTACCAGCACAACTACCACTAAACAGCACCATTACATTTTACTTATCTCTGGCTGGGCATCTGGACATGTCGGCCAATAAAAATGACTGCTCTTCCATTTTGAACAGGCCTGTCATAATTAATACTATCATGATGAGTATTTCAAGGCAGTGTGTAGAAGGTATCCTTTACCAGCACTGTGACCGTTAACCTGTGTGCTCATTGTGGTCCACATGACACTAATGAGAGAAATGACAAATCAATATTTGGTTTCAAAATGCATAAGAGGAGACTGTGCAAGAAACCAAAAACCGCTGTAACTGAGCTACTGGACCAGAGCAGTGTTTTGGAGTGGGGTGGGGTCCATTTTGTCATGAAGTCATTTGGGCATAGCGTAGGGAGTATAAACTGGTCTCCAACAACATTCAATTTAGCTTTAGATATGTAGACGCTGAGAATATAGACAATGAATCTTTGTTTTAGTGGGAATTTAAGCCATGCAAACAAGTCCTTCTCTGATAATGCATTAGTCCAGCTATAAGTTTACAAGAGGATCAAAATAGCATAAGCCTGTTTATTATTTTGTTGGTCTCATTCTAAAGAAGAACCCATAGATGTATGAGTGCTTGAATAGAGGAGTGCTGAGCTCCAGCGGAGTGGGCACTCATTAGTACAACGGTTGTGCATTCAAGGGTGGCCAATCACTTCTCAAATGAAGTAACACCCCCATCGTTTTTGCAATCAGACCCCCCATCGTTTTTGCAATCATCACACAATCAAGTTATCACATTTTGTAAGTAAAGGAGTTAATCACGTTTGGAGAAAATGTATTTTAAATGTAATGCCGCATACGAATGTAAAGGTATATATTTATTTTTTTAACCTTTATTTAACCAGGCCTGTTAGTTCAGAAAACAATCTTATTTACAGTGAGATCCTGGCAAAGGCTCTTCAGAGAGTGTTCTGTTTATGTTTAGTCTGTCTTGTAAAAAACAGGTGGTTCATTTACTGCAACAGTCAATTTCAGAAATAACCGGCATTAATTATAGTTATTAAAATTTGTACTGCGTAGTGGCCACATGAGTGATTGTGGCATTTCTGTTAAACATTGTATTTATCTAGCCATCTAAAGAGACTGAGACCGGAGTATCTTTCACACTGACAGCCAATAGGAGTAATTACCTTTTTCGTCACGTAGTATATTTTACAGGGAAAGTCAGTATTACTTTATACTTTGCACAGATAACAAAAAATGAGAAGGATGCAGAGAGAGCTGTCATGAAGTAGGATTAAGAAGCAATGTGCCATGAAATGGAGAAGCTCACACCACATCAGTCAACACAGCATAGGGGAAAATGTGCTTATGGCTGGAAACATTATATTTACTTTTTAAGTGTAACGACCCATAGGCCTCACATGACTCCCATACCCTGAACTAAAATTGTGTTTCAATTAATTACCAGTTCAGTGATAGCATGAGCACATACATTGCATCTCATTTATGCTCTGCTGGCTGTTGGTTCACGTTATTATGTTAGTTTTAATCATTCAATGGCTTAAAACGAGAGGCTTTCTGCAATTGCCTATAGGTAAGAATTGCAACCCACGGCTGGAATAAAAAATGGCTTTACATATTGCTTTTATTATCTTTCTTTGTGAAGGTGGAAAGGAATGAAATATGTACTCGGCATGCCCCATTGCAGGGAAAGAGCATGGTCCACTGTTGCCACGCAGCATTACAGTACTAAGACATTTCACTCCATCTAAATTACACTTCTGCCACTTGCTAATAGAGCTGTAACAAACTGAGGTTGTTTATGAAGTAGCTAATGTTCACAAAGGAAAGCCACTTACTGTAAGGGCTCTGGGAGTCATTTGTACACTTTTTTCACAATCCCATCCCATTATTCAATGTATGCTTTGAGCTGACGATTTCTGTTACAGGCCATTTCTATTGGTCTTTTCACTATCCAATGAAAAATAAATCAGTTCAAATCCATGAAGGGCAAACTGCTTTTAGTTTAAACCCATACTGAACAGCTGGACAAAATGCAGAAAAGGATACATTTTGCTGAGAGTTGGAGAGGATTGTGATTAGCATTCAGCTTTACTGCATGAAAGAGGAGGTGTGAGAGAGGGAGAGCGGAAGGTGCTGAAAGCACCATAAAGGTTTTGTCATCCCCACTACTGTAGCTCTCTGTGTATGTCATAACACCATGCACTTGATCAGCGCAGGGTCAGGTAGGCACACTGTGACCCACTACTGATAGAGAGAGAGGGTGTCCCTCTGCAGGCAGTGCATTATAGTAATTGACTCTGTGTCAGTCTCTGGACATACAGGGTCACTGGGCACTCTGAACCCATTCACTCTTTCGAAAGGCTCTGACTGAAACTCTGATGACAAGTTTTACCTTTTCTGTGACTAGCCCAATTCAGAGTCCATAGTTACGATAGTCTCGTTGTGGCTTATTGTGACATACTGTACCTCCGCAGCTCCACAGCTGCTGTCCGTGAGGGCTGGGCAGCTCAAACACTAAACCTGTTCCGCGCTGTGGACAGGAAGTCCTGACAAATCACTACTGCAGTACCACACTCAGTCTCTTCAGAACCATGGACAGCTCCTAATCATCCTACCTGAAACCACTCTGCAATCAAGCAGCTGCAGGTAGTTGAGCTATCATCCTGGCAGGGATATAAGGTTGTCTTGACATATCATACTAGTAGCAGAAGTAAAAGGCTCTGCATGGTTAATCCGATGTCTGAAGTGGCCATATAGCATTTACTACGATTGTCACACCCTGATCTGTTTCACCTGTCCTTGTGCTTGTCTCCACCCCCTCTAGGTGTCGCCCATCTTCCCCATTATCCCCTGTGTATTTATACCTGTGTTTTCTGTCTGTCTGTGCCAGTTTGTCTTCTTTGCCAAGTCAACCAGCGTTTTTCTCTTAGCTCCTGTTTTTGCCCAGTCTCTCTTTTTCTCGTCTTTCTGGTTCTGACCCTTGCCTGTCCTGACTCTGAGCCCGCCTGCCTGACCGCTCTGCCTGTCCTTGACCTCAAGCCTGCTGCCCTGTACCGTTTTGGACTCTGCCCTGGCTATGAACTCTTGCCTATCCCCGACAACCCCGCTTACCTCCTCTGGAGCGATATGCTGGCGATCCTGGAACCTGCCTGGCATTTCTTTCCCAGTGCTCCCATTTTTGAGCTACAGCCATCTTAGTTCCCTTCGGATCAATCGAAGATAGCGTATCTAAGCACTCTCCTGGGCGACAGCCATTTGGGAGCAACAATCCGCTGCTTGCCATAACCTGGAAGATTTCATGGCGGAGGTGGGGAAGGTATTTGATTCTCTGGTGCCCGGGAGAGAGGCGGCCTGAAAACTACTGAAGGTACATCAGAACTCCCGTAGTGTGGCAGACTACCCAGTAGAGTTTTCCACATTGGCCGCCAAGAGTGCCTGGAATCCAGAGGCTCTGTTCGATACCTTCCTTCACGAACTGTCGGAGGAAATAAAAGACGATCTCGCAGCGCGAGAATTTAGTTTGTTATTTTTTTTATTTCACCTTTATTTAACCAGGTAGGCTAGTTGAGAACAAGGTCTCATTTGCAACTGCGACCTGGCCAAGATAAAGCATAGCAGTATGAACAGACAACACAGAGTTACACATGGAGTAAACAATTAACAAGTCAATAACACAGTAGAAAAAAAGGGGAGTCTATATACATTGTGTGCAAAAGGCATGAGGACAGCATGAGGACAGCATGCTTGCTGTTTGGGGTTTTAGGCTGGGTTTCTGTACAGCACTTTGAGATATCAGCTGATGTACGAAGGGCTATATAAATACATTTGATTTGATTTGATGAGGAGGTAGGCGAATAATTACAATTTTGCAGATTAACACTGGAGTGATAAATGATCAGATGGGCATGTACAGGTAGAGATATTGGTGTGCAAAAGAGTAGAAAGGTAAATAAATAAAAACAGTATAGGGATGAGGTAGGTAAAAATGGGTGGGCTATTTACCGATAGACTATGTACAGCTGCAGCGATCGGTTAGCTGCTCAGATAGCAGATGTTTGAAGTGAGGGAGATAAAAGTCTCCAACTTCAGCGATTTTTGCAATTCGTTCCAGTCACAGGCAGCAGAGTACTGGAACGAAAGGCGGCCAAATGAGGTGTTGGCTTTAGGGATGATCAGTGAGATGCACCTGCTAGAGCGCGTGCTACGGATGGGTGTTGCCATCGTGACCAGTGAACTGAGATAAGGCGGAGCTTTACCTAGCATGGACTTGTAGATGACCTGGAGCCAGTGGGTCTGGCGACGAACATGTAGCGAGGGCCAGCCGACTAGAGCATACAAGTCGCAGTGGTGGGTGGTATAAGGTGCTTTAGTGACAAAACGGATGGCACTGTGATAAACTGCATCTAGTTTGCTGAGTAGAGTGTTGGAAGCAATTTTGTAGATGACATCGCCGAAGATCGGTAGAATAGTCAGTTTTACTAGGGTATGTTTGGCGGCGTGAGTGAAGGAGGCTTTGTTGCGGAATAGAAAGCCGACTCTTGATTTGATTTTCGATTGGAGATGTTTGATATGAGTCTGGAAGGAGAGTTTACAGTCTAGCCAGACACCTAGGTACTTATAGATGTCCACATATTCAAGGTCGGAACCATCCAGGGTGGTGATGCTGGTCAGGCGTGCGGGTGCAGGCAGCAAACGGTTGAAAAGCATGCATTTGGTTTTACTAACGTTTAAGAGCAGTTGGAGGCCACAGAAGGAGTGTTGTACCATTGGACCTCGATTTCCTCGTCGCTCTTACGATTACGATTGATGGGCATCTACGAGAACGTAGGAATGAGAGGAGGTCAGTTCATGGGAACAGTCGTTCATCCGTTGCAGCTTGCTCACCTCAGAAGGAATCCGGAGGTCCCCAAAGCCACCCTAATACCCTCGAGAATCGTCGGCGATGAGTGAGTCAGCTACTTCTGAGCCTATGCAACTGGGCAGAGTTGGATTATTGCCTAGGGGACGATCCCGTAGGCTGAGCTCCAACTGTTGTCTGTACTGTGGGCTGTGGGACATTATATAGCCACCTGCCCTGTTAAGAGACCGATTTCTTTACTAGGTACAAGTACTCTGGTGAGGCAGGCTGTGAATCCTCTAATTCCCATCACCCGCACTCTTTTTGGTGTGATACTGCTGTGGGGAGACCAGTCTAAGTCTCCCCGGGTGCTCATTGACTCTTAGGCGGATGGGAGTTTTATGGCCGCTACCCTAGTTTCTGAATTAGGTATCCCCACTCAACTCCTCTCTGTGCCCATGGACGCTAGGGCACTGGACAGCCACTCTAATGGAATAGTTACCCACAGCACTGTTCCTGTTAATTCAGGAAATCAAAGTGAGACTATACAGCTTTTTGTCATTGATTCCCCCCATGTTCAAATCAAATCAAATGTATTTATATACATCAGCTGATATCTCAAAGTGCTGTACAGAAACCCAGCCTAAAACCCCAAACAGCAAGCAATGCAGGTGTAGAAGCACGGTGGCTAGGAAAAACTCCCTAGAAAGGCCAAAACCTAGGAAGAAACCAGGCTATGAGGGGTGGCCAGTCCTCTTCTGGCTGTGCGGGGTGGAGATTATAACAGAACATGGCCAAAATGTTCAAAGGTTCATAAATGACCAGCATGGTCAAATAATAATAATCACAGGCAGAACAATTGAAACTGGAGCAGCACGGCCAGGTGGAATGGGGACAGCAAGGAGTCATCATGCCAGGTAATCCTGAGGCATGGTCCTAGGGCTCAGGTCCTCAGAGAGAGAGAAAGAAAGAGAGAATTCGAGAGAGCATACTTAAATTCACACAGGACACCGGATAAGACAGGAGAAGTACTCCAGATATAACAAACTGACCCTAGCCCCCCGACCCTTTCTGGGTGTAGATCGTGGATCCCCCCCGCCCTCTCTCACTCTCTCTCCTAATCCCAGCTTTTGTTATCTCAGGTCATAAATTCCTGGCAAAGACTCTCTCCCCTGGTCATGCAGAACGAGAGGGAGAGAGCACAGAGAGAGAACAAAGGACTTCGCCAAACTCCTAAATTCCCAAAATGGAAGAATTAAACATTCTTTCTACTTTTGAGAATGTGGGAATGATCCGTGGACACTTAAGGGACAGTTATGTTGTGTGTGTTTCATTTGGTGATCTCATGAAGGAGAGGAAACACACATAACGGTTTCTCTTAACCCTGCTAGGGGGCACTATTTTTATGTTTGGAAAAATAACGTTCCCAAAGTAAACAGATGGACCAGATGCTAGAATATGCATATAATTGACAGATTAGGATAGAAAACACTCTAAAGTTTCCAAAGCTGTCAAAATATTGTCTGTGAGTATAACAGGACTGATATTGCAGGCGAAACCCTGAGGAAAATCTAATCAGGAAGTGCCTCTTATTTTGAAACCCTTCTGTTCCTATGCATGCCTATCCTCCATTTAAAGGGATATCAACCAGATTCCTTTTTCTATGGCTTCCCTAAGTTGTCAACAGTCTTTAGACATAGTTTCAGGCTTTTATTTTGAAAAATGAGCGTGAAAGATCACATTGCGTAAGTGGATAGGTGGGGGCTATCAGAGTGAGTTTTTGCGCTACAGAGTAAAGCGGCCATTGTTCCACCCGGGGTTATTGAAAAACCTACACCCTCGGTTGATATATTATCAAATATATATTTTAAAAACAACCTGAGGAATGATTATAAAAAATGTTTGACATGTTTCTGTGGACATTATGGAGACTATTTGGAATTTCTGTCTGCGTTGTCGTGACCGCTCTTTCCTGTGGATTTCTGAACATAACGCGACAAACAAATAGAGGTATTTTTGGTATAAAAATATTCTTTATGGAACAAAAGGAACATTTGTTGTGTAACTGGGAGTCTTGTGAGTGAAAAAATATGAAGATCATCAAAGGTAAACGGTTGATTTGATTTCTTTTCTGATTTTCGTGACCAAGCTTCCTGATGCTAAGTGTACATAATGATATGCTAGGATAAAAGGCACCTCTCGCCCTCAAAACACATGTTTTCTGGAGACTTGTGGGCGGCGTGCTGATGACATTGCCTACTGTATGCGCTTTCGGTACCTGATTGCGTCCAGACTGAGGAGAAATCTGCACACAATGCGTCCCTGATCACTTCCTGAAGTGGTCAGCCAGATCTAAACACACTTAGCACTGAAAAGACAGGTCTAGACCCACAAAACATGCATTGTGGTTGATCTTTGTATTCTGATAGCAGAACTCGCATGTACAGTGCCTTGCAAAAGTATTCATCCCCCTTTTTCCTATTTTGTTGCATTACAACCTGTAATTTAAATATTTTTATTAGCATTTCATGTAATGGATATACACAAAATAGTCAAAATTGGTGAAGTGAAATTTTTAAAATTCTAAAAATGTCACGGCTGGCTAGGTGTGTAGAGATTAATCAGGCGCAGAGAGGCCCAGGGGAAAGATGCACTTTAAAAGTTAAAAAAGTAAATGCACCAAAAGTAAATGCCCAAACACTGACCAACCCAAAACAACGGGTAACACGGTCCAGAGCACAAACACCAATGACACAACGTGAACATCAAAATAATCCCGCACAACAAAGGGGCGGGTTCCACACGCTAAATAGGGAAGCAAGTCAAGCACACACAAAATAGGAACAGGTGTAACAAATGAGACAAAACTAACCGAAAAGAAAAAGGGATCGGTGGCGGCTAGAAGGCCAGTGACGACGACCGCCGAGCACCACCCGAACAGGCGGGGGAGCCAACTTCGGTGGGAGTCGTGACAAAAAAATAAACAACGGAAAGTGGTCTGTGCAAATGTATTCACCTCCTTTGCTATGAAGCCCCTAAATAAGATCTGGTGCAACCAATTACCTTCAGAAGTCACATAATTAGTTAAATAAAGTCCACCTGTATGCAATCTAAGTCTCACATGATCTCAGTATATACACCTGTTCTGAAAGTCCCCAGAGTCAGAAACACCACTAAGCAAGGGGCAACACCAAGAAGCTCTCCAAACAGGTTTCTTAACCTCTAGCGTCGAGCAATCCCGTATCCGGGAGCGTAATTATAGCCTCAAGCTCATTACCATAACGCAACGTTAACTATTCATGAAAATCGCAAATTAAATGAAATAAATATATTCACTCACAAGCTTAGCCTAACACTGTCATCTCAGATTTTCAAAATATGCTTTTCAACCATAGCTACACAAGCATTTGTGTAAGAGTATTGATAGCTAGCATAGCATTAAGCCTAGCATTCAGCAGGCAACATTTTCACAAAAACAAGAAAAGCATTCAAATAAAATCATTTACCTTTGAAGAACTTCGGAGGTTTTCAATGAGGAGACTCTCAGTTAGATAGCAAATGTTCATTTTTTCCCAAAATATTATTTGTGTAGGAGAAATCACTCCGTTTTGTTCATCACGTTTGGCTAAGAAAAAAATCTGAAAATGCAGTCTCTACAACGCCAAACTTTTTACCAAATTAACTCCATAATATCGACAGAAACATGGCAAACGTTGTTTAGAATCAATCCTCACGGTGTTTTTCACATATCTATTCGATGATAAATCATTCGTGGCAGCTGTGTTTCTCCTCGAAGCAAACGAAAAATACACGCAGCTGGAGATTACGCAATAATTGCAACGGAGGACACCAAGCGGCCACCTGGTAGATGTAGTCTCTTAAGGTCAATCTTCCAATGATTTGCCTACAAATACGTCACAATGCTGTCGACACCTTGGGGAAACAACAGAAAGTCTAAGCTCATTCGTGACCCATACACAGCCATATAAGGAGACATTGGAACACAGCGCATTCAAAATCTGGGGCACTTCCTGTATGAAATTTCATCTTGGTTTCGCCTGTAGCATTAGTTCTGTGGCACTCACAGACAATATCTTTGCAGTTTTGGAAACGTCAAAGTGTTTTCTTTCCAAAGCTGTCAATTATATGCATAGTCGAGCATATTTTCGTGACAAAATATCTTGTTTAAAACAGGGACCTTTTTTTAACCATAAATTAAAAGAGCGCCCCCTATATCCAAGAAGTTAACAAATGGAACCACAACAAACCTGCCAGGAGAGGGCCGCCCACCAAAACTCACAGACCAGGCAAGGAGGGCATTAACTAGAGAGGCAACAAAGAGACCAAAGATAACCCTGAAGGAGCTGCAAAGCTCCACAACTGAGATGATCCTGTACATATCCCATCTGTAAACAGGCCATCTATCTACATACCTCATCCCCATACAGTATTTATTTATCTTGCTCCTTTGCACCCCAGTATCTCTACTTGCACATTCATCTTCTGCACATCTACCATTCCAGTGTTTCAATAGCTATATTGTAATTACTTCGCCACCATGGCCTACTTATTGCCTTAACTCCCTTATTTTATTTGCACTCACTGTACATAGACAGTTTGTTTTCTTTTGTTCCACTGTATTATTGACCATGTTTTGTTTATTCCATGTGTAACTCTGTGTTGTTGTATGTGTCGAATTGCTATGCTTTATCTTGGCAAGGTCGCAGTTGCAAATGAGAACTTGTTCTCAACTAGCCTACCTGGTTAAATAAAAAGATTGGAGAATCTGTCCAGAGCACCACTTTAAGCCATACACTCCACAGAGCTGGGCTTTACGGAAGAGTAGTCAGAAAAAAGCCATTGCTTTTCCAGAGATTTGAGACTGGGACAGAGGTTCACCTTCCAGTAGAACAATGACCCTAAGCATACTGCTGAAGCAACACTTGAGTGGTTTAAGGGGAAATATTTATATGTCTTGGAATGGCCTAGTCAAAGCCCAGACCTCAATCCAATTGAGAATCTGTGCTATGACTTAAGGATTGCCGTACACCAGCGGAACTCATCCAACTTGAAGGATCTGGAGCAGTTTTGCCTTGAATAATGGACAAAAATCCCAGTGGCTAGATGTACCAAGCTTATTGAGACATACCCCAAGAGACTTAAATCAGTAATTGCTGCGAAAAGTGGCTCTAACAAAGTATTGACAAAGTTTGTTTCACAAGAAATATTCTGCAAATCAAATTATACAAACCCCCCCAAAATCTATTTTTATTCCAGGTTGTAAGGCAACAAAATAGGAAAAATACCAAGAGGGTGAATACTTTCGAAAGCCACTGTAAGTGTCAAGTGTAGACGCAGCTGTCACGGTCTTCCTCTTCATCTGAAGTTCATAGTGAATATTTAATTAAAGAAAGTACTGAACACTGCATACAAAAACAAACCAATAACGATCGTGAAGCTACAAATGAGACCTGTGCTGACACAAGCAACTAGCATAGACAATCACCCACAAACAAACAGTGCAACCCAGGCTACCTAAGTATGATTCTCAATCAGAGACAACTAATGACACCTGCCTCTGATTGAGAACCATACTAGGCCGAAACATACAAATCCCCAAATCATAGAAAAAACAAACATAGACTGCCCACCCAACTCACGCCCTGACCATACTCAATAAATACAAAACAAAGGAAATAAAGGTCAGAACGTGACAGTATCCCCGCACCCCCCCAAAGGTGTGGACTCCGGCCGCAAAACCTTAACCTATAGGGGAGGGTCTGGGTGGCTGTCTGTCCGCGGTGGCGGCTCTGGCGTGGGACGCGGACCCCACTTCACCATCGTCTTAGTCCGCCACATTGTCCGCCTCCGTGGCTTCCTAACCATGGCAACCCTTCTAAATGACCCCACTGGACAGAGGGGCAGCTCGGGACAGAGGGGCGGAAGTTCGGACAGGCGGGAGACTCCGGCAGCGCCGGACAGGCAGGACCACCTCTAGGGACATAGACTGCCCACCCAACTCACACCCTGACCATAGTTTGCTTTGTATGTTTCTATGTTTTGTTTGGTCAGCGTGTGATCTGAGTGGGCATTCTATGTTGTGTGTCTAGTTTGTCTGTTTCTGTGTTTGGCCTGATATGGTTCTCAATCAGAGGCAGGTGTTAGTCATTGTCTCTGATTGGGAACCATATTTAGGTAGCCTGTTTGGTGTTGGGTTTTGTGGGTGATTGTTCCTGTCTCTGTGTTTGCACAAGATAGGACTGTTTTGGTTTTTCACATTTCTTGGTTTTTGTTAGTCTAATCATGTATAGTTTCTTTATTAAAGAACCATGAATAATAACCACGCTGGGGTTTTGGTCCGCCTCTCCTTCGACACAAGAAAACTGTTACAGCAGCCTTTGACATGTTGCCAGGGAGCATTTTCATGTTGTTTTCCATGGAGGGAAAATGTCTTATCAGTATAATGAATGTGATTAGATCACCAATATTTAAATATTCATACAAAGAGTCAAAGAATAACACCATCCCCAGGAGCATTATGTCTCTGACATGTCTGATAACCCATCAAAGTCTGAAGAAGGAAAAGGGGGAATTCCCATTATGACAGCAGTTAGTACTGCCTCAGCCAAGAAAGATTCTGCTGATCATGTCTGATGTTTCATAATATGTATATTTATAAGTTAAGTTCTGAAGACTAAAAAGATAGGAGTCTGTGACAGATAGTTGTCATGGTTGCTTTTTCTCAATCATAATTTTATTTCTTTAACGTTTATCCTTTTATCATCCGTCCTGGTTCCTTCCAGTGATCTAATGTCTTCATGTCTCTTCTATCACACTCTTCCCCACCTGGGGCAGTCTCTCTCTTTAGCTCCACCCTCTCCATCAACAGTATGATGTCTGTCTAGCAATATGTGAGGATGATTCTACTCCTTGCTCCACATGACATTACCTTAGATGGTATTATGATGAATGGATGTACTGTAACTTTCATTTATCTTTTTTTTCATCATTTTACAGTACATGTTTGTAAAGTAGAAAGAATTGCGTTTTAATAAAGCAGATCCCTCTTGGTATTATTCTTCACATTAGCATATCTCAGTTATTAATGATTTTGGCCTGGTTTGATGTGGTTGTAATTTCCATCCCACATCACTGGGTTGCAGACATAGGCACATATGCAGCACACGTGCACACATACACACATGCAAACACAGTCCTCTCACGTCCCTCATTTTGCTTTGTGTGCAGACTTCCAGGCAGTCCCAGCTGCTGACATCACTATATGTGGTGTGCTCAGCCTCCTCATCCCAGCTCCCTGTATTAATACTGTCCTTCAACACAACCTAAACTAAGAAATCCTGGGGGCTTATTCAAATATCTCCCAATTGTGCAGGCTGTGTAGGTAGGACAACATGGAACAAAGACTCAATATCGGCACACACAATCCTTTTCTACTATGTACTGCTGCTTGTCACTCATAAAATCTACTCCAATGTCCCTATATCAACTACACACTTTCCAGAGAGAAAGACAGAATAAGTGAGTGCGAAAATAGAGCCCTGCTTTTAATAAACAATCCTGTTCAGCACTTTAGCCTTGAAGCTGTCTTTTAGTGTTGAGACTCCCGTCTCAGTGCGTCTCCTCCCGACGCTGCGCTTCCCTTTTCATTCCCAATTAAATAGCCAGCATCAGCTGCGTAAAGGTGGTGACAGTCGCGCGAGTGAGGAAGTTGGCTGGTGTTTGAGTGTTTGTGAAGAAGTGAAACAGAATCAATCGTTCTATATTGTGGTAGGCGGTTTAGCAACAGCTGTGCTGGACTGTGGTCGACATGGATGATAGTTCTGATGGAATGGGTAGGGATGATGAAAGTCAAGGACCTGGATGGTATGTGGTGAAAGGTGAAAGGAAAAATAATGGCCCTGCTATAAGCAGTGGCGCTTCTAGTGTTGAGGGGGAGTGAAGAGGGTGAATGTAGTAAATAACATGTCAGAGAGGAAAGTTGCAATGGTGTTTGATGCGACCATGGGGTCTCATGTACACCATATTTAATTAAGCAATGCCGTTAAGAAAGAGAAAGGTGTAGTCACATTAGCCCGGTTGGTAATTGGTAATGGTAGAGTCAGTGTAAAAGAAAGAAAAGATGTGTCAAGTGTGGAGGGGTACATGATTATGGTGAGTGTAGGAACAATGTCATGGCTAATTGTTGTAATGGGAGGGGGGGCGGGTTGCCAGGTGCAGAAAGAGGCTAGAGAGGCCCAAAGATATAAAAATCACTCATAATATGTAGTATCAAAGGCTGCAAGGCAGATTGGTGGAACTATTAGGCAGAACGGATGGAGATTTTTTATTTTTTTTTTCAATTTTATTTAACCTTTATTTAAGTAGGCAAGTCAGTTAAGAACAAATTCCTATTTACAATGATGTCCTACAAAAAGGCAAAAGGCCTCCTGTGGGGACGGGGGCTGGGATTAAAAATAAAAATAAAAATATAAGACAAAACACACACCACAACCAGAGAGACCACAACACTACATAAAGAGAGACCTAAGACAACACAGCGTGGCAGCAACACATGAAACACAGCGCGGTTGCAACACAACATGGCAGTAGCACAACATTG
This sequence comes from Oncorhynchus kisutch, assembly GCF_002021735.2. Taxonomy (NCBI): domain Eukaryota; kingdom Metazoa; phylum Chordata; class Actinopteri; order Salmoniformes; family Salmonidae; genus Oncorhynchus; species Oncorhynchus kisutch. Next base: position 23,165,967 of record NC_034177.2, read on the forward strand.
TATCAGCACAAGACATGGTACAAACATTATTGTGCACAGACAACAGCACAAAGGGCAAGAAGGTAGAGAAAACGATACATCACTCGAAGCAGCCACAACTGTCAGTAGCGTGTCCGTGATTGAGTCTTTGAATGAAGAGATGGAGATGAAACAGTCCAGATAATAGGGTCAGTCCTGGAGTTAGTGGAACTACTGCAGGAAATGTTGCTTACGTTGGTCCAGACACGGTTATGAGACCTGTTCAGAAATGTTGCTTATGTTGGTCCAGACAAGGTTATGAGACCTGTTCAGAAATGTTGCTTATGTTGGTCCAGACACGGTTATGAGACCTGTTCAGAAATGTTGCTTATGTTGGTCCAGACACGGTTATGAGACCTGTTCAGAAATGTTGCTTACGTTGGTCCAGACACGGTTATGAGACCTGTTCAGAAATGTTGCTTACGTTGGTCCAGACACGGTTATGAGACCTGTTCAGAAATGTTGCTTATGTTGGTCCAGACACGGTTATGAGACCTGTTCAGAAATGTTGCTCTCACTAATGTGTTATGTCAAAGGACACCTTGATAGTTAATCAGATTGACATCATAGCTTTCAATTGGAAAGGATATAAACGTGACTCTGTATGTGGAAATGATGGGCAAGTTGAAGATCATTGTAGAAGCAGTGTCGTGACGTTGTATTAGTTAATGTGACGACTGTTGTTCATCGAATGATTCAAGTTTCTAATTGCGTGATTAACTGAATCAAGCAATTATTAACTCATTAACCTGGGGCACTATGGGAAAACTACTTTTTATTGAGTTTCAATTTCCTAAATTAACTAAAAGAATATCAGAATATCGATTTTACAACAGCCGCTAATTGACCTGTTGCGACGAGCAATCCCGTACCCGGGATCTTAAGTATAGCCTCAAGCTCATTAGCATAACGCAACGTTAACTATTCATGAAAATCGCAAATGAAATGAAATAAATATATTGGCTCTCAAGCTTAGCCTTTTGTTAACAACACTGTCATCTCAGATTTTCAAAATATGCTTTTCAACCATAGCAAAACAAGCATTTGTGTAAGAGTATTGATAGCTAACATAGCATTAAGCCTAGCATTCAGCAGGCAACATTTTCACAAAAACAAGAAAAGCATTCAAATAAAATCATTTACCTTTTGAAGAACTTTGGATGTTTTCAATGAGGAGACTCTCAGTTAGATAGCAAATGTTCATTTTTTCCCAAAATATTATTTATGTAAGGAGAAATCGCTCCGTTTTGTTCATCACGTTTGGCTGAGAAAAAAACCTGAAAATTCAGTCATCAAAACGCCAAACTTTTTTCCAAATTAACTCCATGATATCGACAGAAACATGGCAAACGTTGTTTAGAATCAATCCTCACGGTGTTTTTCACATATCTATTCGATGATAAGTCATTCCTGGCAGTTTGGTTTCTCCTCTGAATCACATGGGAAAATACATGCAGCTGGAGATTACGCACCAATTTCGACGGAGGACACCAGGCGGACACCTGGTAAATGTAGTCTCTTATGGTCAATCTTCCAATGATATGCCTACAAATACGTCACAATGCTGTAGACACCTTGGGGAAACGACAGAAAGTGTAGGCTCGTTCCTGGCGCATTCACAGCCATATAAGGAGACATTGGAACACAGCGCCTCAAAAATCTGGCTCACTTCCTGTTTGAAGTTTCATCTTGGTTTTGCCTGTAGCATTAGTTCTGTGGCACTCACAGACAATATCTTTGCAGTTTTGGAAAGTCAGAGTGTTTTCTTTCCAAAGCTGTCAATTATATGCATAGTCGAGCATCTTTTCGTGACAAAATATCTTGTTTAAAATGGGAACGTTTTTTTATCCATAAATTATATCCAAGAAGTTAACCAGTTGCCTCTACCAATCTCGTTCTGAACGTCGTATAGCCCATGAATCTGCACGGACCCGGGTCTCACCAATGAGTTCGTACCACACCAATCTTAGTTTAATATTTATTTACTAAAAAGCTAAAATTATGATAAAAGATACACATAAACAAAACACATTTTAGGCTATTGAATAGAACTTAGTATAACGGGCCAACACACTATGGCGTGTGTTACCCACAATGGGGATTTCAAAAGAGAGAGAAAAAATAAAGTACACGAGAAATCTACATTTGGGTGAATTTGTCAGCTATGCTAATCTAACCCTAGCCTTGCCCCAAACTACCGCTCTTATGGGTCAGAATATAATGATGTAATTACGTGGGGATGATCTCCGAGGATTTTCTGCGTAGGCCTTCAGGCTGCTCGATGACGTACTACTCCGGCGCACCTCTCTGGTCGTCCTCCCGATGTCAGTGTCCTTTTGGCTTAGGAGTCTGTTCCCTCACCCTTTGCTCTGGAAGGGGTCTTCTGAGGACAGACAGCTCTGTAGCTAAGAGCTCACAGCATAGGAATGAAACCCTTTAGATACCACGATTCGATGGAAGATGGAGGCTAGGTGGTTCGACTTGAATTCACCCGCTTAGACAGCTACTCATCAGTAGCTTGGGTAGAAAAGGATTTCTTTGTCTTCAAACTTGCGTTGCGTTCTGGGTTTGTTGACTTTTTAGACCTTGCTGCAGCTTGGGTCACGTATTCTTCCTGTAAATTCTATACTCACAGGTTTTATACCCTTGGGTCAGAAGTGGGCGTAACCGCCTTTAGGGCAATTCTCTGGGCGTACCAAGTTAATGAGGCAAGGTCTAGATTTTATTCAAATCCAATTTTAGACACCTAACTTAACATTTCATCTTCCCCAAAACATTCTCTTTGATTTGGATATTTTCCATACGACTTACAATGTATAAACATCAAACATATACTAGGAAAACTCTTCACATTACAATGTTTTCGTTATAACGTCATCTATTAACCTTTAATAACAAAACAAAAATGACATACATTTTCATATTCCATCTATCGTCATGACCACCATTGTGGCTGACGGAAACCATTGTTCCAAAGTCCCTTTATTTCATGTTTAATGTTCTGAGGCTGGTTCTCCATAGTAACAGGACAAAGGAATTTGTCTGTGGCCTGAGATTTATCAGGGGGGTCATAAAACCCCCACATCTTCAGACCCCTAGACCTCTCCTCCTCTGTTGGGGTTGAGAGATAATCTGTAGGGTTGTGGTCTTCTGTAACCTGACCTGATCAGGACAGTCATGACAGCAGCAACTGAGTTTTTAGGAGTAACAGATGTTACTTTCGCCATGATTGTTGATATGTTGACTGCTAATAATACTAATGATGGAATATCTCAGTATGATGATAATTAGAGTTATGGTTTTTGTCGTGCTTCAGTGGAATGCCAGAAGCCTTTCAGGAGTTTAAGAAATATGAAATTGATTTAGAGATCAGACCTGATGTGATATGTGTTCAAGAAACGTGTCTTAGACCATATCTTGATTTTATTATTACTGGTTATTGTTCAATCAGGTGTGATAGATCAACTGGACAGGGTGATGGTTGTGTGTGATGGTGGAAATCTACAGCGCAGTTAGTAATTTTTACAAGCCTTGTGGTCAACTATCTGTAGTGATGTTTGATGAAGTATCAGGAGAATCGGGTTCTAGAGAGATATGGTGAGGCGACTTTAATGCCAATAATAGTTTATGGGGAAGCACACATACAGATACTAATGGTACTATTGTTGAAGATACGATGGAAACTAGAGCATTAGTATGTCTTAACGATGGATGTGGTACAATAGTTGATGTTGTTAGAGGGGTTATATCCTGCCTGGACCTCACACTGGCTTCTAACTTTATTGCATCTAAAGTGCCTTCAGAAAGTATTCAGACCCCGTATTCAGAGTTTTTCCACATATTGTTACGTTATGGCCTTATTCTAAAATGTATATATTTTTTTAAATCATCAATATACACACAACTGAAAAAACGTATTTACACAAGTATTCAGACCCTTTACTATAAGACTTTAAATTGAGCTCAGGTGCATCCTGTTTCCATTTGAGCACCCTTGAGATGTTTCTGCAACTTGATTGGAGTCCACCTGTGATATATTCAATTGATTAGATATGATTTGGAAAGGCACACACCGGTCTATATAAGGACCCACAGTTGACAGCACATGTCAAGCAAAAACCAAGCCATGAGGTCGAAGCAATTGTCCTTAGAGCTCCGAGACATGATTGTGTAAAGGCACGATCTGGGGAATTGTACCAAAACATTTCTGCAGCATTTAAGGTCCCCAAGAACACAGTGGCCTCTATCATTCTTAAATGGAAGAAGTTTGGAACCACCAAGACTCTTCCTAGAGCTGGCCGCCCAGCCAAACTGAGCAATTGGGGGAGAAGGGCTTTGGTCAGGGAGGTGACCATGAACCCGATGGTCACTCTGACAGAGCTCTAGAGTTCCTCTGTGGAGATGGGAGAACTTTCCAGAAGGACAACCATCTCTGCAGCACTCCAACAATTAGGCCTTTATGGTAGAGGCGCCAGACAGAAGCAACTCCTCAGTAAAAGGCACATGACAGCCCATTTGGAGTTTGCCAAAAAGGCACCTGAAGACTCTCAGACCATGAGAAACAAGATTCTCTGGTCTGATGAAACGGTGCCTACGGTGAAGCATGGTGGTGGCAGCATCATGCTGTGGGGATGTTTTTCAGTGGCAGGGACTGGGAGACAGGATCGAGGCAAAGATTAACAAGGGACATAGAGGTCTTTGATGAAAACTTGCCCCAGAGCACTCAGGACTTTAGACTGGGGGTGAAGGTTCACCTTCCATCATAACAACGACCCTAAGCACACAGCCAAGAAAACACAGGAGTGGCTTCGGGACAAATCTCTGAATGTCCTCGAGTGGCCCAGCCGGAGCCTGGACTTGTACCCGATCTAACATCTCTGGAGAGACCTGAAAATAGCTGTTTAGCAACACTCCCCATCCAACCTGACAGAGCTTGAGAGGATCTGCAGTGAAGAATGGGAGAAACTCCCCAAATATCACTGACCTCTAACTTGTGTAAACTGATGGAAAAGATGATAGTCAACAGACTGTCCTATTTCCTGGAACATAGAGGTGTATTGAGTCAATGTCAAGGTGGCTTCCATAAAGTTAGATCTAGCTTGCATGTAAAGGTGAGTAAATGAAGTTGAACAACCCTAGTCATAGTGGAAGAAGTAATGGCTACTGTCTTTTTTGACATTGAAAAGGCATACGATTCTATGTGGAGAGAATCAAATCCAATCAAATGTATTTATATAGCCCTTCGTACATCAGCTGATATCTCAAAGTGCTGTACAGAAACCCAGCCTAAAACCCCAAACAGCAAGCAATGCAGGTGTAGAAACACGGTGGCTAGGAAAAACTCCCTAGAAAGGCCAAAACCTAGGAAGAAACCTAGAGAGGAACCAGGCTATGTGGGGAGGCCAGTCCTCTTCTGGCTGTGTCGGGTGGAGATTATAACAGAAAATGGCCAAGATGTTCAAATGTTCATAAATGACCAGCATGGTCAAATAATAATAATCACAGGCAGAACAGTTGAAACTGGAGCAGCAGCACGGCCAGGTGGACTGGAGACAGCAAGGAGGCATCATGCCAGGTAGTCCTGAGGCATGGTCCTAGGGCTCAGGTCCTCCGAGAGAGAGAAAGAAAGAGAGAATTAGAGAGAGCATACTTAAATTCACACAGGCCACCGGATAGGACAGGAGAAGTACTCCAGATATAACAAACTGACCCTAGCCCCCTGACACAAACTACTGCAGCATAAATACTGGAGGCTGAGACAGGAGGGGTCAGGAGACACTGTGGCCCCATCCGAGGACACCCCCGGACAGGGCCAAACAGGAAGGATATAACCCCACCCACTTTGCCAAAGCACAGCCCCCACACCACTAGAGGGATATCTTCAACCACCAACTTACCATCCTGAGACAAGGCCGAGTATAGCCCACAAAGATCTCCGCCACGGCGCAACCCAATGGGGGGTGCGCCCACCCAGACAGGAAGATCACATCAGTGACTCAACCCACTCAAGTGGCGCACCCCTCCTAGGGACGGTATGAAAGAGCCATAGTAGGCCAGTGACTCAGCCCCTGTAATAGGGTTTGAGGCAGAGAATCCCAGTGGAAAGAGGGGAACCGGCCAGGCAGAGACAGCAAGGGTGGTCTGACAGAATGCCTCCTGATTAAGATGGCAAGACTTAGTATTGGTGGGAGGTTATATAACTGGGTTTTGGCCTTCTTATTTAATCGCTCTTATCGAGTTAAAATAGGATACATTTTATCTGATGCCTATGGACAACGGTATTCCTCATTTTGTTCAATATAATGATTAACGATGTGTTTTTGAATGTGGGTAGGGTCATTGGGGATTCCTATATGCTGATGATGGCGCTATTTGGAAGAGGGGAAGGAATGCCTCTCATGAGACCAAATATATTCAACAAGCTATAGCGGGTGTTGAAAGATGGTCAATTGACTTGGGTTTTATCCCTTTGACACGCATGAACACACGGGTGTGATTAGAATACTTATTTATAATGCCCAGTTACAATTGACAAAACATTCAGTTTTGAGCTGGCCACATTTTGGCACAAACTCAGTTTTTACAAAGTTATGTCCTCAATGTGAGCAGTTCATTTTTGGAAGCAAATTTCAGACATTCACAGAAGTAGCGACATCATAACAGAATTCTCATTCAAACCAGAACATGTAGGCTGCATTAGTCATAGCGCTAACTGAGTAAAGAGTAACCTAACACAAGCGGTCATATTTAGCTAACTCTCGGCTGACAGAAACCATAATATGAATTAGCTAATTGCATTTACTATTTACAATTCAACACATCACAGGTGACCTCACCAGTGATCAAAATAATTGAGTAAAACACTTTTTAAAAATCGGAAGTAGTCAGACGAAGGGGAGTTGTTTGGTTTTTGCGTCAACCAAAGATAAGAGGTTACAGGATGAGTTGGGTAAGTTTGCAGTATGCATGTTGAGCGGGGTGAGTCTTCTCCCACCATTCACTTCAATCATTCCATTCTGGAAGTTTACACGAAAGACGAGTGAACCATCCCTTCACCATGTTCGTTATAACATCTTTGTTCTGACACACATTTACGTGACAACCAGAATGCATTGTATGATGTCAACAAACATGGCGCCACACATAGCTGGCAATTAGCTTAGCATTAGCTCATCATAATCAGTACAAACTTCAAAAAAGTATTTGCGTCCAAGAATCGGAATGCATGATTGTCACCAGTACTTGAATATATGTGAATAGAACATACATACATTCGGTGTGCAACAGTAGAAACGACAACATGATTTACAAAAACTATAATGATAGCACTTACTTTGATGGGAAAGCACACATGCCCAAAGTTATTATTAGCAGTGAAGGCAATACGGGCGCCAGCCAGAAAGTGTGTCAGGGAGGAAAAGGTTTGTGCTCGGGCTCTCGTTGAAGAGAGAAGTTTGTCCTGCTCAGTAATGCCTCAAACGTAAATTGTCAGCAACAGTGAAATGGGCTACTTATTTGTGAATTCATGAGAAGGCAGAACACATCTCAATTCAAAATGTTGTTAGACAATTTTATTTGTTAGAAACTGATTCATAATTGACAAGTTAAAACATAGCCTATAGATAATTATCAGGCAGCATACCTTGGTTTGAGGGCAGTGTGGGTTAACTGTCCTGTTGCGTAACAATCACATTTTAGAACAGTGAAAGCATTCTGACATCACGCTCATAAAAAAACTCATGCTGGGGCAACCGTTATTTGGAACTCACACATGAAAAAGGTTCAATTGTCAGTGGCAAAGTCTTAATGTATGTTCTTCTCGAAGAAGAAAGTTGCTGATAATACAGTTGTTTCTGTATGGAAAGCCTCTGGGGAGGGTTTCTAAGTTCAAATATTTGGATCTATGGTTCAATGAGAGATGTACATGGAAAGATCAGGTCATAAATGTTGAAAGTGTGAGAAGGTGGTGAATCTTATGCACTCAGTCTCTGGTAATGAATGGGGTGCTGACAAACAATCATTGAGGGATTTGGAGGAAGGCCCTTCTGTGGTGATAGGGGATGTTCCTCTGTGGTTAATACCAGATCCTGTTGTTTATCTAACCTTGGTAGTGAAAACAAAAGATTGGTCAGAAGTCCTTTATATAGGGAAACTGGTTGACAATTACATTGGTAGTTTTAATGTTTTTTTTACTGCTTTTCACAGATAGATCCAAGGATCCAGATAGTGGGCATACAGGAGCAGGCATTTACATTCCTGAATTGGATGTGCAGATATTTAGAAAACTAACAGATGAACTGTGAGTATATTAATTTGAACTGTTAGCTATAGTGGGTGGAGGACTCTCATCTTGTCAGAATTATAGTATGCTCAGATATATAGTTTATCATCTGGCAAATCTAATAGCAGTGACCTACTATTGGAGGCATTCATATTATTATGGAGAATCTAGAGACTGGGTGTAGTAGTGAGATTATTCTGGGTCCCAGCCCATTCGGGTGTGGAAGGGAATTAAATTGTAGACCAGATAGCAAAAAGGGCTTTAAAACAAGATATCATTTATATTCATGTTCCACTGGATAGAGGTGAGGTCAAACGTAAGATCAGAGCTATTTTGATAGATGTGTGGCAGAAGAGATGGGACAAATTTATATTTATATTCCCTGGAAAAAAAGGTAGGTGGACCAAGATTCAAAGGTCAGATTAGGAATGAAGAGGTGGTGTTTGCTCAATTGTGCTTTGAAATTATTGACCATAACCTGTTGTTGAGAAAACTTAAGTGTTATGGCTTTTCAACCTCTGCCATGTTGTGGATTCAGAGCTATCTATCTAAAAGATCTCAGGGGGTTTTCTTTAATGGAAGCTTCTCTAATGTGAAACACGTAAAGTGTGGTGTACCGCATGGCAGCTCTCTAGGCCCTATACTCTTTTCTATTGTTACCACTGGCATTAAATAAAGCATGTGTGTCCATGTATGCTGATATACACAGCAGCAACCACAGCTAATGAAATCCCAGAAACACTTAACAAAGAGTTGCAGTCTTTTTTGGAATGGGTGGCCAGTAATAAACTGGTCCCAAACATCTCTAAAACTAAGAGCATTGTATTTTGTACAAATAATTTCCTAAGTTCTAGACCTCAGCTGAATCTGGTAATGAATGGTGTGGCTGTTGTGTCACGCCTGCTCCCGCTCATTTCGCCCATCCGCTCTCATTAGACTCACCTGGACTCCTTCCAGAGTCCACATTTTGATTGCCTTCCCTATATCTGTCTGTCCTCTGTTTCATCCCCGTGTCAGCATTATTGATTAATTTCCGGTTCCCCTGTCCAGACGCTGTCCGTATACTGTTCCTGTCCGTGGTCATTAAATGTTCACTCCCTGTACCTGCTTCTTGTCCACCAGCGTCGATCCTTACATGTTGAACAAGTTGAGGAGACAAAATTACTTGGTGTTACCTTAGATTGTAAACTGTCATGGTCAAAGCATATAGAGTCAAAGGTTGTAAAGATTGGGAGAGGTCTGTGCATAATAATGATATGCTATGCTTTTTTAACATTCTACAATGCAAGTCCTGCAGGCTCTAGTTTGATCTTATCTTGATAATTGTTCAGTCATATGGTCAAGTGCTGCAAAGAAAGACCTAGTTAAGCTGCTGCTGGTCCAGAACAGAGTGTCACGTCTTGCACTTCATTGTAATCAGAGGGCTAATATTAATACTGTGGCAGACCAGGGGGTTGGGTCAATACGTTTACACAGATCAGACACGGACAGAGTATGATTAGCTTGGTTTCAAGGGTGTTCATTAAATATTAAATCAAAATAAAAGCATAGGTCTCCCCCATTTCCAGTATATCGTCTTCTGGGCTCCGGGTCTTGCTGTATCCTGTCGGGCACACAAACTCCCTTGTCTTAGCTCGGGCACCGTCTCCAACTACACGGAAGTCACCTTACTTCCCCCAGTCCTCTCCTGTGTGCTGCCCTTCTGGCAGCTTTATGGGGCTTGTACAGCTGGTGAGCAATCAGCCCTTGATTACTCCCCAATAAGCCCCAATTAGTCCTGGGTGGAGAGCCCGTCGAGACCTGGCACGTCCAGCTGATGGAGCCATTGCCTCGTGATGTATACTCCGTCGGTCACCAGGCCTCGACGAGTCTCCCCCTGGTGGCTGACTTGCTGTACGCCACAATACTATAAATGCCAGTCTCTCTTGGCTAAGATTTGAGGAAAGCCTGACACTTCTTGTTTTAACAAGAAACATGAATGTGTTGGAAATTCCAAATGGTTTGCATAGTCAACTTACACACAGCACTGACACACACACTTACCCCACATGCCATCAGGGGTCTTTCCACAGTCCCCAGTCCAGAACAAATTCAAGGAAACATACAGGATTATACAGAGCCATGAGTGCATGGAACTCTCTTCCATCTTATATATTGCAAGTGAACAGTAAACCTGGTTTCAAAAAAGAAATAAAGCAACACCTCACGGCACAACGCCTCTCCCCCATGTGACCTACTTGTTGTGTGTATGTATTGACATGTATGTGTAACTGATAGCTGCACACACACACTACATGTTAATGGAGATCCTAATAAATCAAATCAAATCAAGAACATTGCTGGTTGGCAAGCATGTGAATTGCTTGCGTCTGTAGTGTATTGTCATTGAAACGGTGGAGCATGTGTTGTTATATCATTGTAAGTATGTTGAAGAGAGGGACATAATTAAGTGTAGGGTCATTGAGGTTGGACGGGGTTGGGGGTGCTTGGGGAGGGTTGGATGGGGTTGGGGGGCTTTGGAAGAGATTTGGGGGATGGGGGAGGGTCTTTTAGAAGTTAGTAGGGGTCTATTTTATTTTCTCAGAAGTACTGGGTTAGGTAGGATTTAGAAATGTAGAGCTAATGTTGTAAACCTTGATTGACCACACACTCCAGCAAAGTAAGTTTGTTTGCGGACCGCCATTATATCATAGAAAAAGAAGGAGAGAGAGAGGAAGTTCTTTCAAACCCTCCGCTCTGATGCTTGATCATACCTGTATGTTTTGTTCTTAAAAGTGCACTGCAGCTAAAACGCCACCAACAATCCATAAAGGTTTACAATGACAGACAAATCTCTGTTGATTTCCGCTAGAGTTCTACTGTCGGATCGGATTGACTCACGGACTCAACTTGACTGATTCATTTTTAACATACAGTATTTCATTGGATTTTATTGTCTACTCTGTATTTGTTTGGTTACTAAGAGTTGTTGGGGAATAATATATTGTGAATCCTAATAATTTATATTGTTGTCTGGAATGTGCGTTTAGTGTTTTCTGAGTTTGTGAATGGGACTTGTTTTAAGAACCACCTGTTGAACGAACATTGTGTGTGCCTGCTGTCAAATAGGTTCACTTGAATCATTTACCTGGCGACAATTTTTATGCCAAAGGTATGGGACGCTTCCAGAGCAACCTAAGTTATTATTTTGTGTCTGACTGACTCAAACAAAAAGGAGAAATCAAATATTTATCTGGTAAGCACAGCCTACCTGGCACCCCCTAACTAAAGCTAAACCTGAGTTAAGTCTGTAGTATGATCTAAAATAAGGACGCGCGACAATGAGGTTCTAGCTCCAGCCTGTTTATTATTAACCTAACCCTCCCATGTCCGACATAGGTACGGATACCCCCAAGGGACATCCTACTACATCTTCCACTCTCCCATGAACAAGAACTCAACATGCATAACCACTGAAGCATAACTGAAATGCAATTTGGAAACCAGTATTATTCTCTAACATGCTACTTCCCATCCTGAAACAGTATGAAAGTATTAAATCACACAGTATGAACATTAACTTAGGTACAGTCTCTTTTTGCTGGGTATGGTCCCCAACAGTATGTTTTCTCTTCACGTAACATAGTCTTTCAGCCACTCTGGTGGCTTCACATCTTTTTTTGGGCGCGCTTGTGGCTCTGTGAGCATTCTCTCTCCTTCACCCTCTTTTTGTGCATGTTCTGTGGCCTCAATCTATGTGGCTGGTAGATCTGGAAGAGCTCTGAGGTGTGTTTTGCTCCTTCGTACCTCTTCTGAGCCTGTGTCCACCACATAGGAGCATGGGGCATCCGCTTTCCTCAGCACTATTGCTGGTGTCTTTGAGTTTGTAATCCACACACTTTGACCTTCGGTAAGCTCTGGCCTCTCATTAGCACGGTGTCTCCGATTAAAGTCTCCAGTTTGCGTTTGTTTCAGCTGTTTGTCCCTCTCAGCGAAGGCCTTCCTGTTAGGCCATCGGGGTTTAAGCTGAGCAGGCAAGACAGGCAATGGGGAAAGCAGCCTTCTGCCCATCAGGAGCTCGGCAGGCGACGGCACATGATGCAGTGGTGTAACTCTGTAAGCTAACAGAGCCCTGTATGGATCCTTGTTCTTTTTCAGCAGTCCCTTGACTGTTTTCACAGCTCTCTCTGCCTCACCATTACTGTGTGCATGGTAGGGGCTACTGGTCACATGTATGAAGTCATATTCTGCGGCAAAAGCAGAAAAGGAGCTCGCAGAGAACTGGGGGGCGTTATCTGTAACCAGGACCTCAGCGACCCCTTGCCTGGAAAAAATATACTTTAATCCATTGATAACACCAGCTGATGTGGTTATGGGTGTCTTTGCTATTTCAATGTATCTTGAGTAGTAATCTACCACTAGCAGATAAGTGTCATTTTTCCAATAGAACATATCCGCCCCTACCTTTTGCCATGGCCGTTTTGGCAGCTCAGTTGCCATCATTGGCTGCGGATGACAAGGTTGATATTTTGTACAGAACTCACACTGGGCCACTAGCTTGGCAATCTGAGTACTCTGACACTCAATGAAAAATGCACTTTTGCACAATCAGAGGTCTTGTTCTTGGGACACAAAATCAGTGCAGCTGGAATAGAGCCGGACCCAGAGAAGATCAGCACCATCACAGATATGCCCAGAACCCCAGAATTTCTTCCATCCTCCCCAACTCTTCCTTTACTTTGGCCAATAAAGGGATAGGCACCCGGCGGGGGGTGGTAAGGGCATAGGGGACAACATCCTCTTTCAGGTGGATTTTGTAGTCACCTTCTATCCTTCCTAGACCAGAAAACACTTTGGGGAATTTCTTTTTGAAAACCTCTCCTGGGTCATCCAGTTCGCTCACTCTCTCAATGAGTTGCAATGCTTCAATTGCTGGCAGCCCCAGCAACGGATGACACTTTTGTCTTTACTCTCCAGTTTAATCACCAAGTGCCCTACCACTGGTAAAATCTTATTACTGGGCCCGTACAGTTTTTTGTTTGTAGCGAGCAAAGGGCCATCTCTGCTATAGCTATACAGCCTAGTTGGGATAGCTGTCACTACTGCCCCAGTGTCTAGTTTAAATGACACAACCTCCCCATTGAGTTTAATGTCTGAATGCCAGCCAGCGTTGTTTTCCTTGACTTCTCCCAGAAAGATGCTGTCCTGCTGTACCTCCTCTGAAACCTCATGCATTTGCTTTAATCAACAGACAGCTGAAAAGTGTCCTCTCCTGTGACATTTCCTGCATTCAGCATCCTTTGCTGGGCAATCTTTCCATCTGTGGAAAGGGGATTTCCCACATTTGCGACTAACACTTGAACTAGCTACTGGTGCTGTCTGTGATTGTTTTCTCCATGTCTGTCTCTGTTCTGTGTTCCCCTCCGTTTTTTTTAGCTCTGTAAGAAAATGCATTTATTTCCTCACTCTCTTCGTTCTGCAATGAGCTGCTGTCGCGCAGTATCGTCTGCTACCTTTTTACTGTCTCACTCTGCCTAACCTGGATTACAGCTTTGGTAAACTGGGAATCCAACTGTAACTTTTCAGAAAGTGATATATTTCTTATTCCGACTACAATCTGATCTCGGATCAGCTCTTCCCTGAGCACGCCAAACTGACAATGTTCTGCTAGTTTGTGAACAGCTGTGGTAAAACTGTCGGTGGTTTCACCCTGCTCCTGTTTGCGCATATTAAACCTAGCTCTCTCAAAAATATTGTTGTGTCTCCCTACAAAATGCATTTCAAAGCAGTCTTTAACGGCACTGTAGTTAAGTTTCTCTTCCTCGGTCAACGTTGAAGCATTTAATATATCCTCGGCTTCATCACCCATAGAGTAGATCAGTGTATTAACTTGAAATGCCTAATTTTTCACGTTTAAGCCTGATGCTACCCTGTACCTTTCAAAGCGCCTGATCCATTTCGGACAGTTTTGAATGTCCATACAAACAACATTTTCCGGGGGACTAATGCGAAATCCGTCAGCACTAGCCACTGGCCTGTCCGTGTTTGCGACTAGCAAACCCTGAAATCCCGCCAGCTCTTCCTCTTGCAACATGTTGCTTAGCAGGAACTTAGTCCTTGCTCGTTAGCTAGCAAAATATTGATATGCGCTGTTTTATCTCCAACACTGTGCCCTCCCTGCTTTGAAACAGCCTGAATGTATGATTTACTTGGTACGTCCTTCACGTTTATGTGAATTTTAAAACCACTTCTGACACCATGTAGTATGATCTAAAATAAGGACGCGCGTCAATGAGGTTCTAGCTCCAGCCTGTTTATTAACCTAACCCTTGCATGTCCTATATAGGTACGGATACCCCCAAGGGACATCCTACTACAAAGTCAAAACCATTACAGTGTGGACACTATGGGGGGAATGTATAAAGAATAGACCCTTTCACAAGCAAACAAGGATTGTTTTCAATGTCCTACATTCAATAAACAACATCTCTAAAGGGATAATTCAGCCATCTCGGTAGAGACAGCAGTACTCAAGAATAGAGTTCTCAAGAGTTGTTTTTCTTCAAAGGTATGAGAAACAAATATCTGAGGTGTCTTGATCATGCTTACAGACAAACAAAAACATGACAGTGGTCTCAGGGAAAGTTGCTGATACGCAGGTTTTTTTTGTCCCTTATGCCCCAAGCCACTTCTTCAAAACTGGATATCTATAGTTTTGCGGTCATTGTAACTTAAGGAAAGGGGGGTTCAAGTGAATAGTGCCATTTACTCCCCCTCTCCTCCCCAGTTACTCTCTGATGGTACTGGAGCTCTTGATCCAGCACTGAATTATAAATTAAGCTGTCAGGACTGTTTATGAGCTTGGAGGGGGGGATCATTCAAATTTAATTTGAAATGGGATTTCTCTTTGGGGTCTGTCTGCTCAGCAAAACAAAAGCGTGGTATCTCTATCAAGGGGGAGAAATAATACATTCACTTGAAATAGCTCAATCCTTGAGCATCACTGTTATGCTGCTGGTTATGGTAGCTAGCTACATAACAGAGGTGATGGTTGTGCGATAATGATAATGTCTTCTTGCCTTACTCTAATGGAGACATGGCGTGATATGTAGAAGATGAGAAAAGCGAGATGCTTTTGGTCCTAGAGAATATATTCCGCCTGCACTTAAGAAGCACTCCATAGCTTCAGGCTGGTGCATTAGGGTTCATAATAATGCAAAGAAAATATGGATTCCTATAGATGGATTAGCTAACAACGTCATGAAAACGATGTGTGCACTTCCATGAGGCAGAAGTCAGTGTTGTTATGATTCTGCATGGCCAGATTGCTAGCAAGAATGACAGGAAAGTACTATGTGGGGAATCATAAGTGGCTCGATTCAGCTCATTTAATCTTGTTCTTGATACCATGTCTTGTTTTGAGGTGTTTTGACTGATTTCATGTCAATGCTAATATGGCTCAAATTCACCAGCTAGCTTGATACAGGTTTACAATTTCAAGGAGAAAGAGACCATGCCATTGTAAGAATATTGAGAATATATTAAATCCATAGAGAGGATTAAAAATAAAATGTGGTCAGAATGTTCTGGATTCAAAACTAGAGTTACATATAAGTCATTACATGTCTTACATAGTCATTTAGAATAAAATATGCCATGTATACCACACATCAACTGTACATGCAAAACAACATATTTCATGAAGACTCTTAAAGAGATTATCTGGCATTCCTTTTATAATTTTCAGCCATTAGTTCTGAAAGTAGTGCTCACAAGCCAAAAGTGGTCCCCAAAAATGTTGTACTACATCACATATGTGCAGATATGTGCACCATGTCATTGCTCTCTCTCTCTCTTTCGCTCTGCTGTGTGTGATTCTTTCTAGCTTTCGTTCAAATGGAAAGGGGCTGAAGCACATTGGCTGAAACTCTAATTGCTAGGGGGCTGGCCCACATTGGGAGAATGGCAGCAAACAGCTTCCAGAAAATGGTTTCTTTCAAATTCCGTGGCTAATTGAGTTGACGGCAATTCTGCTAATAGATTATGCATGTATGAACTAAAGTATCAAACAAAAGTTTGGACACACCTACTCATTCAAGTTTTTTAA